>NC_140458.1:18285762-18704386 GCF_963576455.1 Neolamprologus multifasciatus | reverse complement strand
TCCTGTCTCACAATCATTGTTCTTGTGGCTGGTGGTTTTGGAAACCCAAATCTACAACCAGAGTTCACACTCTTAAAGCATGTCTTTGTGTGGTTTTTGCTGTGCTTTTGTAGTTCACTGACTTTTTTGTGCAGTTCAGGTTGTTTTTCTGGATCAGGGAGTTGAGCTGAGATGTATCTGTCCACAAAGTCACAGACAGTTTGGTCATCATCCACATCTACTTCTACCTTTTCTCTAATCCACAGCAACATGTGTATATGCGGACTACCTCTGTGCTGGAACTCAACTCTGTAAAAGTAATCAATGATTTCACCAAGGGGCTGTGCAGGAGAAAAAAGCAAATCTCTGAACAAAGCCTCAACACGTTTATCAAACATTCGCATGGTGGTTACTGGATTTGATCTTAGGATTTCACACTTTTCTGACCAGTCCAGGGCTTCAAAATCAACCTCTTCACCTTGCTGTCTCTTTATTGCTTGAATCACTTCAGGCCATCTCATCTCAGCAGCAGAGAAAGTGACAAAGAACTGAGGTTTCCTATTTGACGAACCATACTGAATAAATCTTTGGTAGTTTTCTGCCAGTAAGCTGGAGTTCCTCTGAGTGGCTGCATAAATCTGATTGCATCTTTATTTCTTACCAGCTTCTCTACTTCTGTCTTACTTTGTAACATTCCTGATGTGATTTTGCGTCCATCTTTGGTCATAGTTTTACCTTTCCTTAGCTGTATTGTCATGCTGGAATTAGCCAAGTGTATTTCAGTAACAAACTGTGAGAAAAATAGGTAATTTGTGTCTTTAGCAAATCTTGCATCAATGTTGAAAAGCCTTGACTTGAAGTAAGCACTCGGTGTGAGTTTAAGAAGTCTCTTTTCATCCAGTGTATTCTGACCAGTAGGAAACTGCACAGGAAATGCCATGGCTTCCAAATGAGGAGTTCTGAAGAAGCTAACAGGATTGTTTCTTTCTGCAGGAGCCACACAATATGTGTTATCAGTGAAACAGAGAATCTCTTCTGAAATGTCTACAGGCTGCAGACAACTTTCTAGAGCAAAACCTCCATTGTTCAAATCACTTTCTGGTTCATCTGGATTTTGTTCCTCTGGTTGTTCATCACAGGATTGCATATTAATATCTTGTTCACTTTCAGACTCACTTTCGCACAAAAGGGCATCTTTTTCATAGTTGTCAATTTCCATTAAATCTGCTTCATCATAATCATCGCTTCCCATGCTAGCTTCATCACTGCTGTCATCATCAGGTAACGTTGGATCACAAAGCAATGCATCATCTCTGATAACAACATCTGTGTACTGTGGGTGAATCTGTTTCAGTTTACGAAGGGCTTCAATGAGTTTAGACCAGGTGACAGTCTGGAACAGCTGATGGCCTTTGTAGCACAGTCGTCTTTTCAACTTGATCCTCATTATCTGTGATTGGCTTCTGAGTCTGGGTAAACAGTCAACTGTTTGTTGGACTTCAGATGGTACACACACCACATTACCACGTATGAGTCTTTGTCTGCCCTTTGGAAGTGGAATAATCTTAGCAAAAGGTATGCATTTGGCAATCAGATGTCTCTCCAGAATGTTGAGATCACACAGTTCAGCTGGAATATCCTGCAGTTCTAAACCATTGACAGCAGCAAGCCTTGGCATGCGTCCACTTTTGAGGGAACTGTGACATGTGTGACAGATATACTCCCTTTTTCTCTCAATAGGAAAGCTGCATTGATCATGACATGCTTCATCACACACATGAACAAATTTACCAGTTAGACACTGGTGAGCTACAGTTTGGTGTTTTGAGTAATTTGCTCTTTTGCAGATTTTCACCTGATTAGGAAAAGAAGCTTTTAGACAAACAGTACAAACATACGATGGTGCTGACTTAATGTTTGATCTGAAACGAGATATGGCCTCATTCATTAAAGTGTTATCTGGATGACATGGTAAACTTTCAGCTGGTCGATGCATCTGACGATATTTTCTTTTTATGTTCATTGCACAGCTGACATTATGCATCTGTCTAAAGGAAAAACTGTTCCAATATTTTACTCTCATTCGTTCTCTCATATTGTCCTTGTGTTGTTGCTGAAATCGTCTCTCTTCTCCATAACGTTTAGTGATATAAGATCTTTTTTTCTGTTTAAATTCTTCACTTTCTTTATAAAGATTATATACATATGACTTCATGTAAGCTTTATGTTTCTTTCTGAATTCTGCACAAGTTCTGTAGGTTGTTCTTATACGTTCCTTCTGTTTTTCTCTGAATATGGGAGAATCTTTATATGTTCTTGTTATACGTTCCTTCTGTTTTTCTCTGAATATGGGAGAATCTTTATATGTTCTTCTTATACGTTCCTTCTGTTTTTCTCTGAATATGGGAGAATCTTTATATGCACTTCTTATACGTTCCTTCTGTTTTTCTCTGAATATGGGAGAGTCTTCATATGTTCTTCTTATACGTTCCTTCTGTTTTTCTCTGAATATGGGAGAATCTTTATATGCACTTCTTATACGTTCCTTCTGTTTTTCTCTGACTATAGGGTTGTCTTTATATGTCCTTATGACACATTCTCTTTTTCTCTCTCTAATTTTATCTCTTTGTCTATAGAGCTGTCTGAAATATTCTGTCTGTTTCTCTCTATATGTAGCATTTAGTTTATACAGGTCACTTTTGTACACTCTTTTCTTCTGTCTGTGATCAGGATCATTAGACTTTATACTGGAATTTTTTTTCTTTGCTTTAAAGCTTTCATCCAAAGTGTACATTTGCCTTTCTTTCTTTTTCTGATTTTCCTTCCTTTGTGGTAGTTTTTCTTGGGACAATAGTCTTCTCCTCATTTTTTTCCTTTGCTGTTTATTATATTTCAGCAGTTTATGTGAGAGTTCTTCTGCTGTCTTAGTTGAACAGGAGGCAGTGCTTGAATCATTCTGAGAAACAGAATCTGATGCTACCTGAGTTTCTGTCACCGAAGATGCAGAGGTTTCTTTATGTAAATAATCAGAAGGACAATGGCCTTTTTCGGGAGCAGCTGTCTCATTCGAATGATCCACTCTGGATGACGTCACTTCAGTGGTTAAACTCGTAGTTTTACGTGTCTGCTCAGGAGATGTTTGGGAGTTTACCTCAAAAACAGGTTGATTTAAAGTTGGTACTGGAACACTTGTAGCTGGTTGTCTGTATTCGGTGTTTTGATTAGCATCTTTTTGGTCAACGGCGTTTTCACTGTGAAACTCAACAGGCTGTAGCTCATAAGTGCAGGTTGGGGCGATGCTAAACATTCGGTATAAGCATTTGATCCTGTCAATCATGTCGTTAAGACGTGTGAACTTTAACAGAACTGCAGTTCCACCACTTACACTTAGTGACATTGGCATTCCTGTAGACTTACGTGGGTGAGGGTCAAAGTATGCGTATTCACCTGAAGTCAGCCTGCAAACTGCGATGACTGTTCCTCCCATGACTAGCAAAGCATAGCGAATGTCTGAAGCCAAACACTGTAGTCCCTGTTCAAGGCTCGGAAGATGATCTGTACCATCAAATGTGCCGTAACGAGCAAACTGAGACATGTCCACTTGATACTCGCGTCTGCGGCTGGTGACCACTGTGGGAAGCTCATCACAGGCTAGAAACACGCTGTTCACAAACCTCTTTCTGGCATCTGAATACACGTCATGGCCTTTGTCCAACACACGGTTAAGATCTGCTCTGGTAATGAATTCATCCTCGTGTAAGAATGACAGGAAAACCAAACTATTAGCCATGCATTGCTGATTCCGGTACTTTCCATACTTAGCAGAAGCCTGGCTTCGGGATGCACAGATGCTACTCACTCGTGAACGAGTTTCACTGTTTGTAACCTGTACATGAGATGGTCCTGGAGCTTCTCCATCATGCTGCGTTTGCACAGTTACCTGGGTTCTGTCTGGATTACCTGCTGTACTTTAGCCTTTGGTACAGACACTGACTGAGCACCTCTCTTTACCACATCTGCATAGGACACTGCGGATGTCTGAACACTGCGCTGCACTTCTGGACTGGGAATACTTGTAACAGACACCTTTACCTGCTCACCACTCTGAGAAACATTTACCTGTTCTTTCTCCTTTTGCCATCTAAGCTTCTGGGCCTGTGATCTTTGACCTTTTCTTGGCATTTTGCTTAAGTACAAACTGGAGCTGATATGTATTTATACACAAATATAAACAGAACTCAACCTGGAAACACTGAAAAACTTGTAGCTCTTCTACTATTGAATCTGATAAATGTACAGTTACTCAAATGTTCTTGTGAATCTGTAATAGATGTACAAGGTTGACTTTAATCTAAACTCAATATGAAAGATATTCAAAGGTCTCTCAAAACACTTGGCTCAGTTTTATTTTAGCTTTTTCAAAATCTTACATATATTTCTTTTAACCAGACTGGTTAATCTGTATATGGATATGCAGAAAAAATAGCAACAATCAAAATACTATAATAAAACTCTTAGCTTTTAAGTAGAGGTACTGCAAATGTTTCAGATATCTAAATTTTAAAGCAAATATAAACAGCTGTGGTGGTGTGGTGATCAAATGAGAGGCAATGAAGATTCTTCAGCTGAATGTTCTGCAGCAGTCAGGAAACAGGAAGTCTGGGTCCTCAGGGCAGCTTCTCGATGATAACTGCAGCTGAACACTTACACTCAGTAACAGAAATGGCTTTGTCTTTAAATAATATTAGTACACACTTACTGCAGTCAAATGTTATAGTCAATGAAACAACTAGCCAAATGTATTTGAAATAATCTAATATTTATGTGAATATAGCACTTTGGATATATTACAGAATAACAAGATTATCTTATTACAAATAAACCTTTAAAAAGGTATATTCAGGTAATTTCACCTGTAAGCCAAACTATCAGTGTTTATTACAAAGTGTAATGCTGAGACTAAAACTGCAAATGTAGGGCTGTGTAAGTAGTCTACTGTAATTCTACTACTGTATATTCAACCTTCTACTTGTAATTTCTAACAAAATGACTGGATGTGAGAGGACAGGAAAGAAGGAGCAGTGAGAGTGGAGATCTCTCAGAATTCTGAATACAGATCGACAAAGTTCTGATAACAATTTCTGAAAACTTGGATTTCTGAAAATGGGTTCTGATAAAATTAGATAGAGCAGTAGGGATAGAGGGATACAAGATAGAATGGCTTTCAAATTAGATAGAGCAGTAGGGATAGAGGGATACAAGATAGAATGGCTTTCAAATTAGATAGAGTCGGGAGAGTGATAGGACAGACAGAATTGCTTATAATGATAGAGGGAGAGGGTTGTCTGCAGCAGGTCACCTGTAAGACACAAAAGGACTGGAATTAGTGGTATTTCCAATAAGCTTGGCTTTACCATATTCTTCAGACTATAAGGCGCACTTAAAATCCTGTCATTTTCTAAAATAGGTAAATAAAATAAACAGTGTGCATTATGTATTGATTCTGGTTGTGCTTACTGACCTCGAACTGGATTTATGTGGCACACGGTGCTCAAAATTCTGTCAAATATTTAGTAAGAGTTTGGTAAGCTACAAAGCTGCACCGCTTGCTGTACTGTTGGAGCATTATGGCTACCATAGCCAGGAGCCTCTTGGAGTAATTCGTATGGTGCTTTAACATAATAGTATGGTGTGTGTACAAGGACGTGGCAACTGTTAAGAGACATGCTTACGAAGCAGATTTCAAACTGATCAGCCCATCAAGAATTTGATGGATTTGTGGAAGAGGAATTAACTGAAAAAGTGAGTGTATTGTTCTGTATTTTCTGGGCTACAAATTAACAATGTTGAGAGGTACTATGAGTTAAATGAAGATCAAATTATCTGACTGTTTTGTTTACCTTAATGTACCTTATGCTTAAAAACAGACTAATTTATTTACATGCCTTGTAATCTGAAAAATACAGTACATAGAGCTTTACACAATTAAGATTTCTACAGTAAAGTATTGGACTGAACTGAATGACAATGTTTAACATATGGTGGTGGAGATGTTATAAGGATACTTGCGTTCTATTTAAACAATAAACTAAGTCTATAAACTCAAACCAAGATGTGCTGCTACAGCAACTTAGTGTTTTTCTCCACTTTATACATGAAATCATCCCTTTAAAACTGCTTTTTGTATTTAGGTATACATAGGCAGGTTTAGGTGTATCAGGTTATCCTTGTTAGATGATTTTGAAACGTGACAAAAAAAGAAAGCATAAACAAAATGAATCTGCAAAGAAAAAATACTTTTCCCAGGACTGTACCTAAGACAAAACCTTTACTTACCAGCGTTGAGACGATCAGATCAGTAGTCTAGAGAAAGGAAACAATATATCAGATAACTGTTTAATCACTCAGACTGTTGAGCCTCTTCACACACAATTAAATTTACTTTGTCATAAAATAACTAGTAAAATCCTCAGTTTCTTTAAGCCTTTATAAACTTAACTGTACTCTTAATTTTTAGGTCTCACGTGGCTATCACGTGTAACAAAAGCATTCATTACTACAGAAGTGCAAAAAATAGGCACAAATATTTGTTGGCACAAATGCAGGATATACCAAATGTTTCTAATAAAATGTGAAGAACCACAAATTTTAATCTCATTTCAGATTAAAGACATTGGATGCAAAATAATTGTTTAAATCAGAAGTAACAGAAAACCTCCCCAGGTTTTAGTTAGTCTGGTCTGAATATGTAAATCCAAAATACAAGTAAATACTGACATGTTACAGCAATGTCAGTGGCACATCGTTTTGTCATTGAAATTAAAATTTCTTAAAATATTATACTAAAAAGTCCTTCCATTGTACCTATTGGCAGGAATATTTATGTATTTTGCAATATGTCCCTTTTTGGGAACATTTATATTTGATTCTAAAATACTGGCTTTAATATACCTATTCACACTTTTGATTTTCTTACTTTTTATTATTGCTTAAGTGTCAAAGTATCACTTCTAGTCACTCAGGCAAAATACTTCTAGTGTTGTGACTTCATGCTAATTCATAAGTGGAATATGAGAGACAATAAAAATTGATAGCTGTGGTGCTCTTAAGTGTTTAAGTTACCACCTATACTCACCTAAAGCACTTTCATAGTTTTGTTTGATACTTAAATCCACAAACACAATGAGAAATCGAACAATTGTATAAAGACAACTCTGACATTTAGCTACATTTGGACTTGATAAGTCATCATAAATGAAAATCAGACATAAATGGGCTATTAAACTTCAGGGACATTTTCAGGGGCAGTCAGAGGTCCTCTGTGGGGGGTTTGCTGCTACAGATTATAAATGCCGACTAAGTGTTTTTGCCCAGAGCAAATGGCAAGATGACACACATAGCCAAACTGTAAGTAAATTACTAAACATCACCATCACTGTCTACTTACCAGCAAAGGCAAAACCAAAGATCTGTTCACTCTATAACAAAAGACAAAAATACAGAATGAGACAACTCAAATCAGCATCAGAGTCAATAATGCATCACTCTCTGTAGTCAAAAAGATTCAGGAAATTTCTTTGTTTACCACAGTTGGAATACAAACAACAACAACTGTTTTTTTTTCTCTACACCTTAATCACTCTCCTCATAAAGGTAATATGAGATTTTATCCATTTGCAATAAGCCACACAAGTTTCTTAGTCATGTAATGTTCTAAAATTTAGGTTCTATTACATAACAGAGTAGAAATCATAACCAGTGATTTGCTATTTAAAAGCATACAACAATCACAAATGATGCCTTGTATGTAATGTTTGTAGGCTTTAACATTTGAGGTGGCCTGCATTGAAATTCTATTAAAACAAAAACAGAGTCTGGAAACTTAAACCAAGATGTGCTGCTACAATAACTTACTGTAAATATTGTGTGGTCCAACAAAAACCACACACCGAGGTTAGAGCAGACAGTTTCTTTAAACCTGCTTTAAAGACTTATCGGAAGGTTGCCGGTTCGAGTCCCGGACAGTCTCGGTGGCTGTGTCCTTGGGCAAGACACTTCACCCGTTGCCTACTGGTGGTGGTCAGAGGGCCTGGTGGCGCCAGTGTCCGGCGCCAGTCAGTCAGTGCACCTCAGGGTGGCTGTGGCTACAATGTAGCTGCCATCACCAGTGTTGTAACAGAGACAGATGGAAAAGCTTCAGGACGCCAGCCCTTAAAGACTGAAATTTGTGACCCCTGCCCTATGTGAATATTTAATTTATTTATTTAAACTGCTAGTCGTGAGCCGCTCTAATGTGAAACAAACTCAGAGAGTTATAATTCTGGAAAGATTTACAAAAACCTGTGGGGGCTTTGCTGCTACAGATTATACAGATTTGGAGACCCCAGAAAACAAAAATCCTCCCAGATGTTGTAGGTGAACAGGCAAAATCAATGACTGGCCAAAAAGAACAACTACTTTCTCACATTTGCCAAAAAATATCTTGATCATAACCAAGAGCTGTGCTGACTCACTGCACTAAACTGAATCTTCTATAGTGAGACAAAACATTACCAAAAAAACAACAACAATAAAGAAACAAACACCAGCAATAAAGTCAAACATGGTGCTGTTATTTTACTCCTTCAGGACCTACATCAAGCCATCAGGTCCTGAGCTTAAGTTTAATCACACTTGGGATTCACAGCAGGAAATTGATCTAAAGCACACGAGCAAGTCCAACTCTGAATGGTAAATGGCCTGTATTTATATATCGCTTTACTAGTCCCTAAGGACCCCAAAGCGCTTTACACATCCAGTCATCCACCCATTCACACTGGTGATGGCAGCTACATTGTAGCCATAGCCACCCTGAGGTGCACTGACAGAGGCGAGGCTGCCGGACGCTGGTGCCACCGGGCCCTCTGACCACCACCAGTAGTAGGCAACGGGTGAAGTGTCTTGCCCAAGGACACAACGACCGAGACTGTACGAGCCGGGGCTCGAACCGGCAACCTTCCAATTACAAGGTGAACTCCCAACTCTTGAGCCACGATCGAATGAAACAAAACTCTTGGTGTAGAGTAATTAGAGTCTGTACTTGAATGGAATTGAGATAGTTGGTATGACTTGAAAACCCTATATTGGACCTTAATTAAGACGATTCTGAAAGTAGAGTGGACCAAAATCCCCTCAGTGATGTAAACCAGTCATTATTAATTACTGTAAATGCATGATGGTACTTGTTGCTCATTAGATTATCTTAGGTTGTTCTGGTTTGTTTTTCTCTGCTTCATACATAAAATCATGACTTTAAAAATCATGACTTTAAAAATGCTTTTTGGTATTCATCCAGGTTCTCCTTGTTAGATGATATGAAACATGTGACAAAAGCATAAACAAAATAAACCTGCAAGGAAGAAAGACTTTTCCCAGCACTGTATTTCAAATACAACCTTTACTTACCAGACTAAGACGATCAGATCAGCAGTCTAGAGAAACGAAACAATAATCAGATCACTGTGTAATGATTCAGACTTTTGACCCTCTTTACACTCAATCCAGCTTACTGTGACAAAAATTAACCATTAAGATCCTCGATTTCTTAAAGCCTTTACCTTACTGCACTCTAAACATGAAAAACATTAGTTGCAGGGTCTCACATGGCTATAACATGTGTAATAAAAGCATTCACTACTACAGAAGTGCAAAGAATAGGCACCAATATTTATTGGCACAATGCAGGATATACCAAATATTTCCTACAAAGAAGCTTTGTGGCTCCAACATTTTCTATCACAAGTCAGTTTTAATAAAATTTGAAAAACCATAACTTTAAATTTCATTTCATATTAAAAATATTGGATACAAAAAATGATAGTCTACATAAATTACACACTGGCTTTAATATAGCAAAGATTATCGACTCAGAACTTTGGTTAACTTATTTTTTTTTAATTATTGCTCAAGTGTTTAAGCTACCACTTCCATTCACTCATGTTCTGACTTTAATGTAATACTTGAGCAGAATATGAGACACAATATAAATCAATAGCTGTGGTGTTTAAGTTACCACTTATACTGACTCACCTAAAACATGTATGATTTGAGAAGCCATCAAAATTAAAATCAGACATAAATGGTGTATTAAACTTCAGGGACATTTTCAGGGAGAGACATAGGTCCTGTGTGGGGGCTTTGCTGCTACAGATTATAAATCCTGACTATGTGTTTTTGCCTGTCAGTCAATGGATGTCACAAAAAGCCAAACTATTGTATGCTAATTGCTAAACATGTTACACAATGCTGGGTTTATATTGCTTCAGTTACAATGACTGTTTACTTACCAGCAAAGGCAAAACTCACGATGTATTTCACTCTGTGTAACAAAAGACAAAGAGGAAAAAATACAGAATCAGACAACTAAAATCAGCATCAGTTAAGATTCAGTTAACTTGTATGATATATTTGGAGGCTTTAACATTTGAGGTGGCCTGCATTCAAATTCTACTTCCTGAAAATATTATCAAGTGCACACAGTATCATTTAATATGCTGATGTTTTAAAATAAATATCTATACACCTTATTAGTAATATTAATGGCCCACTGCTGAATTTTATTTATTTAAAGGTGGCCTTTTTTATTTCATTCATTTTTCATAAAGTGAAAAGTTAAACAGAGCTGCAGATTTAGGTTGTATTTAAATGCGGGCCTGAACAAACAAGCTTTTGTTAAACAGTTTTTAAAAATGTGAAAAGTCTCCTTCTCATTAAGAGATGTTATTATTCTTGTATTTAATATGTATTTTATCCTCTCTCTCTCCCCCTTCCATTAATTAACCCCAACACAGACGTGTCCAAATTCATGGGCCGCATCCTCCTGAGGACCCGGCCTTCGCGGTCTACGTGGGCCGGAAGTAAACGGCTGGGGAAATTGGACAGTCTAGCCTTCTGATTAGCGTCACCGCTGTCTCTGAGTTTAATAAACTCGGCCGTCTGCTCCTTGCTATCTAAAATATAACAGGACACTAGCGTAAACTCTCGACCGTCTCAAACTTCTGTTTAATCAGTTTTCTGTGTGTGTGAAAATCCCGGAGGAACCCACCCTGGGGATTAATAAAATGTTATTTTATCTAATCTAATAACTTTAATCTCGGCACGTCGCTGTGACGTAATCGGTCTACAAATGCGGCCTCAGGAGGAAGCAGCCCATGAATTTGGACACGACTATGCGGCCCAGCCAAACTTCAGTTTCCAACAATGGCGGCCGCTACTAAGTTTTCAAGTTACTCTTACTAATCTTTCTGAGTCACAAAATAAACTTTTAACATATTTTCAGGCGGGAAAGTACCCGTGTAAACATCAAATATCTGCTCGGTTTATCAAGATATTGCATATTTGCAAAAGTGCTTCAACGTTTTTGGAGACGTCTGTTACCCACCAGCTCGATAGCAAGCCGGGAGCTCGAGGGTCACTGAAGCCGCCGAGAACGGCACAACTCCGGCACATCATTTTCAGATCACCGCGGACTTTCGATACCCGGGTTAAACGTAATATATAAGTCACTTAGACAACCTAAAAAAATATTGTTTGGCTTTTTTCAGTGTTTTATTTTTTCGTGAGTAAATCGGTTTGGCTGAGATTAAAGTGATTAGATAACATAAAACTGTATTAATCCCCCGGGTGGATTCCTCCTTGGTTTTCACACAGCTGACTAAACGTCAAACAGAAAACTGATTAAAAATAATTATGAGATGGTTGAGAATTTACGCCTAGATAGCAAGGAGCAGACGCCGAGTTTATTAAACTCCACCGAGACAGCGGTGATGCTAATCAGAAGGCTAGACCGTCCAATTTCCCCAGCCGTTTACTTCCGGCCTACCCGACCTTCCGAGGACCCGGCCCACGTAGAACGCGAAGGCCGGGTACTCAGGAGGAAAATCCAAATTCATGGGCTGTTTTTTTCTCCCGCTGTTGGGTCAGAGGCGGTAAAATGGCTCCTTCAAAGTTGCAGAACCTGCCGCTTCAATTATGTAATGTACCGCCATGGTTCTAAAATGGCGGCACGTTACATACCCTTACAGCCTAAATAATGAGGCGGTTTTAACCGACTGATTTGTTAGAACTAACTGCACCTTCCGTAACAGACTCAGAAATACTAACACGCCGAATGAAGCTAATGAAACAACACAATAAAGTGTAGCATACAGTCAAATGAACCATTGTCATTTCAAACTGGGTCTGTAAAAGCACTAGGCGTTAGCATTGGGTTGTCAGGGCTAGCTTCTCGAAAACTCCTTTAAAATAGAAAATTTACAACTTCTCACTAAAAAAGCAGACATTGTATTGCTTTAATATGACTTATACTTTGACTGGCTTTTTAAGTCACTAACAACAACTCGGTGAATCACTCAAACAGATAATAAACATTTCAGAGAAGAGAAGAGAAGCAGCTTACCGGGGCAGCGATCCGGGGGAAAGTGGGCGGAGGTTCAGAAGTGAGCCAGAGACGTAAGAAAAAAGAGGCGTTCACTGGTAGTGGGAAATTACACAAAATGGACCTTGAGAACGTAAAAAAAAATGTAATGTAAATGTAAATTTAATAATAATTTTACAGTATTTTTTGCCACAGAAAAAAACTAGCAGAAATTAATTTTTTAAAGTTGAATAAATATTTCAAACATGATTATTTAAATTTGAATTAATGATTAAAAGTCATAAATCAATATAAGGTCATTGTGTTAAAATGTGATGTATTAATATAGATTTATTTAACTGACTGAAGCAATGACAACAGTCTTCTCCTGAACACCAACACCAAGGAGGTGGTAAAGAGTTCACCAGACCTAAAAAAACAAAACAATGCAGGACAGTCTGCAAAGATGTCGAGTCAGTCAGACATTGTGCAGAGCAGATGAGGAAGAAGTTGTAATCTAAAATGGAGAACAATAAATACAGCCACCTAAGCATCCTCACAGGACAAGATGAACTGCAGTGAGAGGGTCATCTCACTGCACTGCAGGACTCAGAGGTTCAGGAGGGTCTTTATTCCCATTGCCATGAGGCTTTTTAACATCAACTACTCACATGTTCTTCTCACATTTATTTCTTTTATTCTAATAAACATTGGTAGTAATCATATAAATTCTGAGCTAAATGGACTTGCCCTGATAGGCTTCAGCCAGCACAGAAGCTAATACACCACAACACTTAGGGAAACTGAAAATGACTGTTATTAATGTTTTCAAACTGTTTAAGAAAAATATATATAATCTTTCAGCCTTCTAAAAAACACACACATAAAAACAGTATTATATGATGTTGAACATACAGATAGGCAGTTGTTGGCCTACAGGAGGAGTGTTCTTTATCGAAGGTTTTAAGTGCTTAAAACGTCTGTTAAGCTCTGTACAGAGCATGCAATGTAACTGTACATTAGAGAGTGTTTTATAAACCATGTCTTCTGTTTCATTTAATAAACATGAGACTGCTTTATGCATATTCAGCTATTTATTAGATTTTATCAGATTACAAAACACTTAGCATAAGAATGCAATTGAAACTATAACTTTTAAATATTGTTTAAATGAATGAACATAGCAACTTGAACATTTTAAAAAATACAAACAAAACAAATGAACTATATTTATATATATAGATCTATATATATATACACATATCTATATATATATCTATATATATATATATATATATATATATATATATATATATACATATATATATTTATTTATTCTGTTTTTTTTATGTCTACTATTTGTTTTCCTTTGATTTTTACAGTAACAGTGATCGTGTCCTTCTCAAACTCCTCCTTGTAGGGCTTCCACATTTTCTCTTCAATGAAGAGGGTTTCTCCAGTTTGAAGGAGAACCTGCAGCTGGGTGGACTGCAGTGCACTGCACTGCTCTGCAGTGGCCACACCAACTATAGATACTTCAGTCCTTTCATCTTCCTTTGTCTGTCGATACACAAAAAGCATATATTTAATATGGTAATCACGTCTTGATGCATTCTCAATGATCCATGTAAGTAAATCCCAAAAGGTTGATTCTGTTCATCTGGACGTAGCATTTTCAAGTGGGAGAAATGTTTCGTCACTCATCCAGGTGACTTCTTCAGTCTCTTTTACCCAATCTTTTAAACAGTACATTGCATAATGACTGAAACTAGCCCACTGAAGAAACAATAGGCTGGGAGGTCAGTTCATTGGTCAATAATATACAAATTGTCATGCGCACTGATCAAAGACCACAGAAACCTGCAGTCCGCTGAGACTGAAGAAGTCACTTGGATGAGTGATGAAACATTTCTCCCACTTGAAAATGCTACGTCCAGATGAACAGAGTCAATCTTTTGGACCACCTATAATTCTAAACATTTTGGCAAATGACATTACTATTACATGTTGGTACAAACATATGGCTTCTTCATACCTCAATCTTTGTATGGGAAGTCGTCTGGAGCTGTACTCCATAGGCAGAGCGGTGCACTTTCACATGGGAGATCTTTAGCTGATCTCCCACATGAACATCGACAGCTGACGCCTCCCTCCACAAGGAGACAGTCATGGTATGCCCATCCTGAAATCACAAAAATGACAGAATGAAACATTTATTCATTAACTAATAGAAATCTCAAATATGCCTATTTTCACCATTTTCAATATTTCACTTTAGTTGCACCATTACCTGCTTTAGCTGGAGCGTTCTTATTGGCACCAGTTGTTTGCCTGAGCAAACTGTCCTCACTGCCGAACACTGAAAATTCAATTAAAATATAATGTCAGTTATAGTGATTGCATAAATCTGTGTGTGTACATATAGGTGCTTCTTTCTTGACTTACTACATCTATTATTTTATTATTGTTGTTAATGATAAATCTACAACCATTTACAAAATAATAGTGGTTGATCTTGTTCTCACAATTTTGTGTTTGTTTGACAAGAACAATAAAATTATTATTTTTACTTTTAAAGACAAAAAAGTAATGGTTTCTTAGAAAACCTAAAGCAATATCAATTCTGATGGAACCACAAATATTTACTTCCACAACCTCCCCTTCCACTGTCATGAGCCCTCCAGATGTTGGGCTCATGTTTAGTGGTGTTGCTGGGGAAGGTGGATTAAGAAGCTCCTCCGCCTTTATGATGAGGGCCTCTGACACAGCAAGGGCAGGAGCTTTAAAGAACTGGGTCCTTGCTGTAATGTTAATGAGATAAGGGGGAGCTTGGCCCCTCAGCTCATGTCCCCTCATCATGTAGGACATGTCTTCTTTTACTTTGGAGGAGAATTCTTCAAATAAAGTGATTTTTACCACTGTTTCACCATCAGTGATGGCTGCCACTTTATTTTTTTTTGTTGACAGTGGTTTGACCCCTCCATCCTGCATATCCCAGCTGATCACCTGATAAATACATAAATAAAGAAATGTATTTCTATGATCTTACTCCATAGCCACGTTCATACATGTGAAAGTCTACATCATATGATTGTTGGGTTTTTCTCTGTATTTATTATTGTACGATCTACTGTACAATATAAAGCGCCTTAAAGCGACTGTTGTTGTGATTTGATGCTATATAAATAAAATTGAATTGAGTCACCTTTAGCTGGTCGCAGGATTTTAACACCCTGATGTGAATGGGTGGGGGCCGGAAGTACGGCGTCTCAGGCCGGTTATCTGTCAATTTCCTTAAGGCCATTCTGAAAAAAAAAAAAGCAAAACAAACACATTAACAGGTTCATACATTTCTGCTGGATCCAGTTCTGATAGAATACAGTAACATCTGTTGCTTTCATGTCGTCTATTCACATTTTGATATAAAACAAACACATCATGAACTTCCTCAACCCTAAGTGTGTTTCTGAGGTTCCTGCTTGATATTTACATACCTGAAAACATTTCAATATTTCTGTAAAAACCCAAATTATCTTTACAAAATGTTGGTCTGAAAATTAATTTAACGCTTATGAGCCTTCATAAAATACATACAAATATTACAGCACATGTAAGTCTATCCAATTCACTCTGGATGGAACGCAGAAAAAAAAATCACAATTTTCTTTTCCCCACTTAATTTTTTTCAGATAATAATTAAAATAATTATTAATTAAAATAATACTTGAACATAGGTTACAGTGGACAATAGAAAACAATGAATCATCATAGGAAGATTATCTGAAAAAGGATTCATGCTCCTGAAGTGAAAAACAGCAACATTACATCTTAAAGATTGCCTGCCTGCCCTTCCCCCTCCCCCAACACATACAGGGCAGGTGCGCACACACACAAACAAAAACATAGTGCACCTGCTTGGTCTCTGTGGCTTTAGTTCGTATTGGCTCCCCTTTTTAATCATTTGAGACGATAAAATTATAGAATTACTGTCCCTGCTTTTAGGTGAGTCCCGCCCTCCTTAACTGGGCAGAAAATGGCAATTTTTTGACCAGAAAATAGCTCTGTGGGAGATGACCACCACCCTTTGCACCAGGCAGTGGAAACATTAGGGCTGAATAGATTTCTCTTTTATATATGTTCCTGTCAACTATTCCTCCTGTCTGCTATGTATATTGTCTTCCGGCACAGTACAATTTCATGACAATACAGGGCTATGAATACGATAAATACTTAGCTATGCTCCTATTGGTTACTCAGCTGCTGTATAGACTGGGAAAGTAATTGGCTTGCAAAGTTGGGAGGCGGTTGCCAGGGCAGAGTGCCAACCTTAAGCAATTTTTTTCTACTAACAGCCCAAACGTAACGTCTTAAAGTTTATAAAACTGTTATAGATCTGGAAGATTTGTCTGATTCTGTAAGATCTTAATATTTCATAAAAAAAATAGATGCCATTTTCATGAATACATTCAGATAGTTTTTTCAATTAAATATCCCTGAAACAATAAGTTCATCGACTATGACACCTACAAATACATTGCTATCAATACTAAATGTGAATTTATCAAAAGTGATTTTTTTTCTTCGAGAGAAAAATGAAGATACACATATATAAAACATTCGTAGGCCGATAGAAAAGTCAGACCGAATTTTAGGGGTACTTTGACAGTCTTTATATTCACAGGAACTTAAATGGCTAGATCTTTTATCTTTCACTACATTATAATGTGTTGTACATAGTATAAAGGCAATAAAAAAACGGCTCCAATATCAATACTTACGTTTTATGAAGTTATCACAAGAGCACAAAGTAGAAGAGCTGTTACTCTGACCGAAAGTTTCTTCAGAAAGACCGGGAAAGGGACCGCTGGTCTTTTATGTTACAAATTGTGATGCAATCTGTTGTTACCTGCCTGATTGGCTAACTATGATTGTTGTTTTTCCCAATTGTACTGCCTTATGTTGATTTTGTCCCTTTACTTTAGGGCGGTTTTTGTTGGTGATCAGACCCGATTCTTGTCTAATTTGAATTATGAAATTATCAGTACTATTTTATAAGTCTCAAACTTACAATTTAAAACGTATAAAATTACTAGTCTTTTTTATTTTTTATGTAGTTAATGTAGTTATGTAGTTTTTTTTAAAGTTCGACTGCTAAAGCCCTGCATGTATTTTTTAGATGAGCTTTTATTTTGAAAGTGGCGATCTCTTTTCCTGGTGTCATGGGGAAGCACGCCCGACAGATCCACGTTACTGCTAGTCCCCGGGACAGAGTGCGGGAAATCAATGCGGTTCGAATGCGTTCATGGACGCAGGAGTGCTAATTCCCTCCAGATTTCGCCCGAAGGCGCAGGTTTCAAGGCTGCACACGGTGACTGAGCATCCTAACAAAGGTTCAAGCTTCAAGGTTTTACTTCAAAAAGGTAAGCCAAACTTGGTCAACACATGACAGGAAAAGGTAAATGTATTAGCTATGTTAAATATAAGTGCCTAATCATGATAGCTTGCTCTAGGGTAAAACACTTAAGGTCAGAAATCTTTACAGTTGTGTTCATTGTAAAGCTGTTGTTTAGGGTATGTTTAAAATAATGTATCATGTAGTTGCACCACCACAGTTATGAAACTATGAAATGTAATGATGTAAAAGCTATAGCATGGTTGGGGTTTTGGCTTGGTGAGCTTACAGCCTCCTTAAAATCTGTCAGAATTATCTACAGACAGACTGTTTAATTCATATAACCATTTAATTCAACAAATATATGAAGAAATATGTCAAAGTTAGTATGACTTTCAATCATGAACAACATTGATGTAAAGAAAATCTACCAAACTTTACCAAGTATAACTACAACTCCCAGAATGCACCGGACGAGGGAGCAGGTTGGGCCTGCTGCTCTGGCCAGCTTACCCATGGGGGCAATGACAGTGGGAGTTTACATGCTAGGAGTTTTTGCAAGCATGCAAAAAAACCCCGCAATAATATCACGGTTTCTTTTTGGCAAAAATCCAATTCTATAGTAAAGAGACACAGCAGAGACTCGGGATGAAGATTTGTATGAGTTTGTAGTTAGCCATCTGCTGAGCAGGGAAAAAGCAATACTGACATGTATGCTGCACTAACGCTATTTGCAGTGCAGTTACATTTGTAAGAGAAGCTGTAGGTGATATAACATGTTTTCAGTAAATCGCTTACATTTTGCCTGAAAACAGAGCAGACTAAAGAGCTCACTGTCATTGTCCAGAGTTTGATCACTCAGTGTCTATGTTTTGTGATTATTAATATTCTTTGTTTTAATTCTTTTTCTGGTTACTTGTTGTTATTTGCAGTGTTTACGTGTTCTCTGTGCATTCCTTGTATTGTGTCTAATGTTCTTGGTTCTATGTTCATGTTTCCTGTTTTACTTTTGAGAGTCTCGTGCCCCGTGCTTGAGTGTAATCTCTTTTGCTTCCTCCTGGTCTCCTCTGATTAGTGTCATCTGTGTCTCTCTCCTGTGTGCTATTTCCATGTTTCCCTTTGTGTGTACATATAGGTTGTTTCCCAATTAAGAGACCGCACGCTTGAAGTACGCGCACTACATGTACTACGTACGGTGAGTACTATAAATACCAGAAGTGCGGAAGTGAGAGACTTGTGAAATGGGACGGTCCTGCCTTCCTTGCGCTGTTCAGGTTACCTAACAACCATGATACTAACTGTGAGAAACGTTTCATACAGCATTGTGTGACATAAGTGAAGGAGGAAAAATGTTTTTTTGGTTTTTAATTTTTGTCATGAGATCACTTTGATTAGTTGAGTATCTGAGGCTGAGACCACAGGACTGTAAAACATGATTGTTGGGCTTCATTTCTGTACTGAACAGTCATTTAAGATTAGTTAGTAAATAACAATTAGCTAATGTTGTTCATGAGACTAAAGTCATCTCACTGTGGTAATGTAAATATAATATGGCCAATATTTTATGTACTGTCAGATTATTATGAATATGATGTAACACTATAGATCAACTTAGCTAAGAATATATAAAGCATATAAAGAATTACAGTAATATGATGCAACAAACACAGCAGTGCTACTAATCCAAAATACTCAAAGAACTGAAACAAACATTTATTTTTAGCTCCATTCTGCTGCTGATACATACTTTAGGTTTCTGGATATTAAACTTGTTCTCTCTCCCACACTGCAAACACTGGATGATAACATTATTTGAACATTACCTAATAAGACTGATTCAGGACAGACAGTTAGTTATGTTAAACTTTCCTAGCAGTCCTTCACAAACAGGGAACAGTCTGTCTATTCTCTCCATCTGTCAGCTGCTGCTGGCTCTTCCTCCTCCTCTTCCTCACACACTGCTGAGTTTGTCCTCGTGGATCATCAGGGGTGCAAAGCCTCACAGATGATGTGCAGCAGTGGGTCACTCAGTCTGTCCTCACTCTGGACACTTGCAGTTGTCACACATGGAAATCAAATGTGTGATAAGCTGCAGGATTCAAACACAAGTGTAACTTATAAACACATGTTCATACTTTTATTCCACAATCAGAGAGAAAGAAACAGAGAGAGTGCAGGACAGACAGGTGACAGTCTCAGGTGTACACACTGCTACAAACAGGAGGATTTAGTGTTTGTGTTATTACGAGTGCTAAACAAGAAGAGTTCCCAGATGGTACAGTGGACACATGTGTGACTCCTGTGATTAAAGCATCTTTCTTTCAGCTTAACGAGTGAACCGTCAGCTCGTTCAAACACACGTTAAAGTCCGTTTGGCTCAACACCACCGAACAGAGGCAGCAATATAACAGAGCTAACATTAACAGTGCAGTGAATCCTGCTTGTGCCGTGATATTCAGGACTGCAAACCGAGCAGCATCACTGACTTTCAGCTTGTTGTGTTTGTGGATATATGACTGACTTTAATTATCCATAAAATCATCAAATTTCTCCTAATTCCACACATTTTGCCTCAGTAACTGTAACATTCAGATGACTACTATCCAATTATTTCTCTGATGCTTATGCAATAAGAGCCTAATAAACTTAAAGCCACAAGACCGTAAAGCAGAGGTATAACTGTATGAGCTACAAAGTTTAAATGTTTTATCACAATCATAGTGTCCAGCTCACAAACAGCTAATTGTTTTAGTGTTTTCTCGGAAATATCAGATGTAACTAGTGATGTCACAATGAAAATGAAATAATATTGAACAGTATAGAATCAGACATGTTAGAATTTGCTTAAAATTCTACTTGTTTTATTTTTAAAAATTGTGCAACATTTTGTTTTTCAGATGTTTTTGCTGAATTGATCAAGACTGACTGTAAGAGTGTAAACATCGAGTAACTATGATGTTCGAGCCCTCTCAAGAACAGGTAAATAGTCATTTAGAGATTAAATTTGTCCCAGTTACTTTGCCCTACTCTGTCTGTAAAGCTTCACTTTTGTCACACTTCCTGCCTCCAAGAAGCTGAAGTAGAAGTAGAACTCTGTACCAGAACCTTTTTGTGACTTTTGTGACATTTCTGTTGATGGTGTAATTGTTGGTCTTTTGTGAATTCTAAGTAGGTGATTACTGAAAGGCAAGAGAGAAACTGAAGGCATCAGGTGACCTGTGATATGTCAGAGCTGCAGAGAGGAATATTTGTGACAAGTATCCAACATTTGGGGAAAAATAGTTTCAAAGATGCATATTAAACAGGCAAGCTTTCATATTTAGACGACATAAACTATTACTTACTTTTAATCATTATTATGTGGTTAAGTACTGGACTGTGTGCTTTTGAGGCCAAGTCACACGGGGTTTCTTAGCTTAGACTGATGAGTATTTGAAATGTCAGCAATTCTTGATTGTAACACCTTTTATTGTAGTTTTAACACTGATGAATCAGCTTTCATAAATAAAGCAAATGTTTCATTTATCTATATTAATAAGTAATGCTTAGTAGAGTCATCTTTGCTGAATCCAATGGTGAAACATGGAGAATTTCTCCTCTACTCTGAGTAGAGCTAGATTTGGTTAAAAACGATAAAAATAAGTATGGCATTTGACAAAATACTAAAGGTTTTTTGCTTTGCTTTTTGGAATGTTTGTAATTTGTGCATTGATAACTTCCCTTTTTAACCAGTGTCAAACAATCACTGGGTGACCAGTGTTGTCATCATCAGGGCAGGCCAGCACAGCAGGAAAAGTGAAATGGCCAGGCTGAGAGTTACAGTGGGATACAAAAGTTTGGGCAACCTTGTTAATAGTCATTATTTTCCTGTATAAATTGTTGGTTGTTACAATGAAAAATGTCAGTTAAATATATCATATAGGAGACACACACAGTGATATTTGAGAAGTGAAATGAAGTGTATTGGGTTTACAGAAAGTGTGCAATATTTTTTTTAGACAAAATCAGGCAGGTGCATAAATTTGGGCACCACAAAAAAAGACATGAAATCAATATTTAGTAGATTCGCCTTTTGCAGAAATTACAGCCTCTTAACACTTCCTGTAGGTTCCAATGAGAGTCTGGATTGTGGTTGAAGGTATTTTGGACCATTCCTCTTTACAAAACATCGCTAGTTCATTCAGGTTTGATGGCTTCCAAGCATGGACAGCTCTCTTTAACTCACACCACAGATTTTCAATAATATTCAGGTCTGGTGACTGAGATGGCCATTTGAGAACATTGTACTTGTTCCTCTGCATGAATGCCTTAGTGGATTTTGAGCAGTTTTTCGGGTCGTTGTCTTGTTGAAAGATCCAGCCCCGGCACAGCTTCAGCTTTGTCACTGATTCCTGGACATTGGTCTCCAGAATCTGCTGATACTGAGTGGAATCCATGTGTCCCTGCACTGGCCACACAGCCCCACAGCATGATGGAGCCACCACCATATTTTACTGTAGGCAGCAGGTGTTTTTCTTGGAATGCCGTGTTCTTTTTCCTCGATGCATTACGCCCCCTGTTATGCCCAAATAACTCAATTTTAGTTTCATCAGTCCACAGCACCTTATTCCAGAATGAAGCTGGTTTGTCCAAATGTGCTTTAGCAAACCTCAAGCGTCTCTGTTTGTGCTGTGGGTGGAGAAAAGGCTTCCTCTGCATCACTTTCACATACAGCATCTCCTCGTGTAAAGTGCGCCGAATGGTTGAACGCTGCACAGCGACTCCATCTGCTGCAAGATGATGTTGTAGGTCTTTGGTGCTGGTCTGTGGATCGACTCTGAATGTTCTCACCATTCGTCGCTTCTGTGTATCCGAGATTTTTCTTGGTCTGCCACTTCCAGCCTTAACTTGAACTGAGCCTGTGGTCTTCCATTTTCTCAGTATGTTCCTAACTGTGGAAAATCATGATGGTGAACAATCTTTGTCTTCAGGTCATTTGAGAGTTGTTTTGAGCCGCTATGTTGCTACTCTCCAGAGAAAATGAAAAGAGGAGGGAAACTTACAGTTGACCTCCTTAAATACTCTTTCTCATTATTGGATTCACCTGTGTATGTAGGTCAGGGGTCACTGAGGTTACCGAGCCAATTTGAGTTCCAACAATTAGTTCTAAAGTTTTTGGAATCAATAAAATGACAACAGTGCCCAAATTTATGCACCTGCCTGATTTTGTTTAAACAATTATCGCACACTTTCTGTTCATTTCACTTCTCAAATATCACTGGGTGTCTCCTATATGATATATTTAACTGACATTTTTTATCGTAACAATCAATCATTTATACAGGAAAATAATGACTATTAACAATGTTGCCCAAACTTTTGCATCACACTGTAACTTAGGCATGGGCTGGGTGTTCAGTTCTCACCTGTTCCTGTTTAGGGAGAGACATCAAGCCTCTCAGGGTAAGAAAGAACAGTAGAGCACTCAGCGATTATGACAAGTCCCCTTATTACCACTGTTTGTCTCACAACCAATACCATTTTTTTCCTGAAGCCTAAAGCTCACCATATTGTTTTAATTAAACCTGCAGCAATGTGCTTTTTTTCTTAACAAAATGGCACATAAGAAAAAGGTTTAATTTTGACACTTAAATTTATTCCCAGAAATAACTTTTAATACACAGGTAATTTTAATATCAGTTATTTGTACTCAAATGCTATTTATTAAAATTATTTATACTTATATTAGAATGTTACTGTGATAAAGGTATCCTTTTAGGTACTGTACTCTGTAGGACACTAAGAAAGGAGAGTGATCATATTCTGTGAGCCCTGGTAAATAATGCTTGTTCACAGAATTATAAATGACTGTAACTCCTGCTCCATCTTGAGCGCCATCCTCTAACCCTGTTGCTACCTGGTGGGTGGCTCTGCCCCTGAAAAAGTGTCTAGCCTTTGTCAGTATGTGTAAGACTGGCTTTCTATATGGTTTAGTGCAGACAGAGCTCCGGGACCCTGTTGTCCTTTTTTCTGATCGGTGCTGGTGTGTAGCTGGCAATGCAGTGTGTAAGCACACAGTTGTTTTGCCCTTTCAAACAGTACATTTTTCAGAACTGAAGCTGCAGGTTGTATCTTCACACCTGCACCGAGACAGAGCAACAGTGGGACAAATCCAAACAGCAGTAAGTGCTGACATTCATATTCAGGACTGACCCTTTAATGTTCTTTTATAACCTGTTATAAGTAATATGTATAAGTATTTTTTTTTCTTTTATATTTGTTATTGATATTTTTTTTCAGGGTTTGGAACCAGGGCCAGTTCCATGGATCAATGAACGTTCATTCAAAGACATTTTTGAATAATGATGCAGGTACAATGTCAAGTTATTATTATTATTATTGTTATTGTTATTGCACAGATGACTTTCACAGTGCCTTGTTTTATCCTCACATTATTATGGTCCTTTAAAGGAGTACGCTGTACAAGAACTTGGCTGGTGACCCACTTTACATCTTCTTGCTAAACACTGGAGAATCATGCAAAGACATTGATGTAACAAATTGACCTCTTACCGCAACCATGGCCTTCAGTGACAAGAAGACCAGTCTTAAGACAGCACTGGTGAGCGTGTTCTCTAACCAGGAGCCCAGATTACCCACAAAATCTGTAAACATTTACCAAGATCCTCCTCTTTATCTGCCACTGCCACTCAGTTAGTACAGGCTGGATCCCACACAGAGTGTGCATGTCTACAGTGAGGAGGAACTCTTCAACCTTGAAAGCTTACTGGTCACAGAGGACATGGTACATAAGACTGAGACAGCAAAAGGAGAACAGACAGCTGACCAGGAATGGCATCAGCTCAACAACGCAAGGATCACATCTTCTCTTGTTATGTGAGGGGTGAAATTGTACAGAGAATGCTTTATTTTGAGACGTATGTCAGAATACTGGAGAACAAGGAGAACAAAATATTTGACACCATTATTGTGCACCCTCTATCAGATGAGCTATCTGATCTCCAAGTGAACTGTGTAACTTAACTCAGTGAGATCCTTAGCCCAAGCTTTAACCAGGGGTTTGTTTTGATAATACTTAGGAAGCTGACATGTAATGGTGTCAAATATTTTGTTCTCCTTGATGCTTCTAATTGCTCTCTCCTCAGATATCATTAGACGTGAAATGTTCTACACGAATAGTGTGTGTGGTGGGATTTGTACTGTGAAAACATTTTATGCTAGTATTCTGACGTGGGCGTCAGAATACTTTCAAAACACATTGGCATCATGGTTCCAGTCATCTCATGAGAGAGCCATATCCCAATTGCATTGAATAAGGTGGATCAATTTCATGATGTTCTGCCAATTTTTCACAGTTCAGCAACAGGTAGTTGAGGTAACTTCAGCTTGTTTAGCTTTTATTCAGTGTTTGTGTTATAAATGTCATAAGTCTTATAAGTAATCACATTTTTAACTAGATTATAATATTTTTGCTATTTGTACTGTTATTTATCTGCTAAGCTACAATATTTTATTATTATGAATTTTCTGCTAAATTATAGTATTTCTGCTACTATGTTACATTTCTAATAAATTATACTATTATACTACTGTCTATTAAGTTATACTGTTGTACCATTTATTCCAAGTTGTTTTGTTTGTGCTAAATATTAAAATTTCTACTGAATTAAAATAATTCTGATATGTTGTACTATTTCTGCTAAGTTATTGCATTTCTGTTTAGTTGTTATGCTTCTGCAAAATTATTAAAAGTTCAACTGCTTTTCAAATACTGACTTCAGCTTTGTCAGCTATTTTCAGCTGTTTTCGGCAGACAACTTCAACTTTACAGCATCCACACTGCATTTAAAATGCAGTGTGGATATATTTCTGCTTAATATATTATTTCTGCTAAATTATAGTATTTCTGCTTTTTATAACTTGCTCTCTTCCCCAGTGGCGCAGTTGGTAGTGACACAGGTCTTCAACCCAAAGGTCGTGGGTTCAATCCTACCTTGGTCAACATGTTTTTTTCCCTACAAATTAATACACTATCACAGACCAGTGATTCATATTCATCATTTATTACAATTCTGCAAACGTTTATGATTTTACCAGCTTTTCTAATATGGACCTCAGATACTGGTTAACACTCCATGGCACAAATACTGTTCCCTTTATAGGCTCTGTGTATGTGTGTGTATCAATATTTCTCCCATTTTAAAGCATTACTCCTCCATAATTGTATTTCTGTTAAATCAAAGTACTTTTACTACATCTTAGTACTTCTGCTCAATCATAGTACTTCTGCTCAATCATAGTATTTCTGCTTTTTATAGTATTTCTGCTTTTGATAGGATTTGTGCTCAATATAGTATTTCTGCTAAATTATAGTATTTCTGCTTTTTATAGGATTTGTGCTTAATATATGATTTGTGCTTAATATAGTATTTCTGCTAAATTATAGTATTTCTGCTTTTTATAAGATTTGTGCTTAATATAGTATATGTTCTTAATATAGTATTTCTGCTTAATTATAGTATTTCTGCTTTTTATAGTATTTGTGCTTAACATAGTATTTCTGCTAAATTATAGTATTTATGCTTTTTATAGTATTTGTGCTAAAACATAGTATTTCTACCAAATGTAGTATTTATGCTTAATCATACTATTTCTATATATTACTGTCAGGTACCCAGGCAGCCAATCCTCTGTAAGGACTGAGACATTCAAATTCACATATCAGGGCCTGTACGGCTTCCCAGACAGCCAATCATATCTGAGGTCTGCCGTTTCTTCTCTCGTCATATCTCAGCGACGGTTGTACAAAGAGCAATGAAAATCGCAGTCAAAGTACACCAAAGTCCGCTGATTCACCCAGTACAAGAATTATGCTTCTAGTCCACCTAGTTTTTGAGTTACACGACGTTTTGTAACTCCAAAAAACGGCGTTTTTCGCCTCTCACCGCGATCTAATTCTGACTGCTCATCACCCTGTTTTCCAGGCGCCAGCTCTCTTTCCCAGTGGCGCAGTTGGTAATGACATGGGTCTTCAAGCCAAAGGTCGTGGGTTCGATTCCACCTTGGTCAACATGTTTTTTCCCTACAAATTAATACACTATCACAGACCAGTAATTCATATTCATCATTTATTACAATTCTGCAAACTTTTATCATTTTACCAGCTTTTCTAATATGGACCTCACATTCTTGTTAACACTCCATGGCACAAATACTGTTCCCTTTAGGCTCTGTGTATGTGTGTGTGTATCAATATTTCTCCCATTTTAAAGTATTACTCCTCCATAATTGTATTTCTGTTAAATCAAAGTACTTTTACTACATCTTAGTACTTCTGCTCAATCATAGTATTTCTGCTAAATCATAGTATTTTTGCCAAATCATGGTTTTTGTGCCAAATCATAACATTTGTGTTATGTTATAGTATTACTACTAAGTGGAGGAATTTCTGTCATGTTACAGTATATGTGCTGATTACAGTATTTCTGCTAAATCATAGTATTTCTACTATATTATATTTTTCTTTCTAAATATAGCATTTCTGCTATATAATTGTATTTCTGCTATGTTATAATATTTGTGCTAAACCAGAGTATTTGTGCTGAAACATAGTATTTCTGCCAAATGATAGTATTTCTGTCAAATTATAGTATTTGTGCTAAAACATAGTATTAATTTAAAATTACAATATTCATAGTTCATCACAGTGTCTCTGGTAAATCACAGTATTTCTGCTATGTTGTACTATTTTTCTAAATCATAGTGTTTCTGTAATGTTTAAGTATTTTTGGCTAAATATATTCTTTCTGTTATCTTATACTATTTCTCCTAAATTCTTGTATATTTGAGAAGTTATCATGTTTCTGGTAAGTTACAATATTTCTGCCAAGTTCTGCTATGCTATTGTATTTCTGCCAAGTATTATGTTTCCTCTAAGATATTGCAGTTCTGCTAAGTTATTACTTTTTAGCAAAGTTCCTTTGCTTCTGCAAAGTTTTTACAATTTCTGCAACTTTTCAGCTTTTTCAGCTAGTTTTTGCAGACAGCTTCAGCTTTAAAGCATCCACACTGCATTTTCGCAGGAAATGCAAATTTTTCTAGTTGTGTGGATGCTTTAAGGCATCCACACTATTGTTTTCCTGTTTCTCTTTATTCTTTATTATTATTATTATTATTATTATTATTCTAGTTGCTTCCGTACGTTTTTTGTCCTTTAACTACTTCCACAATTTTCAGCCGATTTTCACCGTTCAAATTTTAAACTATTCTGCTATTTCTGCTAATGTCTGCTATGATTTTTGCTATTTTCTGCTATTATACTTTTTAAAATATTAAGCTTTTTTCCTTTAATTTGTCCCATTGAAATGAATGGGAAACTTCCGCAATTCTGCTAAAACTTGCTTGTTTTTGAAACTTAACTACTTCCTCATACTTTCACCTAGAACAACCATTCAAACTTTAAAATGTTCACAAATTATTGGGCTATTCATGTATGATTCAGCTTTTTCATATCTGTTACCGTTTTCATCTTATCCCTCTTTAAGTTTTGAGTTGCAAAATTGTGATTTTTCACAAAATACATGGGTTGTTATGGTTGCTATGCAGTTGGTTCTAAGTGAGCTGCTGTACCGTTTCGCAAGTCTTCTCTTCATGTCCGAACAACTTCTTGCTACTTGCTCAATTTTCACTCAACTTCCACAAATTATACATCAAAACGTAGGTATTTTTGCTGGCTTTCAGAAAATGTCACTATCATTGTTGTGGGATTTATAGAATTTTGGCAAATCTCCTCAGACCAACACAAAGTCTCAAAGCTCTCCATAGAAAGTCAATGGAGAGTTTGTTCAAAATCACCGCTGGATTTCTGTAATGAGAGGCATATTCGAATCGTCATATCTCCTTAACGAAGCGAAGTTAAGACATGAGGCTTGTGCCAATATATCTTCAGACTCTCCTGACGCTCACAATTCAAGAATTTTTTTCTCACCTATTACCATTTGGCCATGAATTACGTTTGTTTGAGGGTAGGAAATTCGTCCTTCGCTCAGATTTCTTCAGCTTTCAAACTCTGGAAATGAACCACTTTTTTCTCTCGTCATATCTTTTTTATAGATTTCCACAAAGACCTGAAAATTTCCATGGTTGTTCACCAAAGCCTGCTGTCTCTTACGGTGAAAGAATGATATCGATACTCCAAATAGATTTAGAGTTAGAAAGCGTTGTTTGAGCGCAGGTCAAGGCAGTTTTTGCTTCGCCTCTACTCAGTTATGGTGCATTACAAGTCAAATATCTTTAATAATTCATATTTTAATGATAAATTGTCAACACTTGAAGATTCCCCCATCTCTTCTGAACAAAACGGTGTAAGAATGACCATTCTAGCCCCTACGGTTAGGAAATTATGGCCATTTGTTTGGAGGGTAGTCCTCACTATGAGAAATAGACTGCAAAAATCCTATCTCTCTGCTGTGTGTGTAAAAACGGCTGCACCTGTTTTGGCGGGAAAATGTACACAGCCTCTCTGATTGGTGCATTCAAATTCAGCAGCTCCCAGGCTGCTTGACTGACCTAGAAAGTTGCTTCTCTCTCCCTCTGTGTGTGTGTGTGTATTTCTGCTTTTTATAGTATTTCTGCTAAATTATAGTATTTCTGCTTAATATAGTACTTCTGCTAAATCATAGTATTTCTGCTTTTTATAGTATTTCTGCTAAATTATAGTATTTCTGCTTAATATAGTATTTCTGCTAAATTATAGTATTTCTGCTAAATTATAGTATTTCTGCTTTTTATAGGATTTGTGCTTAATATAGGATTTGTGCTTAATATAGTATGTCTGCTTTATATAGGATTTCTGCTAAATTATAGTATTTCTGCTTAATATAGTATTTCTGCTTTTTATCGTGTTTCTGCTTTTTATAGTATTTGTGCTTAATATACTATTTCTGCTAAATCATAGTATTTCTGGTTTTTATAGTATTTCTGCTAAATTATAGTATTTCTGCTTAATATAGTGTTTCTGCTTAATTATAGTATTTCTGCTAAATTATAGTATTTCTGCTTTTTATAGGATTTCTGCTTTTTATAGTATTTCTGCTTAATATAGTATTTCTGCTAAATTATAGTATTTCTGCTTTTTATCGTATTTCTGCTTTTTATAGTATTTCTGCTTAATATAGTATTTCTGCTAAATCATAGTATTTCTGGTTTTTATAGTATTTCTGCTAAATTATAGTATTTCTGCTTAATATAGTATTTCTGCTAAATTATAGTATTTCTGCTTTTTATAGGATTTGTGCTTAATATAGGATTTGTGTCTTAATATAGTATGTCTGCTTAATTTAGGATTTCTGCTAAATTATAGTATTTCTGCTTAATATAGTGTTTCTGCTTAATTATAGTATTTCTGCTAAATTATAGTATTTCTGCTTTTTATAGGATTTCTGCTTTTTATAGTATTTCTGCTTAATATAGTATTTCTGCTAAATTATAGTATTTCTGCTTTTTATCGTATTTCTGCTTTTTATAGTATTTCTGCTTAATATAGTATTTCTGCTAAATCATAGTATTTCTGGTTTTTATAGTATTTCTGCTAAATTATAGTATTTCTGCTTAATATAGTATTTCTGCTAAATTATAGTATTTCTGCTTTTTATAGGATTTGTGCTTAATATAGGATTTGTGCTTAATATAGTATGTCTGCTTAATTTAGGATTTCTGCTAAATTATAGTATTTCTGCTTAATATAGTATTTCTGCTTAATTATAGTATTTCTGCTTTTTATGGTATTTCTGCTAAATTATAGTATTTCTGCTTTTTATAGTATTTTTGCTTTTTATAGTATTTGTGCTTAATATAGTATTTCTGCTAAATTATAGTATTTCTGCTTTTTATAGTATTTCTGCTTTTTATAGTATTTCTGCTAAATCACAGTATTTCTGCTTTTTATAGTACTTCTGCTTTTTATAGTATTTCTGGTTAATATAGTATTTCTGCTAAATTATAGTATTTCTGCTTTTTATAGTATTTGTGCTAAAACATAGTATTTCTACTAAATGTAGTATTTCTGCTTAATCATACTATTTCTATATATTACTGCCAGGTCCCCAGGCAGCCAATCCTCTGTGAGGACTGACTCATTCAAATTTACAAATCAGGGCCTGCATGGCTTCCCAGCCAGCCAATCATATCTGAGGTCTTCCGTTTCTTCTCTCATCATATCTCAGCGACGGTTGTACAAAGAGCAATGAAAATCGCAGTCAAAGTACACCAAAGTCCGCTGATTCACCCAGTACAAGAATTATGCTTCTAGTCCACCTAGTTTTTGAGTTACACGACGTTTTGTAACTCCAAAAAACTGCGTTTTCGCCTCTCACCGCGATCTAATTCTGACTGCTCATCACCCTGTTTTCCAGGCGTCCGCTCTCTTTCCCAGTGGCGCAGTTGGTAATGACATGGGTCTTCAAGCCAAAGATCGTTGGTTCGATTCCACCTTGGTCAACATGTTTTTTTCCCTACAAATTAATACACTATCACAGACCAGTAATTCATATTCATCATTTATTACAATTCTGCAAACTTTTATCATTTTACCAGCTTTTCTAATATGGACCTCACATTCTTGTTAACACTCCATGGCACAAATACTGTTCCCTTTAGGCTCTGTGTATGTGTGTGTGTATCAATATTTCTCCCATTTTAAAGTATTACTCCTCCATAATTGTATTTCTGTTAAATCAAAGTACTTTTACTACATCTTAGTACTTCTGCTCAATCATAGTATTTCTGCTAAATCATAGTATTTTTGCCAAATCATGGTTTTTGTGCCAAATCATAACATTTGTGTTATGTTATAGTATTACTACTAAGTGGAGGAATTTCTGTCATGTTACAGTATATGTGCTGATTACAGTATTTCTGCTAAATCATAGTATTTCTACTATATTATATTTTTCTTTCTAAATATAGCATTTCTGCTATATAATTGTATTTCTGCTATGTTATAATATTTGTGCTAAACCAGAGTATTTGTGCTGAAACATAGTATTTCTGCCAAATGATAGTATTTCTGTCAAATTATAGTATTTGTGCTAAAACATAGTATTCATTTAAAATTACAATATTCATAGTTCATCACAGTGTCTCTGGTAAATCACAGTATTTCTGCTATGTTGTACTATTTTTCTAAATCATAGTGTTTCTGTAATGTTTAAGTATTTTTGGCTAAATATATTCTTTCTGTTATCTTATACTATTTCTCCTAAATTCTTGTATATTTGAGAAGTTATCATGTTTCTGGTAAGTTACAATATTTCTGCCAAGTTCTGCTATGCTATTGTATTTCTGCCAAGTATTATGTTTCCTCTAAGATATTGCAGTTCTGCTAAGTTATTACTTTTTAGCAAAGTTCCTTTGCTTCTGCAAAGTTTTTACAATTTCTGCAACTTTTCAGCTTTTTCAGCTAGTTTTTGCAGACAGCTTCAGCTTTAAAGCATCCACACTGCATTTTCGCAGGAAATGCAAATTTTTCTAGTTATTCTTCAAGTTGCTTCCGTACGTTTTTCGCCGTAGAACTACTTCCACAATTTTTATGCTATTTTCACCGGTTCAAATTTTAAACTATTCTGCTATTTCTGCTAATTTGCGCAATATCTTTTGGTATTTTTGCTATTATACTTTTTAAAATATTAAGCTTTTTTCCTTTAATTTGTCCCATTGAAATGAATGGGAAACTTCCAAAATTCTGCTAAAACTGGCTTCTTTTTGAAACTTAACTACTTCCTCATACTTTCACTAGAACAACCATTCAAACTTTAAAATGTTCACAAATTATTGGGCTATTCATGTATGATTCAGCTTTTTCAAATCTTTTCCCGTTTTAACTTTATCCCTCTTAAAGTTTTGAGTTGCAAAATTGTGATTTTTCACAAAATACATGGGTTGTTATGGTTGCTATGCAGTTGGTTCTAAGTGAGCCACTTTAAGTTTCGCAGTCTTCTCTTCATGTCCGAACAACTTCTTGCTACTTGCTCAATTTTCACTCAACTTCCACAAATTATACATCAAAACGTAGGTATTTTTGCTGGCTTTCAGAAAATGTCACTATCATTGTTGTGGGATTTATAGAATTTTGGCAAATCTCCTCAGACCAACACAAAGTCTCAAAACTCTCCATAGAAAGTCAATGGAGAGTTTGTTCAAAATCACCGCTTGATTTCTGTAATGAGAGGCATATTCGAATCGTCATATCTCCTTAACGAAGCGAAGTTAAGACATGAGGCTTGTCCCAGATATATCTTCAGACACTCCTGACGCTCACAATTCAAGAATTATTTTCTCACCTATTACCATTTGGCCATGAATTACGTTTGTTTGAGGGTAGGAAATTCGTCCTTCGCTCAGATTTCTTCAGATTTCAAACTCTGGAAATGAACCACTTTTTTCTCTCGTCATATCTTTTTGATGGGATTTCCACAAAGACCTGAAAATTTCCATGACTGTTCACCAAAGCCTGCTGTCTCTTACGGTGAAAGAATGATATCGATACTCCAAATAGATTTAGAGTTAGAAAGCGTTGTTTGAGGGCAAGTCAAGGCAGTTTTCGCTTAGCCTCTACTCAGTTATGGTGCATTACAAGTCAAATATCTTTAATAATTCATATTTTAATGATAAATTGTCAACACTTGAAGATTCCCCCATCTCTTCTGAACAAAACGGTGTAAGAATGACCGTTCTAGCCCCTACGGTTAGGAAATTATGGCCATTTGTTTGGAGGGTAGTCCTCACTATGAGAAATAGACTGCAAAAAATCCTCTCTCTGCTGCCTGTGTAAAAAACGGCTGCACCTGTTTTGGCGGGAAAAAGTACACAGCCTCTCTGATTGGTAGATTCAAATTCAGCAGCTCCCAGGCTGCTTGAGTGACCTACAAAGTTGCTTCTCTCTCTCTCTCTGTGTGTGTGTGTGTGTGTGTGTGTGTGTGTGTGTGTGTGTGTGTGTGTGTGTGTGTGTGAGACAGAGAGAGAGAGAGGGAGAGAGAGAGAGAAAGCCTTTTAATATAGGATTTGTGCTTAATATAATATTTCTGCTTAATTATAGTATTTCTGCTTTTTATAGTATTTCTGCTAAATTATAGTATTTCTGCTTAATATAGTATTTCTGCTTAATTATAGTATTTCTGCTAAATTATAGTATTTTTGCTAAATTATAGTATTTCTGCTTTTTATAGTATTTCTGCTTAATATAGTATTTCTGCTAAATTATAGTATTTCTGCTTTTTATAGTATTTGTGCTTACTATAATTTAGCAGAAATACTATATTATTTCTGCTTTTTATAGTATTTCTGCTAAATTATAGTATTTCTGCTTTTTATAGTATTTCTGCTTTAATTGTACTATTCTGCTTAATATAGTATTTCTGCTAATTATACTATTTCTGCTTAATTTATAGTATTTCTGCTTAATATAGTATTTCTGCTAATGTATAGTATTTCTGCTTTTTCTAGTATTTGTGCTAAATTATAGTATTTCTGCTATTATAGTATTTCTTCTTTTTATAGTATTTCTGCTTAATTACAGTATTTCTGCTTTTTATAGTATTTTTGCTTTTTATAGTATTTGTGCTTAATATAGTGTTTCTGCTAAATTATAGTATTTCTGCTTTTTATAGTATTTGTGCTAAAACATAGTATTTCTACTAAATGTAGTACTTATGCTTAATCATACTATTTCTATATATTACTGCCAGGTCCCCAGGCAGCCAATCCTCTGTGAGGACTGATACATTCAAATTTACAAATCAGAGCCTGCACGGCTTCCCAGCCAGCCAATCATATCTGAGGGCTCAGGCATTCAAATTTGCATATTGGGGCCTTCACGGCTTGTAAGCCAGCCAATCATATCTGAGGGCTCAGGCATTCAAATTTGCATATTGGGGCCTGCACGGCTTCCTAGCCAGCCAATCATATCTGAGGTCTGCTGTTTCTTCTCTCGTCATATCTCAGCGATGGATGTACAAAGAGCAATGAAAATCGCAGTCAAAGTACACCAAAGTCCGCTGATTCACCCAGTACAAGAATTATGCTTCTAGTCCACCTAGTTTTTGAGTTACACGACGTTTTGTAACTCCAAAAAACGGCGTTTTTCGCCTCTTACCGCGATCTAATTCTGACTGCTCATCACCCTGTTTTCCAGGCGCCCGCTCTCTTTCCCAGTGGCGCAGTTGGTAGTGACACGGGTCTACAACCCAAAGGTCGTTGGTTCGATTCAACCTTGGTCAACATGTTTTTTTCCCTACAAATTAATTCACTATCACAGACCAGTAATTCATATTCATCATTTATTACAATTCTACAAACTTTTATGATTTTACCAGCTTTTCTAATATGGACCTCACATTCTTGTTAACACTCCATGGCACAAATACTGTTCCCTTTAGGCTCTGTGTATGTGTGTGTGTATCAATATTTCTCCCATTTTAAAGTATTACTCCTCCATAATTGTATTTCTGTTAAATCAAAGTACTTTTACTACATCTTAGTACTTCTGTTCAATCATAGTATTTCTGCTACTTTTCGGTACTTGTGCTAAATACAGTATTTCTGCTTAATATAGTATTTCTGCTAAATTATATTATTTCTGCTTTTTATAGTATTTCTGCTTTTTATAGTATTTGTGCTTAATATAGTATTTCTGCTAAATCATAGTATTTCTGCTAAATTATAGTATTTCTGCTTTTTATAAGATTTGTGCTTAATATAGTATTTGTGCTTAATATAGTATTTCTGCTAAATTATAGTATTTCTGCTAAATTATAGTATTTCTGCTAAATTATAGTATTTCTTTTTTTTATAGTATTTGTGCTAAAAAATAGTATTTCTACTAAATGTAGTATTTATGCTTAATCATACTATTTCTATATATTACTGCCAGGTCCCCAGGCAGCCAATCCTTTGTGAGGACTGAGACATTCAAATTTACAAATCAGAGCCTGCACGGCTTCCCAGCCATCCAATCATATCTGAGGGCTCAGGCATTCAAATTTGCATACTGGGGCCTTCATGGCTTGTAAGCCAGCCAATCAGCTTTTCTAATATGGACCTCAGATTCTTGTTAACACTCCATGGCACAAATACTGTTCCCCTTAGGCTCTGTGTATTTGTGTGTGTATCACTATTTCTCCTAAAGTATTACTCCTCCATAATTGTAATTCTGTTAAATCAAAGTACTTTTACTACATCTTAGTACTTCTGCTCAATCATAGTATTTCTGCTAAATCATAGTATTTTTGCCAAATCATGGTTTTTGTGCCAAATCATAACATTTGTGTTATGTTATAGTATTACTACTAAGTGGAGGAATTTCTGTCATGTTACAGTATATGTGCTGATTACAGTATTTCTGCTAAATCATATTATTTCTACTATATTATATTTTTCTTTCTAAATATAGCATTTCTGCTATATAATTGTATTTCTGCTATGTTATAATATTTGTGCTAAACCAGAGTATTTGTGCTGAAACATAGTATTTCTGCCAAATGATAGTATTTCTGTCAAATTATAGTATTTGTGCTAAAACATAGTATTAATTTAAAATTACAATATTCATAGTTCATCACAGTGTCTCTGGTAAATCACAGTATTTCTGCTATGTTGTACTATTTTTCTAAATCATAGTGTTTCTGTAATGTTTAAGTATTTTTGGCTAAATATATTCTTTCTGTTATCTTATACTATTTCTCCTAAATTCTTGTATATTTGAGAAGTTATCATGTTTCTGGTAAGTTACAATATTTCTGCCAAGTTCTGCTATGCTATTGTATTTCTGCCAAGTATTATGTTTCCTCTAAGATATTGCAGTTCTGCTAAGTTATTACTTTTTAGCAAAGTTCCTTTGCTTCTGCAAAGTTTTTACAATTTCTGCAACTTTTCAGCTTTTTCAGCTAGTTTTTGCAGACAGCTTCAGCTTTAAAGCATCCACACTGCATTTTCGCAGGAAATGCAAATTTTTCTAGTTGTGTGGATGCTTTAAGGCATCCACACTATTGTTTTCCTGTTTCTCTTTATTCTTTATTATTATTATTCTAGTTGCTTCCGTACGTTTTTCGCCGTTGAACTACTTCCACAATTTTTGTGCTATTTTCACCATTCAAATTTTAAACTATTCTGCTATTTCTGCTAATTTCTGCTATATCTTTTGGTATTTTTCACTATTATACTTTTTAAAATATTAAGCTTTTTTCCTTTAATTTGTCCCATTGAAATGAATGGGAAACTTCCGCAATTCTGCTAAAATTTGCTTGTTTTTGAAACTTAACTACTTCCTCATATTTTCACTTAGAACAACCATTCAAACTTTAAAATGTTCACAAATTATTGGGCTATTCAGGTATAAATCAGCTTTTTCAAATCTTTTACCGTTTTATTTTTATACCCCTTAAAGTGTTGAGTTGCAAAATTGTGATTTTTCACAAAATACATGGGTTGTTATGGTTGCTATGCAGTTGGTTCTAAGTGAGGCACTGAAGGTTTCGCAGTCTTCTCTTCATGTCCGAACAACTTCTTGCTACTTGCTCAATTTTCACTCAACTTCCACAAATTATACATCAAAACGTAGGTATTTTTGCTGGCTTTCAGAAAATGTCACTATCATTGTTGTGGGATTTATAGAATTTTGGCAAATCTCCTCAGACCAACACAAAGTCTGAAAACTCTCCATAGAAAGTCAATGGAGAGTTTGTTCAAAATCACCGCTTGATTTCTGTAATGAGAGGCATATTCGAATCGTCATATCTCCCTAACGAAGCGACGTTAAGACATGAGGCTTGTCCCAGTATATCTTCAGACACTCCTGACGCTCACAATTCAAGAATTATTTTCTCACCTATTACCGTTCTGAGATGAGTTAGACTTGTTTGAGGGTAGGAAATTTGTCCTTCGCTCAGATTTCTTCAGATTTCAAACTCTGGAAATGAGCCACTTTTTTCTCTCGTCATATCTTTTTGATAGATTTCCACAAAGACCTGAAAATTTCCATGGTTGTTCACCAAAGCCTGCTGTCTCTTACGGTGAAAGAATGATATCGATACTCCAAATAGATTTAGAGTTAGAAAGCGTTGTTTGAGGGCAAGTCAAGGCAGTTTTTGCTTCGCCTCTACTCAGTTATGGTGCATTAGAAGTCAAATATCTTTAATAATTCATATTTTAATGATAAATTGTCAACACTTGAAGATTCCCCCATCTCTGCTGAACAAAACGGTGTAAGAATGATCGTTCTAGCCCCTACGGTTAGGAAATTATGGTCATTTGTTTGAGTTTAGTCCTCACTATGAGAAATAGACTGCAAAAATCCTGCCTCTCTGCTGCGTGTGTAAAAACGGCTGCACCTGTTTTGGCGGGAAAAAAGTACACAGCCTCTCTGATTGGTGGATTCAAATTTAGCAGCTCCCAGGCTGCTTGACTGACCTAAAAACTGGCTTCTCTCTCTTTCTGTGTGTGTTATAGTATTTCTAAATGATAGTATTTCTGCTTTTTATAGTATTTCTGCTAAATGATAGTATTTCTGCTTTTTATAGGATTTGTGCTTAATATAGTAGTTCTGCTTTTTATAGTATTTGTGCTTAATATAGTATTTCTGCTTAATTATAGTATTTCTGCTACATTATACTATTTCTGCTTTTTATAGTGTTTCTGCTAAATTATAGTATTTCTGCTTTTTATAGTATTTCTGCTTTTTATACGAATTGTGCTTAATATAGGATTTGTGCTTAATATAGTATTTCTGCTAAATTATAGTATTTCTGCTTTTTAAGGTATTTCTGCTTTTTATAGTATTTCTGGTTAATATAGTATTTCTGCTAAATTATAGTATTTCTGCTACATTATACTATTTCTGCTTTTTATAGTGTTTCTGCTAAATTATAGTATTTCTGCTTTTTATAGTATTTCTGCTTTTTATACGAATTGTGCTTAATATAGGATTTGTGCTTAATATAGTATTTCTGCTAAATTATAGTATTTCTGCTACATTATACTATTTCTGCTTTTTATAGTGTTTCTGCTAAATTATAGTATTTCTGCTTTTTATAGTATTTCTGCTTTTTATACGAATTGTGCTTAATATAGGATTTGTGCTTAATATAGTATTTCTGCTAAATTATAGTATTTCTGCTTTTTATAGGATTTGTGCTTAATATATGTCAGGGTTCTGGGTCTGAGCAACCCAGGATCCCTGAGCAGTTATGGACTAGTTATATGTATTACTATATATTTTTGGTGTTGCTTCCCCGTTTGCTCTATGCTTGTACATATGTGGAGACACTTGTTAAATTCCCCTGGCTGGTGGACTCCCTCAATCCAGTTGTCCTGGACTTCCTGCTTTCCACCCTCCACCTCCACTCTCCTCCTCAGGCTGCTCACCGGCCCGGACCGCTGGTGGATTCACAGCCTGAGATGCCGGCCCCGACGTCTACACGGAAACGACGTTCGCTCCACCGGCTTTCCTCACCGCAGCCTAATCCACGAACTTCTCAAGAGTCGGCTGTGGTGAGTAGTACGGACAATTTTCCATTTCCCTCCCCATCTGGTTTTGTGTCTGCAGTGGACGAGCCGACAGCGCAGGTAACATCACCTCGGTCAGAGGTCTCCACACCACTCGCTGCTTCAACATCTGCAGCTGTGGCACCGCCGTCATCTCATCCGCCTGCAGTCACCCTTCTGCCATCTTCTTCACCGGCTGCTACGTCGCCACCCGGACCTGCCCTGCCCGAGCAGGAGCTTGGCGAGCCGGAGGAGCTCGCACTGCCCGAGCAGGAGCTCGGCGAGCAGGAGGAGCTCGCACTGCCCGAGCAGGAGCTCGGCGAGCCGGTGGAGCTCGCACTGCCCGAGCAGAAGCTCGGCGAGCCAGTGGAGCTCGCATGCCCGAGCAGTTGCTCGGCGAGCCGGTGGAGCCAGCGCCGCTGCCGGAGGAGCTCAGCGAGCCGGTGGAGCCAGCGCTGCTGCCGGAGGAGCTCAGCGAGCCGGTGGAGCCAGCGCCGCTGCCCGGCGAGCAGGAGAAGCCAGCGCCGCTGCCAAAGGAGCCCGCGCCGCTGCTCGGCGAGCAGGAGAAGCCAGCGCCGCTGCTCGGCGAGCAGGTGGAGCCCGCGCCGGAGCTCGGCGAGCAGGTGGAGCCCGCGCCGGAGCTCGGCGAGCGAGTGGAGCCCGCGCCGCAGCCGGGGGACCTCGGCGAGCGGGAGGAGCCCGCGCCGCAGCCGGGGGAGATCGGCGAGCGGGATGCGCCGCTGCGGGATGCGCGGTCTGACTTTGGGACTGTGACCTGGGAGGGTTTGTTGTTTGTTGTTTTTGCTTGTTTTGGTTCTGGCTACTTAAGAGAGTCTTGGAGCTCCCACCGACGCGGGATCATTGCGTGAGACTCCACGTCAGTCATCCAGTTGTGCTTGGTTAGTGTGTGTGTATATGCCCGCGATTGTATGTGTCCTGACGGCTGCTTCTATTGTGTCCAGAGGAGAGGGGTGGAGTGCCAGACAGCAGCCAGCACGGGGAGTGCTGAGACACGGGAGCGGAGAGCACAAACAGTGGGAGAAGACACAACACGGGAGTCTGGGGAAAGCACGGGAATTTGTTGTTATTTCCACACACTGTAAATAAACGCACTGTTTATACACAGAGCACTGCGCCTGGGTCCTCCTTCCCCACACCCCCGTGACAATATAGTATTTGTGCTAAATTATAGTATTTCTGTAAAATTATAGTATTTCTGCTTTTTATAGTATTTCTGCTTAATCATACTATTTCTATATATTACTGCCAGGTCCCCAGGCAGCCAATCCTCTGTGAGGACTGAGACACTTAGCCCTGAAATTTACATATCAGGGCCTGCACGGCTTCCCAGCCAGCCAATCATATCTGAGGTCTGCCGTTTCTTCTCTCGTCATATCTCAGCAACGGTTGTACAAAGAGCAATGAAAATCGCAGTCAAAGTACACCAAAGTCCGCTGATTCACCCAGTACAAGAATTATGTTTCTAGTCCACCTAGTTTTTGAGTTACACGACGTTTTGTAACTCCAAAAAACTGCGTTTTTCGCCTCTCACCGCGATCTAATTCTGACTGCTCATCACCCTGTCTTCCAGGCGCCCGCTCTCTTTCCCAGTGGCGCAGTTGGTAATGACACGGGTCTTTAACCAAAAGGTCGTGGGTTCAATCCCACATTGGTCAACATGTTTTTTTCCCTACAAATTAATACACTATCACAGACCAGTAATTCATATTCATCATTTATTACAATTCTGCAAACTTTTTTATGATTTTACCAGCTTTTCTAATATGGACCTCACATTCTTGTTAACACTCCATGGCACAAATACTGTTCCCTTTAGGCTCTGTGTATGTGTGTGTGTATCAATATTTCTCCCATTTTAAAGTATTACTCCTCCATAATTGTATTTCTGTTAAATCAAAGTACTTTTACTACATCTTAGTACTTAGTACTGGTAGTAGTACTGCTCAATCATAGTATTTCTGCTAAATCATAGTATTTTTGCCAAATCATGGTTTTTGTGCCAAATCATAACATTTGTGTTATGTTATAGTATTACTACTAAGTGGAGGAATTTCTGTCATGTTACAGTATATGTGCTGATTACAGTATTTCTGCTAAATCATATTATTTCTACTATATTATATTTCTCTTTCTAAATATAGCATTTCTGCTATATAATTGTATTTCTGCTATGTTATAATATTTGTGCTAAACCAGAGTATTTGTGCTGAAACATAGTATTTCTGCCAAATGATAGTATTTCTGTCAAATTATAGTATTTGTGCTAAAACATAGTATTAATTTAAAATTACAATATTCATATTTGATCACAGTGTCTCTGGTAAATCACAGTATTTCTGCTATGTTGTACTATTTTTCTAAATCATAGTGTTTCTGTAATGTTTAAGTATTTTTGGCTAAATATATTCTTTCTGTTATCTTATACTATTTCTCCTAAATTCTTGTATATTTGAGAAGTTATCATGTTTCTGCTAAGTTACAATATTTCTGCCATGTTCTGCTATGCTATTGTATTTCTGCCAAGTATTATGTTTCCTCTAAGATATTGCAGTTCTGCTAAGTTATTACTTTTTAGCAAAGTTCCTTTGCTTCTGCAAAGTTTTTACAATTTCTGCAACTTTTCAGCTTTTTCAGCTAGTTTTTGCAGACAGCTTCAGCTTTAAAGCATCCACACTGCATTTTCGCAGGAAATGCAAATTGTGTGGATGCTTTAAGGCATCCACACTATTGTTTTCCTGTTTCTCTTTATTCTTTATTATTATTATTCTTCAAGTTGCTCCTGTTTTTTCGCCGTTTAACTACTTCCACAATTTTTATGCTATTTTCACCATTCAAACTTTAAACTATTCTGCTATTTTTGCTAATTCCTGCTATGATTTTTGCTATTTATAACTATTATACTTTTTAAAATATTAAGCTTTTTTCCTTTAATTTGTCCCATTGAAATGAATGGGAAACTTCCGCAATTCTGCTAAAACTTGCTCGTTTTTGAAACTTAACTACTTCCTCATACTTTCACATAGAAACTCCATTTAAACTTTAAAATGTTCACAAATTATTGGGCTATTCATGTATGATTCAGCTTTTTCATATCTGTTACCGTTTTCATCTTATCCCTCTTTAAGTTTTGAGTTTCATCTTTGTGATTTTTCACAAAATACATGGGTTGTTATGGTTGCTATGCAGTTGGTTCTAAGTGAGCTGCTGAACCTTTGGCAATTTTCTCTTCATGTCCGAACAACTTCTTGCTACTTGCTCAATTTTCACTCAACCTCCGCAAATTATACATTAAAACGTAGGTATTTTTGCTGGCTTTCAGAAAATGTCACTATCATTGTTGTGGGATTTATAGAATTTTGGCAAATCTCCTCAGACCAACACAAAGTCGGAAAACTCTCCATAGAAAGTCAATGGAGAGTTTGTTCAAAATCACAGCTTGATTTCTGTAATGAGAGGCATATTCGAATCGTCATATCTCCTTAACCAAGCGACGTTAAGACATGAGGCTTGTCCCGATATATCTTCAGACACTCCTGACGCTCACAATTCAAGAATTTTTTTCTCACCTATTACCATTTGGCCATGAATTACGTTTGTTTGAGGGTAGGAAATTCGTCCTTCGCTCAAATTTCTTCAGATTTCAAACTCTGGAAATGAGGCAGTTTTTTCTCTCGTCATATCTTTTTGATGGATTTCCACAGAGACCTGAAAATTTCCATGCCTGTTCACCAAAGCCTGCTGTCTCTTACGGTGAAAGAATGATATCGATACTCCAAATAGATTTAGAGTTAGAAAGCGTTGTTTGAGGGCAAGTCAAGGCAGTTTTTGCTTCGCCTCTACTCAGTTATGGTGCATTACAAGTCAAATATCTTTAATAATTCATATTTTAATGATAAATTGTCAACACTTGAAGATTCCCCCATCTCTTCTGAACAAAACGGTGTAAGAATGACCATTCTAGCCCCTACGGTTAGGAAATTATGGCCATTTGTTTGGAGGGTAGTCCTCACTATGAGAAATAGACTGCAAAAATCCTATCTCTCTGCTGTGTGTGTAAAAACGGCTGCACCTGTTTTGGCGGGAAAATGTACACAGCCTCTCTGATTGGTGGATTCAAATCCAGCAGCTCCCAGGCTGCTTGACTGATCTATAAAGTTGCTTCTCTCTCCCTCTGTGTGTGTGTGTGTATTTCTGCTTTTTATATTATTTCTGCTTAATATAGTACTTCTGCTAAATCATAGTATTTCTGCTTTTTATAGTATTTCTGCTAAATTATAGTATTTCTGCTTAATATAGTATTTCTACTAAATTATAGTATTTCTGCTAAATTATAGTATTTCTGCTTTTTATAGGATTTGTGCTTAATATAGGATTTGTGCTTAATATAGTATGTCTGCTTTATATAGTATTTCTGCTAAATTATAGTATTTCTGCTAAATTATAGTATTTCTGCTAAATTATAGTATTTCTGCTTTTTATAGTATTTCTGCTTAATATAGTATTTCTGCTAAATTATAGTATTTCTGCTTTTTATCGTATTTCTGCTTTTTATAGTATTTCTGCTTAATATAGTATTTCTGCTAAATCATAGTATTTCTGGTTTTTATAGTATTTCTGCTAAATTATAGTATTTCTGCTTAATATAGTATTTCTGCTAAATTATAGTATTTCTGCTAAATTATAGTATTTCTGCTTTTTATAGGATTTGTGCTTAATATAGGATTTGTGCTTAATATAGTATGTCTGCTTAATTTAGGATTTCTGCTAAATTATAGTATTTCTGCTTAATATAGTATTTCTGCTTAATTATAGTATTTCTGCTTTTTATGGTATTTCTGCTAAATTATAGTATTTCTGCTTTTTATATTATTTCTGCTTTTTATAGTATTTCTGCTAAATTATAGTATTTCTGCTAAATTATAGTATTTCTGCTTTTTATAGTATTTCTGCTTTTTATAGTATTTGTGCTTAATATAGTATTTGTGCTAAATTATAGTATTTCTGCTTTTTATAGTATTTCTGCTTTTTATAGTATTTCTACTTTTTATAGTATTTCTGCTTTTTATAGTATTTCTGCTAAATTATAGTATTTCTGCTTTTTATAGTATGTGTGCTAAAACATAGTATTTCTACTAAATGTAGTATTTATGCTTAATCATACTACTTCTATATATTACTGCCAGGTCCCCAGGCAGCCAATCCTCTGTGAGGACTGAGACATTCAAATTTACAAATCAGAGCCTGCACGGCTTCCCAGCCAGCCAATCATATCTGAGGGCTCAGGCATTCAAATTTGCATATTGGGGCCTTCACGGCTTGTAAGCCAGCCAATCATATCTGAGGGCTCAGGCATTCAAATTTGCATATTGGGGCCTTCATGGCTTGTAAGCCAGCAAATCAGCTTTTCTAATATGGACCTCAGATTCTTGTTAACACTCCATGGCACAAATACTGTTCCCTTTAGGCTCTGTGTATTTGTGTGTGTATCACTATTTCTCCTAAAGTATTACTCCTCCATAATTGTAATTCTGTTAAATCAAAGTACTTTTACTACATCTTAGTACTTCTGCTCAATCATAGTATTTCTGCTAAATCATAGTATTTTTGCCAAATCATGGTTTTTGTGCCAAATCATAACATTTGTGTTATGTTATAGTATTACTACTAAGTGGAGGAATTTCTGTCATGTTACAGTATATGTGCTGATTACAGTATTTCTGCTAAAGCATAGTATTTCTACTATATTATATTTTTCTTTCTAAATATAGCATTTCTGCTATATAACTGTATTTCTGCTATGTTATAATATTAGTGCTAAACCAGAGTATTTGTGCTGAAACATAGTATTTCTGCCAAATGATAGTATTTCTGTCAAATTATAGTATTTGTGCTAAAACATAGTATTAATTTAAAATTACAATATTCATAGTTCATCACAGTGTCTCTGGTAAATCACAGTATTTCTGCTATGTTGTACTATTTTTCTAAATCATAGTGTTTCCATAATGTTTAAATATTTTTGGCTAAATATATTCTTTCTGTTATCTTATACTATTTCTCCTAAATTCTTGTATATTTGATAAGTTATCATGTTTCTGGTACGTTACAATATTTCTGCCAAGTTCTGCTATGCTATTGTATTTCTGCCAAGTATTATGTTTCCTCTAAGATATTGCAGTTCTGCTAAGTTATTACTTTTTAGCAAAGTTCCTTTGCTTCTGCAAAGTTTTTACAATTTCTGCAACTTTTCAGCTTTTTCAGCTAGTTTTTGCAGACAGCTTCAGCTTTAAAGCATCCACACTGCATTTTCGCAGGAAATGCAAATTTTTCTAGTTTTTCTAGTTTTTCTAGTTGTGTGGATGCTTTAAGGCATCCACACTATTGTTTTCCTGTTTCTCTTTATTCTTTATTATTATTATTATTCTTCAAGTTGCTCCGTTTTTTCGCCGTTTAACTACTTCCACAATTTTTATGCTATTTTCACCATTCAAACTTTAAACTATTCTGCTATTTTTGCTAATTCCTGCTATGATTTTTGCTATTTATAACTATTATACTTTTTAAAATATTAAGCTTTTTTCCTTTAATTTGTCCCATTGAAATGAATGGGAAACTTCTGCATTTCTGCTAAAACTTGCTCGTTTTTGAAACTTAACTACTTCCTCATACTTTCACATAGAAACTCCATTTAAACTTTAAAATGTTCACAAATTATTGGGCTATTGATTTATGATTCAGCTTTTTCATATCTGTTACCGTTTTCATCTTATCCCTCTTTAAGTTTTGAGTTTCATCTTTGTGATTTTTCACAAAATACATGGGTTGTTATGGTTGCTATGCACTTGGTTCTAAGTGAGGCACTTTAAGTTTCGCAGTCTTCTCTTCATGTCCGAACAACTTCTTGCTACTTGCTCAATTTTCACTCAACCTCCGCAAATTATACATCAAAACGTAGGTATTTTTGCTGGCTTTCAGAAAATGTCACTATCATTGTTGTGGAATTTATAGAATTTTGGCAAATCTCCTCAGACCAACACAAAGTCTCAAAACTCTCCATAGAAAGTCAATGGAGAGTTTGTTCAAAATCACCGCTTGATTTCTGTAATGAGAGGCATATTCGAATCGTCATATCTCCTTAACGAAGCGAAGTTAAGACATGAGGCTTGTCCCGATATATCTTCAGACACTCCTGACGCTCACAATTCAAGAATTATTTTCTCACCTATTACCATTTGGCCATGAATTACATTTGTTTGAGGGTAGGAAATTCGTCCTTCGCTCAGATTTCTTCAGCTTTCAAACTCTGGAAATGAACCACTTTTTTCTCTCGTCATATCTTTTTGATGGATTTCCACAAAGACCTGAAAATTTCCATGACTGTTCACCAAAGCCTGCTGTCTCTTACGGTGAAAGAATGATATCGATACTCCAAATAGATTTAGAGTTAGAAAGCGTTGTTTGATGGCAAGTCAAGGCAGTTTTCGCTTGACTCTACTCAGTTATGGTGCATTACAAGTCAAATATCTTTAATAATTCATATTTTAATGATAAATTGTCAACACTTGAAGATTCCCCCATCTCTTCTGAACAAAACGGTGTAAGAATGACCGTTCTAGCCCCTACGGTTAGGAAATTATGGCCATTTGTTTGGAGGGTAGTCCTCAATATGAGAAATAGACTGCAAAAATCCTCTCTCTGCTGCCTGTGTAAAAACGGCTGCACCTGTTTTGGCGGGAAAAAGTACACAGCCTCTCTGATTGGTAGATTCAAATTCAGCAGCTCCCAGGCTGCTTGACTGATCTATAAAGTTGCTTCTCTCTCTTTCTGTGTTTGTTATAGTATTTCTGCATTATAGTATTTCTGCTTTTTATAGTATTCCTGCTAAATTATAGTATTTCTGCTTTTAATAGGATTTGTGCTTAATATAGTAGTTCTGCTTTTTATAAGATTTGTGCTTAATATAGTATTTCTGCTTTTTATAGGATTTGTGCTTAATGTAGTATTTTTGCTTTTTATAGTATTTCTGCTAAATTATAGTATTTCTGCTACATTATAGTATTTCTGCTTTTTATAGTATTTCTGCTTTTTGTACGATTTGTGCTTATTATAGGATTTGTGCTTAATATAGTATTTGTGCTACATTATAGTATTTCTGCTAAATTATAGTATTTCTGCTTTTTATAGGATTTGTGCTTAATATATTATTTCTGCTAAATTATAGTATTTCTGCTTTTTATAGTATTACTGCTTTTTGTACTATTTCTGCTTAATATAGTATTTCTGCTAAATTATAGTATTTCTGCTTTTTATAGTATTTGTGCTAAATTATAGTATTTCTGCTTTTTATAGTATTACTGCTTTTTGTACTATTTCTGCTTAATACAGTATTTCTGCTAAATTATAGTATTTCTGCTTTTTATAGTATTTCTGCTACATTATAATATTTCTACTTTTTATAGGATTTGTGCTTAATATAGTATTTGTGCTTTTTATAGGATTTGTGCTTAATATAGTATTTCTGCTTTTTATAGTATTTCTGCTTAATATAGTATTTCTGCTATATTATTGTATTTCTGCTTAATATAGTATTTCTGCTAAATTATAGTATTTCTGCTACATTATAGTATTTCTGCTTTTTATAGTATTTGTGCTAAAACATAGTATTTCTACTAAATGTAGTATTTATGCTTAATCATACTATTTCTATATATTACTGCCAGGTCCCCAGGCAGCCAATCCTCTGTGACGACTGAGACATTCAAATTTACAAATCAGAGCCTGCATGGCTTCCCAGCCAGCCAATCATATCTGAGGTCTGCTGTTCCTTCTCTCGTCATATCTCCGCGACGGTTGTACAAAGAGCAATGAAAATCGCAGTCAAAGTACACTAAAGTCCGCTGATTCACCCAGTGCAAGAATTATGCTTCTAGTCCACCTAGTTTTTGAGTTACACGACGTTTTGTAACTCCAAAAAACGGCGTTTTTCGCCTCTTACCGCGATCTAATTCTGACTGCTCATCACCCTGTTTTCCAGGCGCCTACTCTCTTTCCCAGTGGCGCAGTTGGTAGTGACATGTTTATCAATATTTCTCCCATTTCAAAGTATTACTCCTCCATAATTGTATTTCTGTTAAATCAAAGTACTTTTACTACATCTTAGTACTTCTGTTCAATCATATTATTTCTGCTACTTTTCGGTACTTGTGCTAAATACAGTATTTCTGCTTAATATAGTATTTCTGCTAAATTATAGTATTTCTGCTTTTTATAGTATTTCTGCTTTTTATAGTATTTGTGCTTAATATAGTATTTGTGCTTAATATAGTATTTCTGCTAAATCATAGTATTTCTGCTAAATTATAGTATTTCTGCTTTTTATAAGATTTGTGCTTAATATAGTATTTGTGCTTAATATAGTATTTCTGCTAAATTATAGTATTTCTGCTTTTTATAGTATTTGTGCTTAATATAGTATTTCTGCTTTTAATAGGATTTCTGCTTAATATAGTATTTCTGCTTTTTATAGGATTTCTGCTTAATATAGTATTTCTGCTAAATTATACTATTTCTGCTACATTATAGTATTTCTGCTTTTTATAGCATTTGTGCGTAATATAGTGTTTCTGCTAAATTATAGTATTTCTGCTTTTTATAGTATTTCTGGTAAATTATAGTATTTCTGCTCAATTATAGTATTTCTGCTTTTTATAGGATTTGTGCTTAATATAGTATTTGTGCTTAATATATTATTTTTGCTAAATTATAGTATTTCTGCTTTTTATAGTATTACTGCTTTTTGTACTATTTCTGCTTAATATAGTATTTCTGCTAAATTATAGTATTTCTGCTTTTTGTAATATTTCTTCTTTTTATAGTATTTGTGCTTAATATAGTATTCTGCTAAATTGTAGTATTTCTGCTTTTTATAGTATTTCTGCTAAATTATAGTATTTCTGCTTTTACAATTCTGCAAACTTTTATAATAATAATAATTTTCTAAATCACAGTATTTCTGTAATGTTTAAGTATTTTTGGCTAAATATATTCTTTCTGTTATCTTATACTATTTCTCCTAAATTCTTGTATATTTGAGAAGTTATCATGTTTCTGGTAAGTTACAATATTTCTGCCAAGTTCTGCTATGCTATTGTATTTCTGCCAAGTATTATGTTTCCTCTAAGATATTGCAGTTCTGCTAAGTTATTACTTTTTAGCAAAGTTCCTTTGCTTCTGCAAAGTTTTTACAATTTCTGCAACTTTTCAGCTTTTTCAGCTAGTTTTTGCAGACAGCTTCAGCTTTAAAGCATCCACACTGCATTTTCGCAGGAAATGCAAATTTTTCTAGTTCTTTATTATTCTTCAAGTTGCTCGCGTTTTTTGTCCGTTAACTACTTCCACAATTTTTGTGCTATTTTCACCATTCAAACTTTAAACTATTCTGCTATTTTTGCTAATTCCTGCTATGATTTTTGCTATTTTCTGCTATTATACTTTTTAAAATATTAAGCTTTTTTCCTTTAATTTGTCCCATTGAAATGAATGGAAAACTTCCGCACTTCTGCTAAAACTTGCTCTTTTTTGAAACTTAACTACTTCCTCATACTTTTGCCTAGAACAACCATTCAAACTGTAAAATGTTCACAAATTATTGGGCTATTAATGTATGATTCAGCTTTTTCAAATCTTTTACCGTTTTACTTTTATCCCTCTTAAAGTTTTGAGTTGCAAAATTGTGATTTTTCAGAAAATACATGGGTTGTTATGGTTGCTATGCAGTTGGTTCTAAGTGAGCCACTTTAAGTTTCGCAGTCTTCTCTTCATGTCCGAACAACTTCTTGCTACTTGCTCAATTTTCACTCAACTTCCACAAATTATACATCAAAACGTAGGTATTTTTGCTGGCTTTCAGAAAATGTCACTATCATTGTTGTGGGATTTATAGAATTTTGGCAAATCTCCTCAGACCAACACAAAGTCGGAAAACTCTCCATAGAAAGTCAATGGAGAGTTTGTTCAAAATCACCGCTTGATTTCTGTAATGAGAGGCATATTCGAATCGTCATATCTCCTTAACGAAGCGAAGTTAAAACATGAGGCTTGTCCCAGTATATCTTCAGACACTCCTGATGCTCACAATTCAAGAATTTTTTTCTCACCTATTACCGTTCTGAGATGAGTTAGACTTGTTTGAGGGTAGGAAATTCGTCCTTTGCTCAGATTTCTTCAGATTTCAAACTCTGGAAATGAGGCAGTTTTTTCTGTCGTCATATCTTTTTATTGGATTTCCACAGAGACCTGAAAATTTCCATGACTATTCACCAAAGCCTGCTGTCTCTTACGGTGAAAGAATGATATCGATACTCCAAATAGATTTAGAGTTACAAAGTGTTGTTTGAGGCCAAGTCAAGACAGTTTTTGCTTCGCCTCTACTCAGTTATGGTGCATTACAAGTCAAATATCTTTAATAATTCATATTTTAATGATAAATTGTCAACACTTGAAGATTCCCCCATCTCTGCTGAACAAAACGGTGTAAGAATGATCGTTCTAGCCCCTACGGTTAGGAAATTATGGTCATTTGTTTGAGGTGAGTCGTCACTATGAGAAATAGACTGCAAAAATCCTGTCTCTCTGCTGTGTGTGTAAAAACGGCTGCACCTATTTTGGCGGGAAAAAGTACACCGCCTCTCTGATTGGTGGATTCAAATTTAGCAGCTCCCAGGCTGCTTGACTGACCTAAAAACTGGCTTCTCTCTCTTTCTGTGTGTGTTATAGTATTTCTAAATGATAGTATTTCTGCTTTTTATAGTATTTCTGCTAAATGATAGTATTTCTGCTTTTTATAGGATTTGTGCTTAATATAGTAGTTCTGCTTTTTATAGTATTTGTGCTTAATATAGTATTTCTGCTTAATTATAGTATTTCTGCTACATTATACTATTTCTGCTTTTTATAGTGTTTCTGCTAAATTAAAGTATTTCTGCTTTTTATAGTATTTCTGCTTTTTATACGAATTGTGCTTAATATAGGATTTGTGCTTAATATAGTATTTCTGCTAAATTATAGTATTTCTGCTTTTTAAGGTATTTCTGCTTTTTATAGTATTTCTGCTTAATATAGTATTTCTGCTAAATTATAGTATTTCTGCTACATTATACTATTTCTGCTTTTTATAGTGTTTCTGCTAAATTATAGTATTTCTACTTTTTATAGTATTTCTGCTTTTTATACGAATTGTGCTTAATATAGGATTTGTGCTTAATATAGTATTTCTGCTAAATTATAGTATTTCTGCTTTTTATAGGATTTGTGCTTAATATATGTCAGGGTTCTGGGTCTGAGCAACCCAGGATCCCTGTGCAGTTATGTACTAGTTATATGTATTACTATGTATTTTTGGTGTTGCTTCCCCGTTTGCTCTATGCTTGTACATATGTGGAGACACTTGTCAAATTCCCCTGTCTGGTGGACTCCCTCAATCCAGTTGTCCTGGACTTCCTGCTTTCCACCCTCCACCTCCACTTTCCTCCTCAGGCTGCTCACCGGCCCGGACCGCTGGTGGATTCACAGCCTGAGATGCCGGCCCGACGTCTACACGGAAACGATGTTCGCGCTGCCGGCTTTCCTCACCGCAGCCTAATCCACGAACTTCTCAAGAGTCGGCTCTGGTGAGTAGTACGGACAATTTTCCATTTCCCTCACCACCTATGTTTGTGTCTGCAGTGGACGAGCCGACAGCGCAGGTAACATCACCTCGGTCAGAGGTCTCCACACCACTCGCTGCTTCAACATCTGCAGCTGTGGCACCGCCGTCATCTCACCGCCTGCAGTCACCCTTCTGCCATCTTCTTCACCGGCTGCTACGTCGCCACCCGGACCTGCCCTGCCCGAGCAGGAGCTCGGCGAGCCGGAGGAGCTCGCACTGCCCGAGCAGGAGCTCGGCGAGCCGGTGGAGCTCGCACTGCCCGAGCAGCAGCTCGGCGAGCAGGTGGAGCCAGCGCCGCTGCCGGAGGAGCTCAGCGAGCCGGTGGAGCCAGCGCCGCTGCCCGGCGGGCTGGTGGAGACAGCGCCGCTGCCGGAGGAGCTCATCGAGCCGGTGGAGCCAGCGCCGCTGCCCGGCGAGCAGGAGGAGCCAGCGCCGCTGCCGGAGGAGCTCAGCGAGCCGGTGGAGCAAGTGCCGCTGCCCGGCGAGCAGGAGGAGCCAGCGCCGCTGACGGAGGAGCCCGCGCCGCTGCTCGGTGAGCAGGAGAAGCTCGGCGAGCGTGTGGAGCCTGCGCCGGAGCTCGGTGAGCGGGTGGAGCCCGCGCCGGAGCTCGGTGAGCGGGTGGAGCCCGCGCCGGAACTCGGCGAGCAGGAGAGCGGCGCTTTTTTTTGCGCCGCTGCGGGATGCGCGGTCTGACTTTGGGACTGTGACCTGGGAGGGTTTGTTGTTTGCTGTTTTTGCTTGTTTTGGTTCTGGTTACTTAAGCCTTAAGCTACTTAAGAGAGTCTTGGAGCTCCCACCGACGCAGGATCATTACGTGAGACTCCACGTCAGTCATCCAGTTGTGCTTGGTTAGTGTGTGTGTATGCCCGCGATTGTATGTGTCCTGACGGCTGCTTCTATTGTGTCCCCAGGAGAGGGGTGGAGTGCCAGACAGCAGCCAGCACGGGGAGTGCTGAGACACGGGAGCGGAGAGCACAAACACTGGGAGAAGACACGACACGGGAGTCTGGGGAAAGCACTGGAATTTGGTGTTATTTCCACACACTGTAAATAAACGCACTGTTTATACACAGAGCACCGCGCCTGGGTCCTCCTTCCCCACACCCCCCACGGTTTGCCATGCCATACCGTGACAATATAGTATTTGTGCTTAATATAGTAATTCTGCTTTTTATAATATTTCTGCTATTTATAGTATTTCTGCTAAATTATAGTTTTTTCTGCTAAATTATAATATTTCTGCTTTTTATAGTATTTCTGCTTTTTATAATATTTCTGCTTTTTATAGTATTTGACCTTAATATAGTATTTCTGCTTTTAATAAGATTTGTGCTTAATACAGTATTTCTGCTAAATTATAGTATTTGTGCTTAATATAATATTTCTGCTTTCTATAGTATTTCTGCTTTTTATAGTATTTGTGCTTAATATAGTATTTCTGCTTAATTATAGTATTTCTGCTTTTTATAGGATTTGTGTTTAATATAGTATTTTTGCTTGATTATAGTTTTTCTGCTTTTTATAATATTTCTGCTTTTTATAGGATTTGTGCTTAATATATGTCAGGGTTCTGGGTCTGAGCAACCCAGGATCCCTGTGCAGTTATGGACTAGTTATATGTATTACTATGTATTTTTGGTGTTGTTTCCCCGTTTGCTCTATGCTTGTACATATGTGGAGACACTTGTTAAATTCCCCTGTCTGGTGGACTCCCTCAATCCAGTTTTCCTGGACTTCCTGCTTTCCACCCTCCACCTCCACTTTCCTCCTCAGGCTGCTCACCGGCCCGGACCGCTGGTGGATTCACAGCCTGAGATGCCGGCCCCGACGTCTACACGGAAACGACGTTCGCGCTGCCGGCTTTCCTCACCGCAGCCTAATCCACGAACTTCTCAAGAGTCGGCTGTGGTGAGTAGTACGGACAATTTTCCATTTCCCTCACCATCTGTGTTTGTGTCTGCAGTGGACGAGCCGACAGCGCAGGTAACATCACCTCGGTCAGAGGTCTCCACACCACTCGCTGCTTCAACATCTGCAGCTGTGGCACCGCCGTCATCTCACCGCCTGCAGTCACCCTTCTGCCATCTTCTTCACCGGCTGCTACGTCGCCACCCGGACCTGCCCTGCCCGAGCAGGAGCTCGGCGAGCCGGAGGAGCTCGCACTGCCCGAGCAGGAGCTCGGCGAGCCGGTGGAGCCAGCGCCGCTGCCGGAGGAGCTCAGCGAGCCGGTGTAGCCAGCGCCGCTGCCCGGCGGGCCGGTGGAGCCAGCGCCGCTGCCCGACGAGCTCATTGAGCCGGTGGAACCAGCGCCGGTGGAACCAGCGCCGGTGGAACCAGCGCCGCTGCCCGGCGGGCCGGTGGAGCCAGCGCCGCTGCCGGAGGAGCTCAGCGAGCCGGTGGAGCAAGCGCCACTTCCCGGCGAGCAGGAGAAGCCAGCGCCGCTGACGGAGGAGCCCGCGCCGCTGCTCGGTGAGCAGGAGAAGCTCGGCGAGCGTGTGGAGCCCGCGCCGGAGCTCGGTGAGCGGGTGGAGCCCGCGCCGGAGCTCGGTGAGCGGGTGGAGCCCGCGCCGGAACTCGGCGAGCAGGAGAGCGGCGCTTTTTTTGCGCCGCTGCGGAATGCGCGGTCTGACTTTGGGACTGTGACCTGGGAGGGTTTGTTGTTTTTGCTTGTTTTGGTTCTGGCTACTTAAGCCTTAAGCTACTTAAGAGAGTCTTGGAGCTCCCACCGACGCGGGATCATTACGTGAGACTCCACGTCAGTCATCCAGTTGTGCTTGGTTAGTGTGTGTGTATGCCCGCGATTGTATGTGTCCTGACGGCTGCTTCTATTGTGTCCCCAGGAGAGGAGTGGAGTGCCAGACAGCAGCCAGCACGGGGAGTGCTGAGACACGGGAGCGGAGAGCACAAACACTGGGAGAAGACACGACACGGGAGTCTGGGGAAAGCACGGGAATTTGGTGTTATTTCCACACACTGTAAATAAACGCACTGTTTATACACAGAGCACCGCGCCTGGGTCCTCCTTCCCCACACCCCCCACGGTTTGCCATGCCATACCGTGACAATATAGTATTCGTGCTTAATATAGTATTTGTGCTTAATATAGTAATTCTGCTTTTTATAATATTTCTGCTATTTATAGTATTTCTGCTAAATTATAGTTTTTCTGCTAAATTATAGTATTTCTGCTTTTTATAGTATTTCTGCTAAATTATAGTATTTCTGCTTAATCATACTATTTCTATATATTACTGCCAGGTCCCAAGGCAGCCAACCCTCTGTGAGGACTGAGACACTTAGCCCTGAAATTTACATATCAGAGCCTGCACGGCTTCCCAGCCAGCCAATCATATCTGAGGTCTGCCGTTTCTTCTCTTGTCATGTCTCAGCGACGGTTGTACAAAGAGCAATGAAAATCGCAGTCAAAGTACACCAAAGTCCGCTGATTCACCCAGTACAAGAATTATGCTTCTAGTCCACCTAGTTTTTGAGTTACATGACGTTTTGTAACTCCAAAAAACGGCGTTTTTCGCCTCTCACCGCGATCTAATTCTGACTGCTGATCACCCTGTTTTCCAAGCGCCTGGCTCTCTTTCCCAGTGGCGCAGTTGGTAGTGACATGGGTCTGCAAGCCAAAGGTCGTTGGATCGATTCCTCATTGGTCAACGTGCTTTTTTCCCTACAAATTAATACACTATCACAGACCAGTAATTCATATTCATCATTTATTATAATTCTGCAAACTTTTATCATTTTACCAGCTTTTCTAATATGGACCTCACATTCTTGTTAACACTCCATGGCACAAATACTGTTCCCTTTAGGCTCTGTGTATGTGTGTGTGTATCATTTCTCCCATTTTAAAGTATTACTCCACCATAATTGTATTTCTGTTAAATCAAAGTACTTTTACTACATCTTAGTACTTCTGCTCAATCATAGTATTTCTGCTAAATCATAGTATTTTTGCCAAATCATGGTTTTTGTGCCAAATCATAACATTTGTGTTATGTTATAGTATTACTACTAAGTGGAGGAATTTCTGTCATGTTACAGTATATGTGCTGATTACAGTATTTCTGCTAAATCATAGTATTTCTACTATATTATATTTTTCTTTCTAAATATAGCATTTCTGCTATATAATTGTATTTCTGCTATGTTATAATATTTGTGCTAAACCAGAGTATTTGTGCCGAAACATAGTATTTCTGCCAAATGATAATATTTCTGTCAAATTATAATATTTGTGCTAAAACATAGTATTAATTTAAAATTACAATATTCATAGTTCATCACAGTGTCTCTGGTAAATCACAGTATTTCTGCTATGTTGTACTATTTTTCTAAATCATAGTGTTTCTGTAATGTTTAAGTATTTTTGGCTAAATATATTCTTTCTGTTATCTTATACTATTTCTCCTAAATTCTTGTATATTTGAGAAGTTATCATGTTTCTGGTAAGTTACAATATTTCTGCCAAGTTCTGCTATGCTATTGTATTTCTGCCAAGTATTATGTTTCCTCTAAGATATTGCCGTTCTGCTAAGTTATTACTTTTTAGCAAAGTTCCTTTGCTGCTGCAAAGCTTTTACAATTTCTGCAACTTTTCAGCTTTTTCAGCTAGTTTTTGCAGATAGCTTCAGCTTTAAAGCATCCACACTGCATTTTCGCAGGAAATGCAAATTTTTCTAGTTATTATTTTCCTTTTTCCGCCTGAAATTTTGCAGCGAAACTCGCCCCACAGTTTTGAGACAAGGTTCACATATGTTATATCATTTTGTGCGGCTGGATCTGGAATGGTGTGCTATGACTTTTGGTGTTTATGACTTTTATAGTTTTTTAAATATTAATATTTTTGTGCAAATTTTCCCGCGCTTATCTGTCGCACAGTTTTGAGACAAGGGTCACATATGTTATATCATTTTGTGCGGCTGGATCTGGACTACTATGCTATGACTTTTGGTGTTTATGACTTTTATAGTTTTTTAAATATTTAGATTTTAGTGCAAATTTAGGCCCATTTCTAGGCCCACTAGGCTCTCTCTAGTGGTATGTCGGGGTGGTACGGCCTGTCTACCCGTATGTGGATTACCGTAATGACGACAATATCAACGGCGCGCACAGCGTCGCTGCTTTCAAGAACCATTGGAATTTTTAAGGTTGCGCGAACCATCGAATAGTTACGGTAACCTCAAGGGTGTATGCTTGGTGGAAAACTCCATATCCCACAATTCATAGCACGCCTCTACCGAGTGAAACAATGGCGGCCACCACTTCGTTTAATATATTGCTTTTATTACTGTTTCTCGGTCACAAAATAAACTTTTAAGATTTTTTCAGGCGAGAATGTAGGTGTGTAAATGTCAAATATCTGCTCGTTTTGTCAAAACATCCCATATTAGCAACTTATGATGTTGCTGCTAGCGCGGCTAAGTAGCTAGCGCGGCTAGCGTCTCTTCGCTAAAAAGCACCCGGGCTTGGCTTACAGTGAGGCGGCTGACACTCGTTTCACCACCCGATTGATCGCCAAGAGACTGTTTTTCAGCTGGACTTATTTTTCGTTTATATGGGCCGATAATTCATTTATTAATTTTAGTAACGGTATAAACAGTGAAAGGTGGTTGTCCAGATGCTGGTCGATGTGGGAAAAATAACTGAGTTGTTTGGTGGTGGCTAACGCGGAGCTCCAACAAAGGGCAGCTAGCCCTGACAGAAAGGACATGCGGGGAAAGAGACATACGAGGCGGCGAGGCGGCCGCCGATCGACCGGTGGTGGCTAACGCGGAGCTCAATCGTGGATAAGGGAAACCGAAGGCAGGAGCGCGAGGTGAACTGAATTTCAGGTAAGAAGTTATGAGCTGCACTCTATTTGGGTCAGATATAAACCGAGTTTAGGTGTAGTTTATTTGTAGCACGAAGGAGTTTCTATACAGCTGTGTGCGGGCTAAGTTACTGATGTTGAACTTTATGACAGCCTCTCCTGTCATTCTCTCGCTTGTTGAAACTTCAGTCATGAAACTTATCAATGATCGGCTTTTCTCTCTTGTTTGTTTATCGCGCTAAACAACAGCAGCACGTTTAAGGTTGATCAGCTGTTGTTAGAATTCCTTTGATTTTAATTTCTAGTATCAGCTGATGTTTGCTGGAGCCACAGCTGAAAAAAAGGGCTGGTCCAAACCAGGAGATGTCCTTACTGAATCATCAGAGCTGAACTGGTGATGGAGAAACAGGTTTACCTTTTAGGTGACATGAATGAGTTGAAGTTATAAACTGTTTCTGAGAGACAAATAACACCAGGATCCTTTTCTAAGTAGCTGACAGCGGGTAACTGTGCAGGGGCAGATCTAGCAAAGCTTTTGCCAGGGGGCCAGGTAGGACATTAACAGGGAAAGGGGGGCACAAAGAAATACTTTTCTTTCTTACTCTCATATAAAATATTTAGCTTTTATTAAATAGTTATCTGAATCTTACAACCAAAGTTTGTATAATAATACACAAGATTGGCTGTAGACCATTGTTAATCATTCAGAACACTGTAAAAATAACAAAAAGTGAATGCAAAAGTGCACAAATATTTATTTTATGTGTTTGATGTGTGTGCGGGGCGTGGTCTGCAGTGCCGCTGCAGGGGAGGTGGACCCACCTGAGCGGCATCTGCAATCACGCCTCTCAGGCGTAAAGTCTGTGCTCTCTCGGGTGGTCTTTTTGGTGTGTGTCGGGCTGTGAGATGAAAAGCTACAGCCAGCTGTGTGGGTACAGCAACCATGTGTGAAAAGTGGTCAATAAAGTAATGCTACAAAGCGTGTTCATGCAAACATTGTCGGGTCTGCCGTGGTACAATGGGACTTCTGCTCATGAACCTCTGTGCACAGCGTCTGCAAATCGGGGCTGAATGATGAATGGCAAACGACACTGATTTGCAGCGGCATAGGCACACTTAAAATTTCTTCTGAAATTTTTGCTTTCTAGTTTTTTATTTATTCCTTCTATTATCTATTATAATCAATTCTACCTGTGTCCACCAGGGACTGGTGAGGGACCTGTAGCATTACGCTCCTTCCACTGGATGGAGCCAGATAGCCCTACCACAAGATTATGGAACGCCAGGACTGACATAATGAATTAATTAACTACACCATTAAATAATTAATTAAATGTGGCAATAATTAATTAAAATTGTAAATAATTAATTCAATAAATATTCATGACACATGTAATTAATTAATAACATATTTAAATAATTATTGACAGTTTTAATTAATTATTTAATGATTGATTGATTAATTTAATTCATTATGGCACTATTGTCCCCTTCATGTCTCACCTTGAAATATTGAAAAATTTTATCTGTCAGCCTCACCCATCAAACTAAGTGGGCAGGGTTAATGCTGCCACTGCAGCTTCTCTAACATTTGATTGGTTGCCGTGCAAAGTAAGTCAAGACAGGTCGGTGCTAGATAATCGATTGCTTGTGTGGACTTGGGGCAGCCCAGAATGCATTTCAAATCACAGGCAGCAATGGTGGTGGTGTAAACGTTAACCGGTTTGTTTACATATTCCACTCTCTGTGTTCCACATGTTGCATTCGCAGATTCTCATTTTCACCAAACGATCGTCTCTTTCCGCCTGGTCTTGTGTCTCTGTGCTTCTGTAACATAAAGAACGAGCTGACATTTTTCTCACAACACCAGCGATCAGTTCAACAGGCCCTCAGTTTACCTGCATGCATCCTCCTCCTCACCTGTCAACTGTTTAACACCTCCTGCTAATTCAAGAAACACGCCCACGTTACCTGGTGATAGTCAAAGTTTGACTGGGCAGCCGGTGCTTGATATAACGCAACGTCGGTGCATTTTTCTGCACAAGATAAGTAAATATAGTTTTTTTTTCCCGAGCGCAGAGTTGCTGGAGCTTGTTTCCCAACAGAGCACTTTATAGGCCAACCCACTTTATCAGTGGCTAATGTCCAATCACCGGCACACATCTTTGAAACCTCACCTGAGTTTTAGCTCTCAGTGGTTAAACACTGGACTTAATTCACTCAGGTTTTGTCTGTCGTGTCAACTTACTTCGCTGTTTTATTTACAACTGAGCAAATCGGTTTGGCTGAGGTTAAAGTTACGTTTCATAACTGCATAGTTTTACTGAAGTTTAATGGTTCACTGGCACATGTGTTAGACTGAACCATTCGCTTTTCTTTATCTGGTGTGTTTTGGATTTAACAGTGAATTTTGGGATTAAACTGACTTTTAAAATGTTTTTATACAAAAAGGAAAGAGAAGGCGCATTTCGACCAAGAGGAGACAAGTTTGCAACAGCATGTTCATTATGAAGACTGCAACCATACTACTACTACCAACTACAAATGTTATTCTAATCTGCTGCTGAGTCTCTTACGCTGATGAAAATGCAGATAACACAGATCACGAACACCTGTTCAACCAATCATTTTCATTCCACTTTGTGACAAACTGACGTGTTCATCTCTATTACAACAGTGTTGCGTTAGACTGCTATATTTTTGTGTTCTTTATACTGTAGATTTTCATGTCTCTGGAATAGTTGGCAGTAATAAGGATGATTTTCTGTAAAATCATATAGGTATGACCTGTGAATTATTCGTAGATGACCGTTAAATTAGCTTGATGCTGCCGACACTTTCATGTGAACCAGCTGGGAAACTCTGGGTTAACTCAGAGAGCTGAAGATATCGTGGATATGCTGACCTCGCTTTGTGGTGTACAGGGCCGCTTACCCTCATGATTAATATTCACAATAAAAATATCAGCTGAAAATCATCAAGTCTGTATGTGTTTCATAATGTCGAACAACCTTTGTACAGTTAAACCTAGGAAATAAAAACCCGATAAATATAACCTCAGTAAATGAAGTCAGTGTACTGCGGGGGTTATGGCAGCTGTGCGGGACCTGCGCTTTGTCGGCGGTAATAACAGCTCAATTGCTTGCGAGGCAAGCGGGTCTATCCCACGCTTTGCCATGAGACGTGGCTGGGCAGACATCTCGAAGCACTTTTGCAAAGAGGTTGTATCTTGATAAACCGACCAGACATCTGAAGATTAAACCACTACATTCTCGGCTAAAAAATATAAAAACGGTATTTGGTGACACACAAACAGGGTTTTTCCAAAGTTCAGTTCTGTTATTTTCAACATGCCAGTTGTTGTGTGCTAAAAACAATGGCCACCAGACCAAAGCAATGGTTTTGACTCGATCAGCGTTAACCCCGCCCCCTGAGTTTGATGGGTGAGGTTGACAGATAAAATAAATTCATGGTGAGACCTGAAGGAGTCAACTGTGCCAAAATGAATTAAATAAATACACCATTAAATTATAATTTAAATGTGGCAATAATTAATTAATTAAATGTGTCAATAATTAATTAATTAAATCTGTCAAAAATATTTATTTATTAATTATTTCCCATTTTAATAAATTATTTCCAATTTAATTAATTATTGACACATTTAATTAATTATTTAATGGTGTATTTAATTAAATCATTATGGCACTCCTGGCATTCCATATGCATTGGCACTAATTTGCTCTTTTTATCTTTAAATCTTTTTATCTGTAAAAACCTCTTTTGCACACATGTTATCGCAGTCTGCTGAACAGACCTTTGTCTTTCCTCTTCTTCACTTTTCCTCAGTGCTCTGTCACTTCACTGCAGGTTTCACATGAGGCTGTACACCTTTTTAAAAACAAAAACAAAAGACAGACCGGATGTCCGTACCGTTTTCAAACTAAAAAACAGACAACAAAGGGCTGTGGAGAAGCAAACGCTTCTCAAATAAAAAAAAAAGTACTTTAACCTTAAATTTCCAAACACTTTTCCTAAAATACTCAACAATCAACTTTATGCCTTTAATCATGGCACAAATCATTTTTTTAAAACGCTATATCTTAAAAAAATTGTTGCTTGGACATTCCAAAACAGAGATCAAAATTTAAAAAAACTAAAGAACCCCCCCAATATATCTCAAAAACACTTTAGATTGGACTTTCTTACAAATACAGAGGTGAAATTAATAAAAATACAAAAATATATTTATTCATTTCTCCTTTTATAACTAAAAAAACTTAACCTTTACAGTCAAAAGATTTAGAATTCATAAAACATCAGCTTATAAGAATTTTCTGATACCCACCAAACCTTTGTTCATGATAGAATTTTTAACCAAATTGTAGAACTATATTTTCATAGCTGCAGATCGTGCCTACTTTTTAATCTGGGCCCATTTTCTCTTGCAAGTGATCAATTGGTTGGTCCAGAAGATCCGTCGATGCTCAATCCGCCATCGAGTCCGGCCCTGTTTGCCAGTTGCCTTCTTCTCTTGAAGCCAATCAATTTATTCCTCCATTTTGTCAGGGTTTTTTTGTTTGTTTGTTTTGTTTTTGTTTTGTTTTTTTAGAGGAGACTCTGTAAAGTCAAAGTACATTTTCTCAAATTTATAATTTGCTAAGCAGTTCAAAATTAGTTCTCTTCATTTCCGCACACTGAAAAAAAATTGGAGTGACATTTACTAAAAAAAAGCTAGGCAACTTTTTCCACACAGAAAGTGCTTGTAATCTTTACTCGGGCTATTTCTAAGTAATATTTACTTACTAGAACCATCTATTTTTTTTTATGTGAAATACACAAGTAAATTGCACTGGCAATACTCATCTATAGATTGTAACTTTTACTCAGAATACCATTGCATCCAATTACAAAACCCAAGTGAACATTGCTGATATTTCTTTGTGTTTCTTACTCATCCTTTCTTTGTTATATTCTATGTAATTATTAAGTAATATTTATTATGAATGTACTAGTTAATATTAATCAAATTGAATAAATATTCTTATTATTCTATTAAATAATAAATCAATATTTTCCAAAACAAATATTTGCAGCTTAAGGGACACTTTTATTTCACAGTTGAAATGGCATAGATAGATTTAAAATATCTACATAACATTATAACCACAAAAAACATGGCCATAGAACTTCTTGCTCGCAAATTTCAAAACAGAGCATATACACATATATGTAGCCTGGCTAAATTAACCAGCCCAGAACACAGATTATCTTTGGGGTTCTTTTAATCTGAATGATAAAGTAAGCACTCAGAAGAAAATAAAAAGGTTGTAAAAATAAAGAAATAAAATTGTTACAGACAGTTCTTATCCAGTAACAGCTTTGAGCACTGGTAACCCACTGCTACTGCAGGTTATTTCCCCAACTTTATCAGCATCTGGAACTCAAGGACGTCTAGTGTCATTTTGTGTCTGATATAAACCCATACATAAATAAAACAAACTTAGCAGTGCAAAAATAACTGTAGTGGCTTCTCCTGCTTAGATACAGAGCCAAGATCAAACAGTTAACAAGGTACATTTCCTTCTTACCCACAGAGATAGTATAATACAACTGTGTGAACTCAAATACATACAGTGCATTAATTCAGCAGAAAACGGAATATAGATCCCTCTGAGATAAACGGCGAAGTTGGTTGCAGCAACTCATGGTGCCTTAACTGTTGCACACTTTGCATTCAAAACAGATCATGCAGCGAAAAAAGGCATTGCACACCCACATAAAACCAATGCAAGCTAGCACTCCCGTGAATGTCTCTGTAGATCCCCATGATCCCTTGCGCTCTCAGGGGTACCCCAAAAGAAACAGCGCCATCCAGTGGCATGTCCCATAATATCGAACTTCCACCTGGCTACATATACAAAAAAACAACAACATGCTATTCAAAAACTCAGTGTGCACTGTCCCCTTTCTTCTAATCAACTTTCAGAACACATACATCAACTCTGTCCATTAACAGTTGCAATCACTACCTTTGCAGACATTCTCAGAACGTTCAGGACAGAAAGAACTTGTATAAAACTGAGCAACACTTGAAATTACTGTCAGAAAACAGACAAAATGCAAACAAATTAATTGTGCTGGACAAAAGCACAAATAACACTGGAACACTCACGCTAAAAGTTTCTTGTGGAGAGACTGGACCTTTGGTGACATTTTAAGGATGTCAAGCTCAAGAAACAGCTTCTGAAATACCTCAAACGTATATTTCAGTTTCAGTGGGTAACTTAAGTTGACAGCATAGATGACACCCATGAGCAGGAGGCAAGCGTTTGTCACACTTCCGCAGTCCTCCAGAATTTCTGTCCCCTCAATGATGACCGACACGTTCACAGGATCTTGGTTTTCCTGTGCCACATTGGGATGGATTACGATGATCTTCATCATGTGATTACTGCAGTCCTCTTTCAATGCTTCTTGGCTGACGTCCTGTGAAAACAAACAAACCACAATTAGCAATAACTAGAATAGATTCCAAGTAAAAGAAAAGGTTAAGAGAAAAAAATGTAAAAATAAAAAAGAGGTATACTCAATTTAGTATACTCAAATCAAACAATATTCATATGGCACTTTTCATACGTAAAGTTACAGAATGTGCTTCACAGAGGCTGACCCTGAGACAAAGAAAATCACTTTTGGGGGCCATCCAGCCTGGAGCTGTCCATGGGACGGCACGCGTGTTGGTAGACCAGAACCATTAAATCATTAAAATAGGTTATAAAGGTATAATCAAATTAAATACTCTTTTGCTCATAAAATAAAGTTAATAAGTGATCGTTAAATAGTCAGAAAAAAATCAGACAAAAGGCAAGTTAAAGTTTAAGGCAGATAAGATAAAGATTAAATATGATTTAAAAAATAAAGGGTAAGAGCATAAAGATTTAAGAAATTAGTTAAAAGCCTGATTAAAAATATTAATCCTGAGTCTTTTTTAAAAAACATCACGAGTGTAGAGAATCTTTGACCTTCAATATATCATCACAAGTGAAGACCAGATTATAAGGTTAGACAATAATTTTAATACGGTCATTATGATCATCAGATACCTGATGGTCTTTGATCAGCTCCTCTCCACTCTCTCCAAGATACTCAACTAAGCAACGAATGATAATGTCCCTTCTGCCATCGACATGATGCTATTAAACCCAAAAAGAAAATTTATTGCAGAAAATACACAACATAACATATGTAACATACATACATAACAGCACATACAGATGTAAACAGAAAGTTACCCATGGAGAATGTAAGCCTGCAGCTACATTCTAACGTTGTGAAGTGTGCAACTTAACATGAATTTCTCAACGATGTGTGTTAAGACAAGAGTCCAGTGCATGTCATAATCTGTGGGTCCAGAAACTGTCTCTGCCCAGTGAGGAAAGTTTTCTGCCTCATCACTGGACATGCAAATGAATTTTTCGCAACATATCAGTACCTCCTATCACAATATTAATCAGTCAAGGACAGGAATTCCCACACACAAGAGTAATATTTTGGGAAATAATTGTATTGGAGTCTATGGGCAGCAGGAAGGGATCTCGCTGCACTCAGAGGGTCACTTTGAAAATTCTGCAAATTTCTCTGCTTTTGAGCGCATATTAAGGGAGAGATGACAGGTTTGTATACACTTGTAGAGACAATCATGTGCATAAATTGTTAATTGTGGCCACAGTGTCAGGATCAGGAGAACAGTTTCAGCCAACACAGACACTGATCAGATTAAAGGACAAGTTCAGTATTTTACACTTAAAGCCCTGTTTTCAGTTTATGATGAAATCGAACGATTTTGATTGAAATTTGGACACATGCTGCTGGCCCGAGCTTTTTTGGTTTCTGTGGTAGCACACCCCCACCTCCACAATGGCTTCATAGGTGCACTGGAACAATCCCTCCTAAAACGCATAAAACTGTCGTTTACAAAGACGTGAAACTCACAGAGTGGTCAGGAGTGTTCACTGATATGTTCACACAAAAATCGCTGCAAAAGATACTTTCCAACTGGTTTTTATTGTAGTTTTTGTCCAACTCCATTGACTTGTATTAGATGTGCTGTGATGTACGGTATTAGTCCGCCGGTATTCTATTCTATTATTCAAGCTCTCGGCAGAAGAATGTACAGGTGTGAGGCGTTCGAAAAAATAGGTCCACAGTTTTACAACAAATGGTAAAACACCTGTTGGAAAGCATTTTTGCAGCGATTTGTGTGTGAACATATCAGTGAACACCCCTGACCACTCGGTGAGTTTCACGTCTTTGTATGAAGCCATTGTGGAGGTGGGGATGTGCTACCACAGAAACCAAAAAAGCTCGGGCCAGCAGCATGTGTCCAAATTTCAATCAAAATCGTTCGATTTCATCATAAACAATCTGAAAACAAAGCTTTAAGTGTAAAATAATAAACTTGTCCTTTAAATAAGAGTGATACATTCTCAGTGTGTATGACCTCATCTTTTCCATTAGATTATGTAATTAAAATAATTTAAAATTTTACGTTATTCAGTGAGTCCAACATTGGCTTTATTTTGGTCCCTGCAGTCCCGCCCTTCCTTCGAAATATCTCCAGGAGTTTGGTGGTGTACCCGTCCAATCTGGACAAAAACGTTCGCTCCAGATGAATTGTGGTTATTCGCTTAAACTCCTCTTTGATCTGAAATGAGAGATAAAAACACAAAATCATGTCAAAGATGACTCATGAGATCTCACGTACACTTAGTTGCTGCATGAACAAGAACTGGATTTACCTGATTTTCACAGAACAGAGAAGGCCACCTCTCTAAGAGGTCTTGGATTGCGGGGCAATCCTTGACAACCTTTTTTCTTCTCACAGCGAAAGACTTCTCCATTTTCTCATTAAATGCCCTCTCATTGTGCTTCTTCTTCATTTCCTTCAGCAAATCTAGTCTCTCCATCTCTAAGGTTTCCTCAGTCTCACCGAATGGCAGTGGTGGCAGATAGTTGACTTCAGCTTTTTTTGCCCTTTTAAAGCCTTTAAGTGAACCCTCTTCACTGGAGCATCGTCTCTTCAGTGTGTTCACCTCGAGCTCTGGAATGGCTAATTGGCAACCTCTTAACTTTGCCCTGTAGTTGCCCATTTTATACTTTATCCTCTGTTGCCAACCATTTAGGCCATTAAAAGACCCTGGCTCTTTGAGGCATGGGTATTTTGCTACCAAGGCTTCAGCAACAGCTAAAATCTGGACACCAGTTGGATGTGCTGTGAAACCAAATATAGTCTCTGCAAGCTTCTCAAGAATGCTACTAGTTACGCTTGGGTTGTTCAAAAGTGTGCCATCATTTTCATAAGCTTGCTTTCCTGCTTCCAGTGCAAGGTCTATATCATAAGAGAAGTCTGGTATTTCAAACTTAAATGGCCATGGCTTAGACCTGTAGGATGGTCCACTCTCATCTGGGGAGGACAACAGGATTGTGTCGCATACAGATGAGGAGGAGCTTGCTTCTGTAGATAGTGGAACTGGAGATTCGACTTCTGACATGTCCACAGTAGTGAGACTCAAGATTACTGGTTCAGTTTTTACTACTTTATCTTGTACTTCCTCAATCGAGGTCAAAGTGAAGAACTGACCGTCGAAATCCATGTCCTGGTACATAACAGTGAATGGTCCTGTAATATCAAATGTCTCTCGAAGAACATCATTGAGGTCCTGAAGTGTGCTTGGGATGCCTGCAGGTAAAAGTAGTTTGTGGACATCATCCTCCCCAAAAATTATCCGCAGTTTCGCTGAGGGTGCCATATCAACAGGAAGAAGCTGCAACAACAGAGAAGAGAAATACACAGACATTTATTCACAAGCTTCTCTCCTCACATTTCAAAAGGACAGGCAAATGTGGTGCTTTAAAGTTGTCAGGCGTCTTCCTGCAAGGGTGTATGAAGCCAAAGGATAAAAATCTTTAAGCTCTCTTTGCTCAAGTAACTGCACACTCCCTGTGTTCTCCAGCTCATAACTCCTCAGGTGTTCATTGTACCATGTATTTTGTTGTCTCACGAAAAAAGTCAGTTTGTTACAAATCACCATTATCTGTAACACTTCAGAAAAGTCAGGCAGTCCTGCAGTGGAACCACAACACAACAACATTCCCACTGCATAGTTGGTGCCTAAACTGCACACATTATTGGCAACATGCACAGCTGTAACAGCGGGGAATCTGCATTTCACCAGGTCTTTTAGATCATCCTTAAGCACATCTAAAGAGACCTCTGTTGTTTTTGTGACTGCAAGTGATGGTTTGACAGAATGTGATTGATGATATGCAACCATGAGCTGGTGCTTATTTGCAAGGGACAGCAAAATATTCCTGAAACAACCAGTGTGTCTGACCACCTTCTTGAAAAAGCTGTGTTTGGCCTCGAATCTCATTGTCCAGAGGGCAGCTAGGGGGCCAAATTCCCGAATGAGCTGAGGATAGTGCTCAAGGAAATGGTGCTTGGGAATGAGCTTATGTTGGGGGAAAACATCAAGGAATCTGCTTCGGTGTTCTGAAATGATGCTGTCAAGATAGCAAATGCTTTCTTCAGTATGGGCTCGAGACATGACAAGGTCCACAATGTCTTTCAGTGTCATCAGCATCTGCCATACAGGCTCTTGTTGGGGTACTTTTAAACCTATAATCAGAGGCAAAAGCACCAATAAGCACCAATTTTCATGTGCGTTGCCCCCTACTGATTTTCGAGTCGAAAAGTTAGCAGGAATGAGATGAGGGCGATTTGTTTTATCACTCCACTTGTATGGGAAATCGGAAATGGCATCATTCAGTTCCATGAGAGAAAAATATTTTTTCTTGATCAAGTTATCAAATGCCAAAGCCAGTTCCACTGGAACAATGCCCTCCAGCAGATCATTTAAAACATCTGGAGGGTAACCAGATGTAACATGAAAATGCTCAAGTTTTTCTGACAATGCACACTGTTTTTTTTACACCATAACAATGAGGGTGATCTGGACTAGACACAGCTGTCTGTACATGCAGTGTATGTTGATCTTTGGTTCTTTGATGAAAAGACCCAGATCTCACTTCATTGGACTGAAACTTGGATCGCTCCCCAACACAAAACCAGCAGATGTAAGACCCTGCAAAGCTTTCGACAAATCCTGCCACAGAGTGCGCCCCCAAATTATCTGCCACCACACTGACCACAGTCCCTTTGATGGCTTTCCCTAACGCTGAAACAAAAAGACCATCTTTCTCCAGGCTTTGGATATCTGTTAACAGTGGCTCTAAAACTCGCTGGAATCCAAACTGCTTGGTGTCTTCAGCCTTACACAGAATTGCAAGGTAGATTGATGTCAATGTGGAACGTAACTGCACCGGAATGTTTCCCAACACCCAATAGACAGCTGTGACTTTGTGCTTTTTTCGAGATGTCCCAAGAGGATTACATACCTCAAAGTCATCAACATACAGGATGAGACTCACTCTGTTCTCCTCTACAGAGAAAAACTTGTTGTTTTGATAGTGAGATCCATCACGAAATGTCTGGTACTTAAAGTCATTTTCAGTTTTTTTTTCACCTTCAAATGTGTTTTCTTGAAAAGACTTACTTAGGACCTGCACCAAGGAGGGCAATATTGGGACATACTGGAAGGTTTTGCCCTTTTTTTTTTTTTTTAATCAAGTATGTGTTCTTCTGGTTCAACAACTGAAAAATGCTTCTTCATAAATTCTCTTCTCTTGTAATAAGTTGTGAAAGGGCCACCTGTCCCCAAGGCAGTACTTATAGGGTGTGTCTCACAAAGATTTTTCACTAAATCTGAGATAATGGCTGGATCCAGATCACAATTATGGCTTTTCAAGGTGGACACCACCACATCTCTTAAAAGTGGACCAGATGCAGAGGTGGATATAAACTGAAGCTAATCTACTATTTCATCAATGCATTTGTTTGGGACATTGAACATGCTTTCTAACTTTAAAAATAGATGGCCAAATTTCTCTTTTATATCTTGAGACAACTCCTGTGGTTCCCCATCCCAAAGCTCTAAGCTCTCTTCCACACAGGTCTCATCCTGAGCAAACATGGGTTCATTAGGTTTGCTTTTTAATACTTCAGTTTTAAAATCCTCAAGGGTGTGTGACTGGTGTTTTTTGTGTCTATGTGTAGCAAAGGTGGAATAAATATTTGTACTGAAGTTGCAGTTTTTGAAGACACATGCAACTACTTCAAACTTCCTTAAGTGGTTGTTAAGATGCTCAAAATACTGCTTCTCTGAATTAAAAAAAAACAGAGCAGCAAAGTAGACAAGTGAATGAAAGAGGTCCACTTTGTGTGACCATCTTCACATGGTGTCGAGACAAATGGGTCTTAAGGGCATTAAATGTTTTAAACGAGCAAGGGCAATCAGCGTGAAGACAAGGGACTGACTGGCTGCGACCACCATTTCCATGCTTTAGTCTGTAGTGTTTTAACAATCCCAACCTCTTCTCTGACTCAAAGCTACATATCTTACACATCCATCTCATGTTGTGGCACCTTAAACAGACAAATTGACCATCTCAAAATTAAACCAAACTGCCACACAAAGAAATTATGTGACAAGTTAAACCTAATCGTTACTAATTTGATCTTACCTTGTGCAGTTCAAATTAGCAGTCAGAAGGTCCTATGTTCTGTAAAAAGAAAAAAAGAAAAAAGGTTATCTATATGCTTTTCAACTAATTTCTACTAACTCAAGGATGCACACTGATGTTAATTTTTTTTTTTTTTTTTACATATGTCAGCTCGGTGTCAAATTTAAAACAGGTCAATATGAAGACTTGAGTGAAATCGAGTGCGTACATCGTGGGGGTTTTTTGGTTTTTTTTCAAAATACACCTCATGGCAGCGGTGCAGCAATTATATTAAACTGGACCGTGGTCGTTTTATTCACAAAGACGTTAGTTAAGGCAGCAGGCGTGTGTTGTTTAGGTGGCCATCTAAGCTGTAAAGTGCTGTGGGAAATTCTGGACATACCTCCTGCCAGGAAAGTTAGTCAGCAAGTCTAGCAGGAAAATACACAATTTGCTAGCGCAGCTGCTTTCAGTGCGGAGAAACTGACTTAAGTAGGTGAGCCAACAGGAACATACAAAGTTTGTTCGGCTTAAAACTTACATTCATGGTTCCACTTCTTCCCGTTTCCGTCAAGTCTGCCAACCGTCAAAATGTGGACCATGGTATGTCTGAAGAAAGACCGCTCAAATGTGGGGAGGGGCTTTGACGTCATGCGCCGAATGCAGAGAAGGTGACCATATTCACTGATGTCACTCCATTACATTTTACTTGGAAATATCAACTAATTAAGCCAATGAATTGGTTTAGTGAATATTACTTGGATCGAATGATTCAATTTACATACAAAACTGAGGACACATAATTACAAACAATCCTCAAGTAATGCACTGCAAGAAAAACTGCTATTTTAAAGTAGTCAAAGGAGCTTGCAAAGAAAAGCGTCTGGACTTCTTTAAGTTACTTGAAGACGTTTCACCTCTCATCCGAGAGGCTTCTTCAGTTCTAAGGTCAAATGGTGGAGAGTCCCAGATATAAACCTGGTGGGAGTGTCCCCCCACAGAGGGACAAAAGGACCCCCTGATGATCCTCTAATCGCCTGAGCCAAGGTGTGGAACTGGGTGTGGGTCCCAATCAGCCAGAGTTTCGGGTGAGTTCATTGTGAAACCTGGCCCCACCTTATCATGTGAATTCCTGAGGTCAGATGGCCCAGGGTGTGAGTGGGCGTTAAGGCGTCTGGGAAGGGATCTCAAAACTGGATTATAGATGGCAGAGAGTTGGTGTCGTAAACCACCGCCTCTGTTCAAAGATGGTCGCTCACAGTGGACATAGATGGCTTCTTTCACTCCTCTTTCAAACCATCTGTCCTCTCTGTCCAAAATGTGAACATTGGCATCCTCGAAAGAGTGTCCTTTATCCTTAAGATGCAGATGGACAGCTGAATCTTGTCCAGTGGAGGTGGCTCTTCTGTGTTGTGCCATGCGCTTGTGAAGTGGCTGTTTGGTCTCTCCAATGTAGAGGTCTGGGCATTCCTCGCTGCACTGTACGGCATACACCACATTGTTAAGTCTGTGTTTTGGCGTTTTGTCTTTCGGGTGAACCAGTTTTTGTCTGAGTGTGTTGCTGGGTCTGAAGTACACCGGGATGTCATGCTTGGAGAAAACCCTCCTGAGTTTCTCTGATACACCGGCTACATAGGGGATGACAATGTTGTTGCGTCTGTCCTTCTTATCCTCCCTCGCTGGTGTCTGATCTTCTTTTCTGTGCCTCTTTGCTGACTTTAAGAATGCCCATTTAGGATAGCCGCACGTTTTGAGTGCTTCCTTTACATGTGTGTGTTCCTTCTTTTTCCCTTCAGGCTTAGAGGGAACATGTTCTGCCCGGTGGTGTAGGGTCCTAATTACTCCAAGTTTGTGTTCCAGAGGGTGATGGGAGTCAAACAGGAGGTACTGGTCCGTGTGTGTGGGCTTCCGGTAAACTTCGATGTTGAGGTTGCCATTCTCTTCAATGTGCACAGCGCAGTCCAGGAAAGGCAAACAGTCGTCCTTTGTGTCTTCCCTGGTGAACTTGATGTTTTTATCCACAGCGTTGATGTGCGCAGTGAAGGATTCCACTTCTTGTGTCTTGATTTTGACCCAGGTGTCGTCTACATATCTGTACCAGATAAAAAGGACAAAATCATTGACCGCCTTACTTATTACCGTCTTTACCCAGGGGGTGCCATACCCTGCATTTACGGACTTCCAAAAATCCACAAGGAAGCTGTCCCACTCAGACCCATAGTCAGTAGCATAAACTCAGCCACTTATAACATTGCAAAACACCTTGCAACCATCCTTGCTCCTCTCGTGGGGAACACCCCACACCACATCAAGAACTCCACCGACTTCACTGACAAGGTCCAGAAACTTACCCTGGATCCAGATGAAACCATGGTGTCCTTTGATGTAGTCTCTCTCTTCACGTGCATACCCACCACGGAGGCAGTGGAGACTGTCAGAAAACGACTACAAGAAGACAACTCCTTGGAGGACAGGACCAACTTCACACCCGATCAGATTTGCACACTGTTAGACCTCTGCCTCACCACTACATATTTCAAATACAACGAAGGCTATTACAGACAAAAACATGGCTGTGCCATGGGCTCCCCCGTGTCACCTATTGTAGCCAACCTTTACATGGAGGAAGTGGAAAGGAAGGCTCTTGGCTCTTTCAAAGGAAGAGTACCCAGCCACTGGTACAGATATGTAGACGACACCTGGGTCAAAATCAAGACACAAGAAGTGGAATCCTTCACTGCGCACATCAACGCTGTGGATAAAAACATCAAGTTCACCAGGGAAGACACAAAGGACGACTGTTTGCCTTTCCTGGACTGCGCTGTGCACATTGAAGAGAATGGCAACCTCAACATCGAAGTTTACCGGAAGCCCACACACACGGACCAGTACCTCCTGTTTGACTCCCATCACCCTCTGGAACACAAACTTGGAGTAATTAGGACCCTACACCACCGGGCAGAACATGTTCCCTCTAAGCCTGAAGGGAAAAAGAAGGAACAGAAATGTAAGGAGAAAAACCTCAGAAAAGCAAAGAATCACGGGCCCAGAGTTAATTCATGTACATGGGCGAATCCTGTGCAGGAAAGCGCCCAGGCATCTGGTCAGAGTTTATTATATACTGTCCTCTCACGTAACACTCATGGGTGGAGTACAAGTTAGGAAAAAACAACTTCTTATCTGCTGCTTGCATACGAGGCTGCACAGGATGAAGCCTTGCAAGACGAAGAGGAACAAGTTGATTAACGATCTTGTAGTGGGTTAAAACAATACATGTGGGTGTTGTCTAAACTTGAGCAACTTCCTCATGTGATCACTTTGTTGCAGCTAAAGAATTTGCTGACACACTATGTACAGGCATTACTGTGCAATTTAAATAAGCTAAACAAAGGTAATAAGGTAAAATCTTTTCACATTCCAGCCTGTTTTTAGCAATTTGAATTGTACGGCAAAATACATATCATTTATCAGAACATAACTCCTTACAACATGTATTTTCAGTTAGTTCATCATAAAATGCATTTGCTGGTTTTTATGGGCAACTTAGACACTTGTATCATAGTCTACATCATAGTCATCAGTAAGTAACTACTTGTCTTTCACATTTTCAGTTACTACATAATTAGTTGCACTTCATCTTCATTTAACAAATAGGAAAAGAAGTCTTCATGATCTTCATCAGTTTGTGGTACATTTGCATATGTTGTGAGTGATAAACTCATCATCTGTGAAATTACAGCCGTTAAACAAGGTATAACACAAGTAAAGAAAAGCAAAATAAAATAAAATATAATAAAGTAAAATAAAACCAGGAAAACTCCAACGCCAATCAACAGTCTCTTTAGAATCTGAAGCCATGTTTAAAGAATGTACATTATCTGGCATGTAGGTGCAGCACATGGTGTTGAATAAGACACACAATCCTCCTTTCTCAGCCAGGATCATGTCCAGTGTTACACGATATTGCATTACAGCAATTCGGGGAGCGTCCATTTCTTGGTTATGTCCCTCGTTGACCTTGCAGATGCATTGAGGAACAAGCCAAATCTTTTTCCAGCATGTTTTCCAGTCCCTATCCATGGGAATAGGGCATGGAGAACTTTCTGTCCTGTGATAGGAATACCTATGACTCTTCTACTGCAGAAAAAACCCTTCTGTGGAAAGGGTGCTGGGTCCAGTTATCTTACTGCTGTTATGATCCCAGCAGTCTTCAGAGTGTCATTGTATGCACAGTACAGTGACACAGCATTAGGTGATGTTCATAGGAAACTGCTGTTATCACCACCATAGCTTCTGGCTCCTGTGCTTTTCACAGGATCATGATGTCATCCTTGGACTCCCCCTGCGCTGTCGATAGAGCTTGGCACGCTCCCCTCATCCTTCAGGTGCCCGTCTGTTGTCCAAAATCTCCTCTGTTGGCCTCTGGAAATCCCCCTTGGCACAGTTCTCATTCCAATGCAGCTTCGTGGTCCTTGCTGCGGCTCCAAAGTCTAATCTCATGATGGGCCCCAATCAGCTCGACCTTTGACCTCAACCACTGCCTGGGCTGTCAGCTATGCCTGGAATGGTTCTTGCTTCTCACCGGGCCTCTGAAGATTTCCCAGGAGATGACTGCTGCACCTGTATTTCCTTGCTAGGAGGAAAAACTTCTATTTGGAGAGCATGTCAACAATCATCAAACCACATTCTTTAGTTCAGTGAACTTCACTTATAGGCCATCAAAGCCTCATCTGAACATGGTTGCACCACTTGCATAGGTTTAATACCTGTTGAATGAACTGTTAATCACACAAATTGCTGCAAAAATCATATAAAATATAGTTTAATGTTAATTCATTGTTTCATGTTAATCCTGGACCCCTCCTCTTGACGCATGGACACTCCCATGAGTCAACTCATCAAAACCAGATTCCTGTCTTAAAGAAAAAGGTCTTAAAGAACTAGATCATGTCCCAGGCAACATCAGGGCATCTCCCCCTCTGGAGCAGCACCACCTCTGACCTATAATCCTGCAGTAAAAGATGTTAGTGTGATTTGCATATTAAGTTTGCTTAAAAACTGGCTCCGCCAGGAGCCTGCATACACACCATCATGGCCTGAAAAACAAGATCTGGAAGTGAAATCAAAATAACCTTCACATTTTCCCCAAAACACAGTGTAACAGCATCACCACTCATAACCTGTAAACAGTTTCTTCACACATAAACCCAGAAATCTTGTAGTAGAAAAACATTAACTAGTTGTTCTGGTATAAATCACATGATCAAGTCACATGAAGAACTGTAATGCTGTAGAAAAGAAATGTAAATGTTAACGCTGCGCGGGTGTATACACTCTTTCTCACAGTAATCTCTATGAACAACACAAACCCATGAATAACACACCCCTGGTAGATTCACAAACACAGAAAGTGGCATTTAAAAGTTAAATCGGTATGCAACCTCGGATGTTGCTGTCATCTTTCTGCTCCTGTAAAAAGAAACACATAAATTCATGCACCCTTTTGGCCTGTCTAGGTGGAGGTTAACTTTGAGTCGTAGTCAAGTCTTGTCAGGTTTTATCAGTCAGTCAGTTTGTTTTTATTTCCATTTATTCATTCATTCATTCATCCATTCTTTCTTTCTTTGCTGATAGTGGAAACTATCGCCGCATTTGATTTCCACTCTCAGCAAAATGACGTCATTTCAAAAGAAAAAAGAAGAATTTTAGATCGGATTACCTCGCTGAATCCTTTTTAGGCAGGGACTCTCATTTTCTAATCGTCCCAAATAAGTGGCTTTCTCCTGAGCGCATTTTAATGTGGAGAAACTCACTTGTAACAATTTTCTTGACGACGTATCGTATAGCGCTTCTAATCGTGCAGATCTGCTGAGAGAGATTATCGAACAAAACTTTCAGTGCACTGTGAAAGTATCAAAATAAAAAGGCCTTGTTAAGTCATGACACAAGCTCCTCATCTCAGGAGGGTAAATCATACCATTAGCATGGTTTATCATACTATCATACTAATTGGCAGGCTCAACTTCACAACAAAAGAAAAATCATCAGCTAGATTCACTCCGAACCAACCATCAGCTGCACAACACACAACATAAGCCTAATATGTTATTAGCTATGAGTTTAATCCCCAGATCTGTGCTTCTCACTCATTTAGGCCACACACCCATTTTATTCAGTTTTCCTTTTTTCCTGTCATCATAAAACATGTGACATGTTGTCTTGCACTTCACAAAAGAAGTTTGTTCTGACGTATTCAGAGTTGTGTATCTAAGTACAGGATGCACTCACACATCAAAACAGGAAACTCAGTGTTTTAGAGTCTCCACTCTAACAAACTCCAACACATCTCATTCACTCGTGCTAAGATTCAGTCACCTTTCCTCAATCTAAGAACGATCAACTAATTTGCATATCAGCTATTAACCCACTAAGATGACAGGACAACAGAAATGCATGTTCAAAATTTAATCACAAAAATAGAATTTCCCTCATACAGTAAATTACTTGTGCTGCATCAAACAAGCAGAAAACATCTCCCAATTTACTTATTAACAACTAAATTTATTGTCTGATCACTGGGTGGTCAAACCAGAATCTTTTTTCCCCACAAAAGTTAAACTGTTGTCCTGCAACCTAGAGAGTCAATTTTTTTAATTTTTTTTTTGGATAAATTCAGCATTTGATAACAAGTGTCTGTTAAATTTACCCTATTTTAACACTGATGAGAGATAACAAGCCAATTTTCATTGCATGTGTGTTTGTGTTATTAGGCAGGTTTAATGCATGTCTGTGGAGCTGCATATCCAGCAGAACATGTTCTTAAAGCTGCCTGTCCTACACATTTCTCTGCTATTATTTAATCATTTTGTAACTGATGTGCTATGAGTCCACTGATCTTTGCATCACTTCTCATCACACTAAGTGACTTAGACAAGATGGTAAACAGACTCACATGCTTAAGATGTTGTCTAATCTTCATGAGCTCTCTTGTGTTTGGAAGTGTTAGTAGGGTTAATGCATGTTCTGCTTGTGTGTGTGATTTTGTATGTTTCTTTTTGCAGTGTTTCAGACTCTTTCACAATTTTCCCACTTAAGCAGTCAGTTTTTTTTTTTCCAGGTTTGCTAACCCAAATTTTGATTTCCCAGATTAAACACTTACTCTCACTGTTGTCCTCTCCCACTTCAACAGTCCAATAGCAGGCAGTTCTCCTTCAGCTTTGTCCTGTGTTTCACTGTCTCTTCTTGCCATTTTCTCCAAAAGTGGCAAATATCAAACTCCAGCAGTCTCCTCAGTTCTCCTCAAACGTTCTTTTCACATGCACAGAGAATTTGCAGCTTGTTGGGAACACAGTGCCATTCATCCAATCAGGCAGGATGATGGGTTTGCTCTTCTTCTCTGATGCTGTTTGTCCACACTGCTGCTGCTTGCTGGGACTCTTTGCCCAGGACTTTGCTGCTGTCTCTTTATCTGCCATGTTATTGCTCTTTGGAGCTGCATTCCTTGTCTTCAGGGAGGAGTGAGAGCTCGCTTGTGAGTTTAAGAGACACATGGTGCTGTAAATAAGTTAGCCAGAAACTTGGCCTGAATGTTTCTAATGATGTTAAACTATAACTTTCTTCCGACCGCTGCATGTGGAAAATTGATTCAGGTCTGCTTGTCACCTGAAAGTGACAATCTAAGACATGTTCATTATTATTATCACTGCTTAACCAACACACACAACTCTCTCTCTCTCTCTCTGTTTTTGTGAACAGTCCTTTCTTAAAAGCAGAAAATGAGATTGCAGTTGCTCTTGGCTGAGCAACACAAAACCTTTTTCCTATGATTATTTTTCAACTACAATGTAATTTTTGTCTCTTTTTTACTCTTTTTTTTCCTTTACAATAGCTGGTGACCTGCAGAATCACCAATCAGAGGCAATTACTTTTACACAGCGCACAAAAACACTGTGACGTCAGACACATTAACACTCACTTTTTTCATCTGCGTAAATAAATCATTTGGCCAATGGCATGTGCTATCGTGATCCATAAATATGATCACAAGTTTATTTAACTATTTTTCAACCCTCCTAAACAAATAAACAAAAACATGATGCTATGAATACTCTACACACATGAGTCAAGATGCAGGAAAACTGTTCACGGAAACTCTGCACATTCCAGTTATCACAGTTATCATAGTTCTATTTCCCTCTCTTTGAAGAGTTCTCAGCCAGCTCCTGATCTGATAATGTGTAGCTTGTTCATCAGCTCAGAAAAAACCAAAACGTAACCTCACACAGTGGTTGCGTGCTTTGCCCCACAGTGGCAAAGACTTGCACTTTCATATTCAATTCAGCTTCTCCGTCATGTAGTTTTCAGCTGTTTCATACAGGGTTCAGCATATTAGTTGTTATTATAGGTCTGCTCTATATCTCAGCAAAGTCTCATCCAGGATGACAAGTTTTCAAGCAGGTCAAGTGCCTCTATGCACTTAATTAGTTAAAATATTTACCTATTTTACTTCATATGTCATTGTACTGAATTTGAGCAACCCTAAGCTTAATGCAGATTACTTTCAACAATTATCCACCTCGCATCATAACTGACTGAGGTGTAATATTATTTTATCATTAACACCAATTTACAGGTTATTATCCTTGCTATTATTAGTATGAATACATTAAAGATAAGTTGTAATTTAATTTTGCCGTTCGTTTATTTTTCATTATTCAGTCAGGTCTGTTTCCAACCCTTTTTAAACTACTTTAAACTGCTTTGATCTCCATGTATAAACACTAATTTGTCCGGCGCCTGGACATTTTTTCTCTAGCCACTGCTCGTCAGCAGTGAGTTTGGTGGGCTGATTTACCCATTATCACACAACTGCAGAGCCGTCTCTGGCACGAGACGCAGGGGTGGTTGCTGACACGCCCTTCTACTCCCTGCTAATCAGGAAGCGGTGGCAGTTTTATGGGATGAAACCCAACCTTTCCCTTTTGTCACCAGTACTTGAGCTCCTTACAGTAAATTAAAAAAAAACAGTAACAAAGAAAGCAGTTCAGCATCTTACTGTGCTGTAAAAAACTTCCGACACACAGAAAAAAAACATTTATACACAGTCGCGCAGATCCTTACGGCGGATCACTCCTAAACCCTTACGGCGGGTGAGACCTTTAACGTGTTTTACTTTACAATCCTTTCGGCGGATTAGTCCTATGAACCCTTACAGTGGGTTAACCTTATTACACGTATTTTTAGAAATCCGTACAGTGGATTAGACTGTCAAACCCTTCCGGCGGGTGAAACCTATTTTCGTTTTACGCGAGTGTGATTGAGTAGATTCTTTTACCTTTCCAAGATCTCTCCATCTATGATTGAGGTCTTACACTGGATCCCAGCGTCGTAGACCGCTTAACCGGCCTGGACCCGAATTTTTTTTACGTTCCAGGGCTTTCGCTCCTTGTTTGAGGAGGCTGTTGACAGTCTGCGGTACGGCCCCCTGACGGCGATAGGATACAGGTAGATCTCTTGTTTGGAGTCACAACAATAGAGTTGCTTTTTCCAAATCCGGCTCGAAGGACCAAGAAATGTAAGGAGAAAAACCTCAGAAAAGCAAAGAATCACGGGCCCAGAGTTAATTCATGTACATGGGCGAATCCTGTGCAGGAAAGCGCCCAGGCATCTGGTCAGAGTTTATTATATACTGTCCTCTCACGTAACACTCATGGGTGGAGTACAAGTTAGGAAAAAACAACTTCTTATCTGCTGCTTGCATACGAGGCTGCACAGGATGAAGCCTTGCAAGACGAAGAGGAACAAGTTGATTAACGATCTTGTAGTGGGTTAAAACAATACATGTGGGTGTTGTCTAAACTTGAGCAACTTCCTCATGTGATCACTTTGTTGCAGCTAAAGAATTTGCTGACACACTATGTACAGGCATTACTGTGCAATTTAAATAAGCTAAACAAAGGTAATAAGGTAAAATCTTTTCACAACACACATGTAAAGGAAGCACTCAAAACGTGCAGCTATCCTAAATGGGCATTCTTAAAGTCAGCAAAGAGGCACAGAAAAGAAGATCAGACACCAGCGAGGGAGGATAAGAAGGACAGACGCAACAACATTGTCATCCCCTATGTAGCCGGTGTATCAGAGAAACTCAGGAGGGTTTTCTCCAAGCATGACATCCCGGTGTACTTCAGACCCAGCAACACACTCAGACAAAAACTGGTTCACCCGAAAGACAAAACGCCAAAACACAGACTTAACAATGTGGTGTATGCCGTACAGTGCAGCGAGGAATGCCCAGACCTCTACATTGGAGAGACCAAACAGCCACTTCACAAGCGCATGGCACAACACAGAAGAGCCACCTCCACTGGACAAGATTCAGCTGTCCATCTGCATCTTAAGGATAAAGGACACTCTTTCGAGGATGCCAATGTTCACATTTTGGACAGAGAGGACAGATGGTTTGAAAGAGGAGTGAAAGAAGCCATCTATGTCCACTGTGAGCGACCATCTTTGAACAGAGGCGGTGGTTTACGACACCAACTCTCTGCCATCTATAATCCAGTTTTGAGATCCCTTCCCAGACGCCTTAACGCCCACTCACACCCTGGGCCATCTGACCTCAGGAATTCGCATGATAAGGTGGGGCCAGGTTTCACAATGAACTCACCCGAAACTCTGGCTGATTGGGACCCACACCCAGTTCCACACCTTGGCTCAGGCGATTAGAGGATCATCAGGGGGTCCTTTTGTCCCTCTGTGGGGGGACACTCCCACCAGGTTTATATCTGGGACTCTCCACCATTTGACCTTAGAACTGAAGAAGCCTCTCGGATGAGAGGTGAAACGTCTTCAAGTAACTTAAAGAAGTCCAGACGCTTTTCTTTGCAAGCTCCTTTGACTACGATGACCTGGATGACTGAGAACCTTCACAGACATATTTTAAAGTAATAGCACTGAATTTGTATTTTTTTGTAAAATTTATATAGCTAATTGAAATAATAATTACAGGGCCAAAAAACATTTTTTTCAGTGCAGGAGACCAAACAACGAGCACCACAGGCATTAAAACTTTAATGTGTGTGATACAATGTTTATGTACAATGTTAATGTAACTGGGTGAAACTGTTTTGTTTGGGTCTTTTTTTTCTTTTAACCTGTCCTGTCCAGCTGTTTAACAATCAGAATTATTATCTGAGGTCCAGATTGATTTTCCCCAGTGGACCTTTTATTTTACTGGTCCACTTGATTATCATAGTTTATTAGATTTTTATTAGCATTCGTTTATTATTTATTTGTTTATTCAGAACCTCTGACACTCTCCACAGCTGTGCTGGTGCCGCTCCCCAAACACTCATTTAAGTCCAGGGTGCAGGAGCCGATCGTCATATTCTCTGATCAGCAGTTTGGTGACCGGATGCTGTGGGTCATGAACTATGGGGTGCATGGCATACAAGTCCAGACCTTCTGCTCTTCGGAGCCTTCCCCCGACTCTTATCAGCCCAAGAGTCTGCTTATGAATTGCCTTACAAGCAGCTAGGGCCTGTAATTTCTCTAGGAAACTAACAATTTGAGCCTGTTTCAGGAGATGCAGTTCAGCAGCTAATGCATCAGCAGTAGTCATGGCATAGTTGTTGTGATCAGTGGCTGTCCCATGAAGGATCTCATGCGTAGCCTTAACAACCATTTGACAAAACTGGAAATTGGCACTGTTATTTGTGGACTTCATGTATTCGTGGTTCCATAAAGTGCTTTTCCTCTTACCTCCTAATTTTTCTCTTGGCCTCACTCTCATAGAGAGTTGGCCAAGTATCAGGGTTCATTAAAAGGAAAGGTGGGCCAGTTCAAAGAGGGTTTTGCCCTCATGCGGGGCAAAACCCTCTTTGAACTGGGTCAACCAAACCAATGGACTAAGGTGCCTCCATTTTGACACCTCAGTATGATCTTCTATTACGGCAACTTGAGTACCAACGAAGACCTTGTAGATGCATGAATCAGATTGGATCCAAGTCAAAACTGTTGTTGAGCCACTCCATAGGGTGATATCACTAGGTTGGAGGTTGTCTTTGGCTTTTCTTGCCTATAGGAACTTGTTTGGTCTGGTCCTGAAACATGTCAGCTCCCCTACTGGATGTGCATTGGGCCTGTGAGCCAGGCAGAGAAATCTGGCGGGGTATACATTTTGTCAGTTCCAGTTCTCAGTTTCCCATGGCTCAATAAATCCATCTCTATAGCTTGTTGGGAGCATGCTCAGTAGCTTATCAACATGAGAACCACATATTGCAGTTCATAGCCACTTTCACCTTCCAGTGAAGCATGCCTACTAAACCCTGCACATACAGAGCAACAGTGTCAAAGGCTTCTGGGTCCCCCACTTGGGGACATTTGTAAAGAGTTCAGAATAGAACCTAGCTCACTTTGTACGAGCTGGCGAGGTTGACTATATTTATCTTGGAGAGCCTGGAGTGCTGCAGTATATGGCAGGAGATTAATTGATTGATTGATTGATTGAGCTACTTCGTAAGCACTTCATATTTTTAACTGCCCCAGAAGGAGATGGATATATATATATGTGTATATATATATATATATATTTATTTATTTTTTCCATTTGCGCAACATCTCTAAAATTAGAAATATCCTGTCTCAGATTGACACTGAAAAAGTTCATGCATTTATTACTTCTAGGCTGGACCACTATTATCATTACCATTATTATCAGGAAGTCCTAAAGCTCCATGAGAAGCCTTCAGTTAATCCAAAACGTTGCAGCAAGAGTACTGACAGGGACTAGAAAGAGAGAGCAGATTTCTCCTGTATTGGCTTCCCTTCTTTGGCTCCCTGTTAAATCCAGAATTGAGTTCAAAATCCTGCTCCTCACATACAAGGTCTTAAATAATCAGGCCCTATCTTATTTTAATAATCAGAGTACTTTGCTCTCACAATGCAGGCTTACTTGTTGTTCCCAGAGTATTTAAAAGTAGAATGAGAGGGAGAGCTTTATGCTGCAATAGACATAGGCTGCTGGGGGACTCCCATAATGCATTGAGTTTTTCCTTTTCAGTTACCTTTATTTTGAGTGTCTTCATAGTTTTATTTTTAATAAATATTATAATGCAAATTTGCAAAAAAAAAAACAAAAAAAAACCAGCATATGTATCAAAATAAACTATTTCCAGCAGTGCAATTTGAGTTCTAAGCATCCCAGAAGAATTACAGAAAGTCATAAAGTCAAACATAACTTTTAAAAACACCAGTATAGGCTTATAAGGCCCCGAAAGTAAAAAAAACAAACAAACAAACAAACAAAAAACTACATTTCAATTAAATCAGCATCGCCTCACTCAAAACGCACAATGGGTGTTTCGACTTACGAAAATGTTCGACTTACGAAAGACCCTTGGGAACGAATTAATTTCGTAAATCGGGGTTCCACTGTATTTAATATTTCCAGATTGCAGTGGCAATCTGGACAATCGAAGAAAAACAATCAGCAACAATCAAAGGAATTACGAAAGTAGCAATTAATCCCAAGAACTGTAGATTTTAGCCAGTTTATTGAATAATCTGAAACTCTTGAGAACAAGTTTATTAATGTAATTACCTCAGAGAGAGTGGTTTGTGAGTGTTGGAGAAAAAGTAACACATCATTTGCAAAAGACTGATTTTATAATCTACATTATTGCATTTTATGCCTTATTCACCATACACTGTTCCAAAAAATAGTAATGTCAAATTATTTTACTGTGTATTTTACAGTTGTGTACTGTTTTTCTAGAATATCATTACATTTACATAAGTAGACTGTGATCTGACACGTTAAATGTAAAATAACATAACATCTCTGTAAATGTAATAAAACACAATTTACTTGTTTTTTTAATATATTTTTTTGTACATATGCATATTTAGATTGTAAAAATACATCCAGAAATGTATCATAATTTCACGAATATTTGTCTGTTATCTGAGAGAATGATCTGTTAAAGTCAAATGTAATACTATGGAAAAATATATAAAATTATCAAAAATTAATGAGAATAATCAATCATTAAAGGAGTATTTGAATTATAATTTTGCTGAAAATTTCATGTCACCTAGGTCTGATTCAATAATTCAGAGGTAACAAGAGAAAATATAATTAATAGGAATAAAAACTAAAAAAAACATATTGTGGCGTGTTGGGGGAACAGCTAGTTCTCTCCAATCATGCGTTGGGACATGTGCTGCTGTTTAGATGTTCTTGTTTTATTGCTTATGGTTACGTTACTTTTAACTGTTATCTTGAATGTTGTGTTTACGCCGTGGTGCAGAGTCACTGACAGTTGTTGTTTTGTAGAGCGAGTGCTGTACCATGAGTGACTTCTGTTGTGCTGTTGTTGAACCTTGAGGCACATTGTAGCACTGGCAAGTGTTTTAATAAAGAGCTCCCCCTACCAGCTTGGGGTTGAATAACAATCTCAATCTTTCTCTGTGAGCTTCTTTGTTAGGATTCCTCTGCATGCCACAATATAAGACATTGCGCAGCCACGCTGTGCTAATTATATATTTTGAAAAAGAAATGTAGAGGTAGGAATTGCAATTAATATAAATAACATGACGCTAAGCATCGGCCAATGAATGTGAACTAACAACAACAAGGTCGCGGGTATGGCTGCGACCATAGGAAAAAACCCTAATATGAAGTTATTTTACTGTGCATTTTACAGTAATGTTCTGTTCTTCTAGAATATCATTAAAGTTACGTAAATAGACTTTGACTTCACATTTTGAATGTAAATTAACGTTAAATCACTGTAATGTATCTGTCTGTACATATGCATATTTAGATTGTTAAAATACATTCACAAATGTATCATGATTTCACAAATATCTGTCCGTTATTTGAAAGATTGAACTGTTGAATTCAAATGTAATGCTATGGAAAAGCATATAACATGATCCCTATAAGCTTGTGTTACATCACATAAGTATTATTATCATTGCTAGTTAGGGCGATTGTGTCTCAAGAGTTGGCAGTTCGCCTTATGCTCAGCAGGTTGCCGGTTCGCGCCCCGGCTCGGACACTCTCCGTCGTTGTGTCCGTGGTGAAGACCTACCGCCTACTAGTGATGGCCAAAGGGGCCGATGGTGCGATATGGCAGCCTCGCCTCGGTCAGTCTGTCCCAGGGCATGCAATCCATTATTAGTTAAAGCAACTGTTAACTGTATATTTCTGTACATTTACATATTATGATTCATATTGCCACATTCAGTGACCTTGTTTACAGGTAATTTCATTGTTTGATCACGTTAAAATGTTCCTAACTTAATGTCTAAAAGCACTTGGAAAAGGCAGAATCCCGTAAAATTAGCACAACAAACTCTATTTTCATTACTGAAAATGACCGTATTTTTATGGGACAGTTATTTTCTGTTATTTTACGGTCGTATTTTGGCGCCCCAGCTGCCAGAATATTACCGTTTTTTGAAGATTTTTTTTTTCCTATTTATAGATGATTTCATTGTTAAATGACATTAACATGTTCCTAATTTAATGTTTAGCAGCACTTGAAAAAGGCTAGATCCCATGTCAAATTAGCGCAACTAATTGTATTTTCATTACTGGACATAACTGTATTTTTATGCGGGAGTTATTTTCTGTAATTATACGGTCGTATTTTGGCGCCACAGCTGCCGGAATATCACCGTTTTTTCAAGATGCTTTTTCTAACAGTGTAGCCTGTCTAATTGCTGTTGCTAGTGGTTTTATAAAAACTGCATACAAAAAAGAGATGAGGAGAGTGGGCATCCCTGCCTGGTGCTCCTCTGGAGACAGACGCTGGAACATGTTTGGTCATTTGTTATGAGACTGTTGGGGAATTATATAATATTTTTAACCAACTTGTGAACAAGTTTCCAAAATCAAATTTGTGTAAAGTTGCTACTCTATCAACTCTATCAAATATTTTTTCTGCATCTAGAGACGAGATGTGGTTTCAATGTTTTTACCACTAGCGGGTTTTGTCTCGGTGTCACAGAGAAGTTCAACCCTTTTACAATTATATTTTACTCTGCTTGTGTGAGTTGTCTGTCAGACAGGTTTTTCACCCACTTGTCCACAGTGTGGCATCCTTCTCTTTTCTGGCTGCTGAGGACAGTCTCCGTATACAAGTAAGTCATATCTGATTCCTTTGTCATTTCTTTTTTGCCTGGCCTTAGACTTTTCAGTCTGTGCTAGATGAGCCTTCTCAGTTAATTAAAACATATTTTGAAGAGTATTCTCATCTAGAAGCATTGTCTGTCTCCGATCACTCCTCTGTTGATTTTAGCACATCAATGGTAAAATTTGTTTGTCTCACCTGTTCATTGAGGAGCTGGTTCTGTACCTTTTGGATGATTTTTGTTGTGCAGAGGCCCTAAATTGAATAGCTCATTTGCAGACCAAGGTAAAGTTCTGTGTTTATTATTTTAGTTTCACTTTCTCCTGTGGTGTCATTATGTTCATTTGTATCAGCTATTTGTTTCCCTTCCCCTCATCACCACTGTGTATTTAGTCTGTGTGTTTCCATTCATTCCTTGTCACGTTGTCTGTGTAACTTCCCCTCGTCATAGAAATAATAGTCAGTTCATGGTCATCTTAGCTGATGCTTAGTTTTCTTTGTTAAGTCATAGTTTCACAGTCTAGTTTGTTTTTTGCTTTGATTTATGTTCCATGTATATCAGCCAAAATAAAGGCTAGCCTTTTGTTGGAATTAATCCTCTCTTCGCCTGTGTCCGCACATGGCTCATCCACACACACTCCACACTGTCTGCCCCCGCAGACCGTGACACATTCCATGTTTTAAAATAAGAATGCATAAGACTAAATGGGGTTATTAAAAATGCCAGTGCATGCTTAACAAGAGATCACTGCTGTCTAATTATGTTGTAGCAGCAGCATTTAATATATTACATAAAGGAGTATGTTATATTTATCTGCACCTTTTTTTTTTTACTTTATGCAGCAAGTTGGAGTGTGTGTTCTGTCACATTTAAAACCTATGTTTATAGAGTAGCTGTCAGCTGAGATATGTTGACTCAGTTGTGTTAAAGTCTTTTTCCAAAATGAAGCTGATTGAGGGTCTAGAGCAGCAAGATTATTAAGACACCTGATTTCCTCCAAGCTTAATTTGAAAGTGCTACCAGAGTGAAAAGATTAGGCATGGGTGTTGTGAATGAAGGGGTAGGGAACAAGAGCAAGGCCTGAAACAACAGAAGATGCTATAGAGCACTGTAATCATATATTTAGGAGACCCCTGAAATAACATATAAAAGACACCAGACTTCAGAGAAAACATGAAATTACACTAAATGGAATATGAGGAAGGTGATAGCAGCAAAAGTGTGGAAAACCTGGTTACAATAAGATATTATGTCACTTTCTTTTGCTGTTAGTGAAAACGAAATCTTTGAGCTAAATGAAACACTGGACAGAGGAAACAATAGTGGCCAACAAACACCAGGTGCAAAGGAGGGGGAGAGGAATCCTGCAATTTATTTCACACATATTATTCGGTTTCACACTGCTTAATCACACTACTTACAAGTATATATTATTAGCCAATCACAATGATCTGTCTTCAGTAAGCTGATTGTAGAAATCCCCTTACTGTCATGATCAGAGAGCTGGAACACAGGTACATAATGTTTCCTAGAATAATTATGTGATTTATGGATGTATTACGCTTTGTAAGGACTTTCATTGTGACAGTGTTGAGTGTTTGACACAGCGGTATGCCTTGTGCACAATATACTTGGTCCGGCTTGGGTGGGGGGTTGAACTTCTACAGCCATGTCCTTGAGTTGCAAAAGCCATGATTCATATTGCAGTATTCATGTAGTCTTCAAATTTCATCTGAAGAGCGATAGCTACTTTTTTTTGGTAGTTAGTAGAAAAAAAATGCTTTAATTTACTGTCATTGATGGTCACCTACATGTAAAGGTGACTATCAATGATGTCAGCTGATAGGAGAATTACTTAGTGGACTAGCATTAGGATAATGGTGTTTCTCATTAGAAAATGCATTGCTCACTGAAATATTTAAATATAAGATATTCAATTTCATAGCTGCTATACAGTCATTTTTTTCTATGACAAAGATGGGAATTTCTCTGTCTTGCTATAACACATTTGTTTTTCACATGAACACATTGGATTTGTGTATGTTTTGACTTTTATCATGCAATTACAAAAAAATTATTCTATTAGAGACTGAATGTCTAATAAGTTCATGATTACATGATTTTAGTAAATTGAGTCCATTTTTGTAAAATAGAACAGCATGAGAGGAAGTTTTTCCTGTATCCTTTCCCCATTTTTATCTTAGTATATATACTCTACTATTGTGTTTTGGGCTGATTCACTAAAGCGTCAAATTTAGTTCACATGTTCATGAGTCTACCGGGGTCTGCGATGATCCAAGTCATCTAAATTTCATCAACACAGACTGTGCAGGTCATTGTAGACATCCACAATGTTTTTTTGACCATGTGACTTTTCTGCAGAGACTTTACATTACCTTCCACCAGCTACATGTGTCATGGGCAGAAGACTTCAACTGAACTTCAAAGAAGTATAAAGCATTGATTACACTCTGCTGCAGACATGGACAGGGACAGCTTGAGACCCAACAGCAAAATAGTCATTCCTGTTATATTTCTTTAAAAACCACCACCTGCGGCACATGTGTAGTTAGTGCATTTTAATGTGAATTATCCACAGACGACAATAAGAAAGGCAGGCAGGCACATGTCTGCACATACCCTCACACTCACCAGCTGGGGATTCTATTCATGTCACTCGGACTTGAGAGGGCTCTAGCAGACTTGTAGACCAGAAGGTATAACTGGCTTAAAAGGAATGCTTACTTGGCCTGCCAGATCTTCAATTGGCCTAATTTAAATAAACAACAACACTAATAATACAGCTATAGATTATACCATCAACATCAATGTGTAAAATGAATCATATTTAAGCACTGCATTTGCATGTAAGGGTGGGGTGGCTCTCAGGGTGAGGGTGCTGTCTCACTGAAGAAAATCTTAAGGCTATAATAATTAATTAAATAAGGGAAGAGATGCTGTATTCCTAATATCAGGAGGAAGTGAATTCCAGAGTCAGGGAGCAGAGTGGCTTGAAAGCTCTGTTCCCCATAGTGGTGAGATGGGCAGGGGGGACAATAAAGTGAATGGTGTGGGAAGACCTAAGGGAGCGCGAGAGAAAGCATGCAAATAATGAATAAAAGTACTGAACCCTGGAACACAGAAAAAAAATTTTATTTAAAGAGTGAGTCTGCCTCCCTGTCCAGTTTTCCACAGTTAGTTAATCTGGACTGGTTTAGCATCACACAGACCTTACTTCCCCCAAGCCTCGCCTCCACCTGTAAAATGACTTTGTGAGCGTAGCTCCGTAATCCTCCACCTGCCCTGCAACTTAGGGTGCCTGTTCTGGAAAATACCCAGTGTCGGGTTCCCTGGCTGCCTCTCCAGCCGGCTAAACAGACTTTTTCCTGTGGGCTCTGTTACCGCACTTGTAGTGTGACTCTTGTTTCATGTTTTCATGTTTTGTGACTGTTTAGTGAATTGCTGAGATTCTTCTAGTATAGTTAGTGCTTCATATTTCCGCTTTTGTTCATGGTGTCCCATAGTAATTCACTAGTGTTGTATCTAATAACTCTGAGTTTCTTGCCTGCCATAGAATGAGTTAATTCACAGTTTCTTAGGTTTGTAGTATTGCACAAGTATTTCAGTTTGACCAACTCCAGAGGTTAGGTTTCTTTCCTCTCACCTTTAGTTAATGTTTAATGTTTTACAATTATTCCCTGTGTGTCACCCTCGCATGCCAAAATAAAATCTTGTGTTCACTGTGCCTATGAGGCTCGGTGTGGTGTCTGCATCCTCTTTCCTGTGTCCTCTTCCCTGTCTTGGCCCCCCCGGTCATGGGAGAACAAGCAAGATAAAGCAATAAAACAAAAAGTGATGCTGGCATTCTATAGTTATTGATGAATAATGTTTCTGAAAGTGAAAGCATGGCACGATGATGTTTTTGTTTTTTTGTTTTTTATTCAATAAAATCAAAATTTAAATGCAAATTGAGTAGTTATACAAAAGGGCAAACCAGACAGAAAGCACCATGATAGCAACAACAATGTATGTGCTTGTGCATTCTGCCATAATGAAATATGTCCTAAAATGTTGGGTCTCAGTGAAATGATACTGTACTGCAGGAGAAGGAAACCAAAGCTTTGGTACTGCTCTTACAACTACAATGCTGACAGGGAGGAGAGAATTAACAGTTAGCGTTTAATTAGTGTTCAACATGGTCTTAATGAGTGACTATACAAACAGCATTCACTGCCCCCAACTGATCACCACCTGGTGGTAAGTTATTAATTATATTAAGGATGCACTAAGAACACCTGGCAGAGGCCCCGGTCCACAAGATCTTTAACTCACACCTCCGGCAGAGCTTCAACAGCATTCTGAGGGAGACTTTGGTCCGAATAGACCATGTTCAGCACTTCCATTGCCGAAGCTGCTGCATTGAGCTATGGCCACAAGTAGGGATGGGAATTGATAAGATTTTTATGATTCCGATTCCATTTTCCATTCTGTTTAACAATTTGATTCTTTATGGATTCTTATTTTTAAAAAAGGAGAACACACAGGTCGATTAGCTTAGAATTTTGTTTTATATCTTATCTTTGAACAAGATAGAAATTTATGAGTAGCATGACCTTACAAACCCAACAGTGAGATCTTAAGAGGTCCACAGCCTATGGCTCCTCGATGGGGTGCCACGAGGTCCCCAGAAAAAGTTGTAAATGTAAAATAATAGTAAAATAATTATTCTTCTGTAGCAATAACAAAGTATAACATAAATTATTCTGTGGCTGTTATACAAGAATGTCCAGTAACATTTACACTCTCCTTTTTAAAAGTATATATGAGCTGAACACTCAAAAATAAAGCCAGCAAAAAATACAATCAGCTCAAGTCCAATGGAACTGTGCACTGTGCAATTCATCAACTATGGAGAATTAAAGATTCTTTTGCAGAAATATAAGCATATCTGCTTTGTCAGGAAGGATATGTGATCTTTCTGGACTCTCCAGCTGTGGAGAACACCTTCTCAGACGGGGTGGAGGATGCCTGCACACACAGAAACCTTTCAGCCAGTCCTGACAGCAGGGGCAGAGTCTCTCTCTTGCTCCACCACCATAGGGTGGCGTTATCCTTGCAGGGGATGGGGGTTAGGCTTCTATACTGCTGGATTTCCTGATCCACTCTCTGGGCCAGGGAAAGAACGGGCTGCCGTTGTTGGAATGACTGCAGCTCGTTGTCCTTTTTTTTTTTTTTTTGCTTTACTGGTAGTCCCTGAAATTAAATGGACATAATAAAAAATGAAGCAAAAAATGAAAAATCCATGACATTTAAATTATTATCACAATGAACTAAACTTACATAGTCTTCTTCATCCTCATCTTTATCTTCGAACAACTCTCCCTGTGTGAGTCCTTGCTCCAGGTGCTTGAGTAGAAAGTGACAAATAAACAAATCAAAGTACCACGGATCCATAGATGAAAGGTATCACTCTCACAATGGAAATGCTAAAATGAAAAATGAACTGTCATATTGAAATACCTCATCTCCTGTCCCAGACTTCATCCTTATCCACTTTGGATTTAAATCGGAGGTCCAAGACAGTGGCCTCCTCCATGAATCTCTGGATATCAGTGTCCTTAAATTTTAAAGGGAGGAAAATGTGACATCATGACTATCCTTAAGTATTTATAACTGTCATTTTATTTATGATAAATGAATCCTAGTATCGTTTGGAAAGATCTTTCCAAATGATGACGGATGATGATGGCAGCAGCAGCCATTCTTCTCTGGGTGAGTAGCTTCATGTGTAAATTACGGTGAGTAGGCTAACCACGTTATTAAATTAATGCACATAAGGTGAACTAGCAAACACTGTCATAGTTACATGTGGCTGTCTTCTTGTTGGCAGATACTCCCTTCACCCTGGCCAAAAAGGCTAAAATGACCAAAGAAAAAGTGGAAAACAACTAAACATGAGAGGTTTTTGGACAAAGTTTGTGTTTTTTCCATTGTTTAAGCACTGCTTCCAGCCAAGAGTGATACCATATATGCCCTTAGCTTGAGAAAAGGCTAACATTGTTATCGTTTTACAAAAAAACACAGCTAAACATGAGAGGTTTTAGGACAAAGTTTGTGTTTTCCATTGTTTAAGCACCAGTTCCAACCGAAGCAGGTATGTTATATCAACAGAAAAGGCTAACTTGGTTATCATTTTGCAGAAAAAAGAGACTGCTAAAAATAAAAGCACAAGAGATTTTTGGACAAAGTTTGTGTGTTCCATTCTTTAAGCACAGGTTCGAGCACCGTTTAAGTACCAGCACCGTTTCAAAAGTACCAGTTTGGCACCGGTATCGGACAAAACCTAAACGATACCCATCCCTAATTATCAACAGTGGCTGCCACAACCTTGTCTTTGATACCATACTCCTCCAAGATCTCATCAATCTCCTCTGCTACAGCTATCCCTGTCTGTGCCTGGTACACTGGTTTGGTTTTGAGGACTTTTTCTTGAGCCTGGCCATTCCTGACATAATGCAGCTGTGAGGTAATGATCTTGACTAAAACTTGTCCATCCATCTGCAGTGATGGCTACCTTCAACTAGAGATGGCACGATACCACTTTTTTATGTCTGATACCGATACCGATATCATAAATTTGGATATCTGCCGATACCGATAGTAATCCGATATAGTGTGTTTTTTAATCAATAAAACGTTTTTTTAATATCTTGCTGCATTTTGTATAAGTTTATACTCAAGTTTAAATAAATAACAACACTAAAGCTATTCTGTTATACCTGTATGTAAAAAATACACTGCGCCCAAAATATTTCATAGTTCAGCAATACTGATCAATCTAATAAACGTAAACCTACTCCATCCTCCCTATTCTGGTATTTTAAAGACTACTTAGCAGAAATATTAAGCAACCTAACTAATAGGGTTGCAAACTCTCAGCAAAAAAAAATAGGGAACCACCCCCCACCCTCCAGCTCATGATGCTTAATCGATGTAATCAAATTTAATTTGATGCAGGGGGAAAAATGCACAGAAAGAAATTATTTTTCAAGAATAATTAAATAGATTCAACATCTTTCTTCAACAGAATTGCAGACTGCACAGATGGTATCTTCCCAAAGGAAAAAGTAGTATAGCTTACTAGGGTATATTAGACTTAACAGTTACTATATACAGTAATGGACTTCTATATATTTTACATCAGATTAAAACTTTGGGTGTAAGAGTCAGATAATTATTTATTAAAAGCTAGACATTTTAAATGAGAATAAGAAAGAAAAGTATGTCTTTGTGCCCCCTTTTCCCTGTTCATGCCCTATCGGCCCCCCTGGCTAAACTTTGCTAGATCCGCCCCTGCAGTTACCAGCTGTCAGCTACGTAGAAAACGATCCTGGTCTAGAAAGTAATATTAAATAAATTCTAACAACAGCTTATCAAGCTTAATAGTGCTGATGTTGTTCAGTCCTCTTTCTGGTGAGAAGTGGGCCAAAAACTAAGAAGAGAGACGGACTCGCGGCAGAAAAGCCGATCAGCTGATCATTAAGCAGTTTCAAGATTGAAGTAGCAGCAGGAGAGAGAGAGAGAGAGGCAGTCGCTCCATATAGCTGTTGTTAAGCTTAAGGTGGGAATGCTTTACAGACATTCAGAGATGAACTTACACACTTGCTTTACTTCTCTCTGGGAAAACTTCCTCGGAGATGAAATGCTGGTTTGGTAGCTACAAATACACACAGCCGCTCTATCACGTGATGCATACTGCTGCGACGTGCTATGGTTATGAGCCGAGTTACGCTGTGTAGCAAGTTTTGTGAGGTGCTTTTTTGATATTTAATGGATCGGATTACATTTTTTATTTCTCGCCGATATCCGATCCAGTAATTTGGGTCAGTATCGGACCGATACCGATACGTAATATCGGATCGGTCCATCTCTACCTTCAACACATGTTTCAGGTCAGAAATCAGATTTGCCTTTTCAACTGCATACCAAGCAGGGATCAAGTGGTTGGTTAAACTGTCTCTGTTTGGGGCTTTGTACTTAGGGGTCAGAATCTTTATCATTTCTCTAAAAGATATACAAATGGAAACGGATGAAACATCTGGTAAGAGGAGAACATGCAACTTTGACATTCCCTAACTTAGCCTACAACTAAACACATTCACTTACCGAAACTCGGGGGCATCTACTGTGCCTTTTACCACAAACTTAGTCACTACTCTGTGACATTCGTCTATCCTGGCCTGCATCATTTTACTTTTCCCTGCCTCTGTGAAAGGAGAAGCTACCGGTAGACTGCAGCGAGAACTGCCAGCATCTGAGGCAGCCAGACTCTGTCTGTCTCTCTCTCGTCATGGTCATCTAAATGCAATGCACAGTAATAGCAGGTTTTGCAATAAGGCAAATCACGCTAACAAAATATGCAATGTTAGTTGATTAGTTACCGGCCGTATTAACGGGAGAGGACATGCAAACGTTACCGCTGCTGCTGGGTTGAGCTTCACTAGTTCGGAGTGGATCAAAAACACGACATTCATTTAAGGTTATCTAGTGTTTTGTGAGCAAATGCTTCTGCATATTTGTAGAGTGAGCGTTTGAGCGTTTGTGCCGCTTAGGCACCATGTTTCCTAGTGGGTAAAACACGCTACGCAATGTGGTGACATCATCGATAGGGGAATCGTTTGCAAAAATGGCAAACAATTCCAAGGTATTGAAACAGTGGGAACCGGTTCTCAACAAGGACCGGTGTTCGATTCCCATCCCTAGCCATAACGTTGTTGGTGCCTGTCGTAGTGGTAACCCCCAAGCCAAATGATGGACACCAGAGGTAAAGGAAGCCACCAGGCGGAAGAAGGAGTCTTATCGGGCTTGGTTAGCCTGTGGGACTTTGGAAAAACTTGATAGGTACCAATAGGCCAAGCGGAACATGACTCAGACAGTGGCTGAAGCAAAAACTTGGGTGTGGGAGGAGTTCGGAGACGCCATGGAAAAAGTATTTTGGACTGCCTTGAAGAGATTCTGGCAAACTGTCAGGTGACTCAGGAGAAGAAAGTGGTGCTCTACCTGCACTGTGTAGAGTGTGGTTGGAGCACTGTTGACTTCAACTGAGAACATTGTCGGGTGGGGAAAGGAATGCTCGAAGTATTCCTTCCATCCCACTGGCACGTCTTCCACGGAGGAAGCAGAGTTTGGGGATGAAGGGGACGACTTGTCTATCTCTCGGGTAAGGTCACTGAGGCAGTTAGACAACTCCTTGGTAGCCGGGGCCTGAAGGCTCTGGATGCTGGTGGCAGGGGCCTGAAGGCTCTGGATGTTGTAGGGCGGTCTTGGTTGACACACCTCTACAATGTTGCATGGAGATTAGGGGTGATACCTCTGGATTGGCAGACTGGGATGGTGGTTTCCACAGGGTTTGTTCCAACTATAGTGGGATCAGACTCCTCAGCCTCACTAGGAAAGTCTATGCTGGCAAGGAGAGTCCATCTGTTAGTCAAACCTCAGATACAGGAGGAACAATGGGCTTTTCATCCTGGTCATGGAACACTGGACCAGCTCTTTATCCTTGCTTGAGGCTGCATGAGAGTTTGTCCAACCAGTCTAGATGTGCTTTGTGGACTTGGAGAATACATTCAACCGTGTCCCTCCCGTGTGGGTGGCGCTTACCTATTTCTATGGGCTATTTGATCCTTATACAATGCTGCAGGAGCTTGGTCTGCATAGATTTAGCAGCATAACATCAGCAATTTCAGTCTTACAATCTCCTTTAAGAGGGCAATTCGCCATTCAACCCTAGCATAGTTTTTACTGCATAGGGACCTCCATCCTGACTTCTAACAACATTGGTCATAATCAGTAGGTCAACCCCGAAATTTATCTCCAAGACATTAATATGTTGTAAGTGTGGTCAACTGTTGACATTTTCCTGTTGGGGAATGTTGCATCGATGAACGGGCATGCTTTTCTGTGTAAATAAATCTGACAATTCATAGTAGTTCTCTAAATCCAATTCAACTACTTGCAATTCTGAGATGATATGGCTACTGACCATTTTCTATTGACCCATTGTACATAAGAGAATGCCAGTTTTCCTTCAAAATGATGCTGAACTCCCAGGATCCAGAAAAGTATATGTTATCAGTTACTGGTGGCCTTTCTTGGACTTCACTCGCTGGGATTATGGAGAGAGCACTGTTTTGCTCACTGACCCCAGTAACACCACTGCTTTGAACAGAATACAGAGACCCTTCATGTGATGGTTCTCCTTCTCCTTTAGTTTGAACTGAAAAACTTTCTCCCTTCTTGGGGCGGACATGGGTGTTTCTGATTACACGAGACATTTCCTACAGTCCTTGCTTCATACAGCTAGAAAATACACCCCATTCTCTTTCAAAAAGGAAAATCTTTCACTGTGCAATGTTCCTTCAAATGAAGGACACAGATTTAACATATGCCCAGCTCCCTTTTCACTTTTGACACAGCAGTAGCAAAACTCCTCGTCTTAGTTCTAGGGCAAAACTGAGACTTTGTATTCCTCGCCTCCTTTTTGATGGTTGTTGGAGGATCTTCACTTGCCTTTCAACAAACTCAACAAGATCCTCAAAAACCCCTTTACAGTGAATCCTTTACTGCAGATTACACACATTCTTCAATTTATCCCTGAGTTTATAGGGCAACCTTTTTTATAATTGTTTGCATGTTAGCAGAAACATTCAACTCAAGCAGGGACTCAGCATCTAACATTGCATTACAACATTGCCTCAATAAAAACCCACATTCCTGAAAAGCTTTCACATCATTGAATTTTGTAGGAGGCAATTTCCAAACCCTTTAATTATAGGCAGAAGCGATTTTCAGAGAATTGCCAAAATTTTTGTGGAGCTGTGGAGGTAAACACAGGCAACACAAGAGCTCTTGATTAACACTCCTGGTTTATTGCTCATCACCACACAACTGAATACTTTTCACTCCAAAACACAGCAACAATACTTCCTGTTGTTGCTTTTCTTTCCAAGGAGCTTGGAAAGAAAAGCATCTGGACTTCTTTAAGTTGTTTGAAGATGTTTCAGTTCTAGGGTCAAATTGTGGAGAGTCCCAGGTTTAAGCCCTATGGGAGTGTCCCTTCAAGAGGGACAAAGGACCCCCTATTGATCCTCTTCCTAATCACACGAGCCAAAGTGTGAAAATGGGTGTAGGTCACAATCAGCCAAGGTTTCTGGTGAGTTCATTGTGTAACCTAGCCCCACCCTATCATGTGATTTCCTGAGGTTAGATGGCCCAGGATGTGAGTGGGCGTTAAGGTGCCTGAGAAGGGATTTCAAAACTAGATTACGGATGGCAGACAGCTGGTGTCGTAAACCACCACCTCTGTTCAAAGATGGCCGTTCACAGTGGACATAGATGGCCTCATTCAATCCTCTTTCGAACCATCTGTCTTCTCTGTTCAAAATGTGAACACTTGCATCCTCAAAAGAGTGACCTTTGTCCTTTAGATGCAGATGAACAGCTGAGTCTTGTCCAGTGGAGGTGGCTCTTCTATGTTGTGCCATACATTTATGAAGTGGCTGTTTGGTCTCTCCAATGTAGAGGTCTGGGCATTCCTCACTACACTGTACAGCATACACTACATTGTTAAGTTTGTGTTTAGGCGTTTTGTCTTTGGGATGAACCAGTTTTTGTCTGAGTGTGTTGCTGGGTCTGAAGTAAACTGGGATGTTGTGCTTGGAGAAGACTCTCCTGAGTTTTTCCGATACACCGGCTACATAGAGGATGTTGTTGCATTTGTCTTTCTTATCCTCCTTAGCTGGTGTTTGGTCTTCTTTTCTGTGCATCTTTGCTGACTTACTGACTTGATGAAACACCAATTAGGAAAACCACATGTTTTAAGAGCTTCCTTTACATGTGTGTGTTCCTTCTTTTCCCCTTCAGACTTAGAGGGAACAGTTTCTGCCCAGTGTTGTAAGGTCCTTATTACTCCAAGTTTGTGTTCCAGAAGGTGGTGGGAGTCAAAGAGGTTGAGGTTTCCATTCTCTTCAATGCACACAGCACAGTCCAGGAATGGCAAACAGTTATCCTTTGTGTCTTCCCTGGTGAACTTGATGTTTTTATCCACAGCGTTAATGTGAGCAGTGAAGGATTCCACTTCTTATGTTTTTGATTTTGACCCAGGTGTTGTCTACATATCTGTACCAGTGGCTAGGTACTCTCCCTTTAAAAGAGCCAAGGGTCTTTCTTTCCACTTCCTCCATGTGAATGTTGGCTACAATAGGTGACACCGGGGAGCCCATGGCACATCCATGCTTTTGTCTGTAGAAACCCTCATTGTATATGAAATATGTGGTGGTAAGGCAGAGGTCTATCAGTGTGGAAATCTGATCGGGAGTGAAGTTGGTTCTATCTTCCAAGGAGCTGTCTTCTTGTAGTCGTTTTCTGACAGTCTCCACTGCCTACGTGGTAGGCATGCAAGTGAAGAGACATCAGAGGACACCATAGTTTCATCTGGATCCAGAGTAAGCTTCTGGACCTTGTCGGTAAAGTCAGTGGTGTTCTTGATGTGATATGGGGTGTTCCCCACAAGAGGTGCTAGAATGGTAGCAAGGTGTTTCGAAATGTTGTAAGTGGCTGAGTTTATGCCTCTAACAATGGGTCTGAGTGGGATACCTTCTTTGTGGATCTTAGGAAGTCCGTAAATGCAGGGTATGGTATCCTCTGGGTATAGGCGATGATAGGACAAAATCATTGAAAGCCCTACATATCACCCGTGACATTATTCAAACTGCGAAAATCTCTGCATGGCCACCACCAACCGTCTGATTTGGGCACCATGTGTAGCGGAGAGGCCCAGGCACTATTCGAGCGCTGTACGATGCCGAGGCGCTCCATGGTTGCAAACTTTTCCCAAGCGATGGGGAATTTCGTAGGTTTGAGGAGGCGCGCCTGTGCAAACACCGGGGGACCAAACATGGTGATATAATGTTCAACCCTGTGTTTCAATTCAATTTCAATTCAGTTCAATTTTATTTATGTAGCGCCAAATCACAACAACAGTCGCTTTATATTGTACATATGTCTGTGTACATATGTCTTTATATTGTACAGTATATCCTATAATAATAGATACAGAGAAAAACCCAACAATCATTTGACCCCCTATGAGCAAGCACTTTGGCGACACTGAGAAGGAAAAACTCCCTTTTAATAGGAAGAAACCTCCGGCAGAACCCGGCTCAGGCAAGGGTGGCCATCTGCTGCGACCGGTTGGGGTGAGAGAAGGAAAACAGGATAAAGACATGCTGTGGAAGAGATACAGAGATTAATAACAGGTATGATTCAATGCAGAGAGGTGTATTAACACATAGTGAGTGAGAAAGGTGACTGGAAAGGAGAAACTCAATGCAATCATGGGAATCTACGGGCAGCCTACATCTATTGAAGCATAACTAAGGGAGGACTCAGGGTCACCTGGTCCAGCCCTAACTATATGCTTTAGCAAAAATTAATGTTTTAAGCCTAATCTTAAAAGTAGAGATAGTGTCTGTCTCCCCGAATCCAAACTGGAAGCTGGTTCCAGAGAAGAGGGCCCTCCCATTCTACTTTTAAATACTCTAGGAACAACAAGTAAGCCTGCAGTGCGAGAGCGAAGTTCTTCAATAGGGTGATATGGGTTTCGTCGTCGTGTTTGAGAAATTTGGTAATCTTTGCATAGCATTCTGTTTGAAGCCTTTCAAATTTACTTTCCAATGCCTTAGCAGTAGGTTTCACTTGTCTTTTCTTTCGATTAACATCAACACATTCCATTAATTGGTTTGCCTTCATTTTTCTTTAAACACATTAGAAATTCAAGCATTAAACTGCACCTTATATGCCACACAACTTCATTCTGCAACATAAACTTAATGACATTCAATTTAATAAACCTTGACTACACACAGTTAATTGGAGAAAGGTATCCCCCATTAATCTACCTACTAAAATTAAACTGGCTTACTCACCCTAGTCTTCTGTGCATACTAGCGGTGGGTATTGGAACACAACCAGTTGTATGAAGCCAGACGTTTCTTCTAAAGGCTATATGTGCAAAAGCAACACCGAGCCATGATTATCAATAAAAAACAAATGAACAGGTAACCCTCTTATTACAATATCAATAATCTAATATAAAACGTATAAACCTTTCCTGTTGACAAGATGTTGGGGCTGCTGCATAACCAACGTCTGCAGCAGCCTAAACATGGGAATACTGACGACCTGCACAAATAAATACATAAAAAGAACTTCTGAGATGTTTTTATGTCTTTTCTTTGCTCCAAGCAACTTGTTCTCTGTGTGCCTTTCTCTTGTTTGTATACATTTTCTTTTTCTCTTTGGTTCTTGGCGAAGGCGGTTGCACTTTTCTCCTCTCCTCTCCTTCCTTATCTTCCCTGCTTAGCCTCTTGTGTCCTTGTCCAGTCTTGTGTATTTTGTATTACTTTTCCCTGGAACACTCTCTCACAGTCTGTTCTCTAAAACCTAAAGAGGAATTATGGATTTGATCAACTGGTCCCTGAATGCAATTGACACCCTTTTCTCAACAAGAAGTCTGGGCTCGGGTGAGCCTGAGTGTTGAAGATACCTAGCTATTTGGAGCCATGATAACAGGGTTCTTGCTGATCGGAGCTGGCTTGGCCCTGGCTTATCGAAGATTAAAGAAAGCGGAGTTGGCTGTTCAAAACCCCACAAGGCTGCCCGCTGGGATTGAATCGATGGGACGAGTGGTGAGTTCTCAAAATGGGCTCATTGAGCGCAGCACGGATAAGATTTTGGAGAAGCTTACGGCTGCTGTGAACACTCAGAATAAGATCTCTGAGCGAAAATTTGATTACACCTTGGAGAAGCACTCAGAATAAGACCTCTGAGCGAAAATTGATTACATCTTGGAGAAGCTCACTGCGGTCGTGAGTTCTCAGAATCTGCTCTTTGAGCACAAGAAGGACAACATCACGGAGCGTAAGTTTGATAACATCATGGAGATGCTCACATCTCTCCAACAGGAGATTGAGAGACCAGTGTCGGACTGTTAGAACAGCTTTGAAATTCACGAGTTTTTCGCACTAATAAAGTAAAAACCACCATCGCTTCATGCGGCTACCACTTCGGCGCCAGCCAGGATCTCAAGGCTGGAGCTGAACAAAAACACCCTGATAACAGACTGTGCTTAGACTGTTCCTCCCCTATGCAAGGCCACCTGGGTTGGCTGGAAGACTGTTTACTTAGCCTGGCAGGGCGAAGGACACTGTCTCAGCTGAACTATGGACACGCACACACATACATATACTGATACTGATAAGCACTCACTGACGCATCACCCTCCCTATCCAACGCCACCTCCAACTATTACCTCCCCCATGATGTGGACATCGGGTCAGCTGGAGGCGCAGTCGAAAGATTGCAGCGGTCTCAGATCAGATGTACACACTGGAACTGCCTTCAGTGAGCCCTTTCTGAGAAGTCGCACCTGTCGTTCCAATCCCAGCGGGCAGCCTTGTGGGGGTTTGAACAGCCGGTTCCGCTCTCTTAATTCTCCGATAAGCCAGGGCCAAGCCAGCTCCGATCAGCAAGAACCCTGTTATCATGGTTCCGAATAGGTAGATATCTTCAGCGTCCTCGATCGACAGTCCCGTATTGTTTTTGTTTCATTGTGTTTTCTGTTTGTCCGTTCATCCCTTTGTATAAAATGTTCTAAAAAGTTAAATAAACTACAAAAAAAAAACCCTCAAAACCAAAGAAATGACCATAGAACTTTGGCTAAATGATCTGGCATAGATAGGTGATGACATGATTAGAACCTGCAGCATGTTCAGTCATAATGACAGGTTAAGTTCTTGAGTTATGAAGTATTTTTTTCTTTTCTTTTTTTGTTTGAATTATTGAAGTTACTGAATAAGGTCTCTTCTTACTTTTGTGACAAGCGGTATACATTACCATACTCAGTGTTGGGGAGTAACGGAATACATGTACAAGCATTACGTATTTAAAATACAAAATATGAGTAACTGTATTCCTTTACAGTTATCGTTTTAAAAGGTGGTATTCAGAATACAGTTACTTTGTTGAAATAAATGGATTACACAGCAGCCTTTTCCTGTTTCATATGTTAGGCTATGCCCTCTCTATTTTCGGTAATTCCACGTGGGTAGACACCTAAACAAAACACGCATTAAGAGGCTCTAATGTCTGTGTCTCAATCTCGCGGCCCATGTCACCTCTACTTGCCATGATGCCACATCGCTTGAAGTGAAGAAATATTTTTAAAAACTGTTTTTCAAAAAATTATTTAATATGAAGGCAATAGGCAGAGTGTTACAGGCATAGCCCTAAAGAATGTAGCCTCATGGGCAGTGTAGTCTGTGCTGCAGGGAGAATGGACTGCCATACCCATTATGTGTCTGTGAGCGCCAGGGAGGGAGTAAAAGGAGAGTCTACAAGTACAAGTTGTCACTGACCAGAAACAGGAGATGGAAGCATGTAAATATAATAATAACCATTGCAGCCTAAAAGAGTGCCTGACAAGCCCAGTTGTAAGTAAGCTATTAACACTTGACTGTACACTGTGTTCGTGTTTTCCTCCGAAACAATAAGTTCCGTTGGAGCAGCCTTTCAACACCTCTCTCTGTCTCTCACTAGCAAAGTTGACCCAGGCAACAAAGTAAAGCTAATTTTCGGCCACGAGCCCGACACGGAACCCAATGTACTAGCCAGAGGTCTCTTTACTACGGTTTGGAGCCGCGTACCTGTTTTATATATGCGCGGAATAGTTTTCTATAACAAATCGCTGGAAAAAGTGCAGTCTTACCTAATGTCAACCCACTGTTACTCATTTTATATTAAAATTTTAAAATATAGTTGGTATAGATATGGCGAGTAGCCTTCAGAAATAGTAATAAATCACACAGCAATAGTACATTCATGTAGTTGTAAAAAGCATGACAACAGTAATCCAAAGTATTCAGAATACCTTTGTTCCTTTGTTCTGTTATCAATAAAAGTTGTAAAATGTTGTATCACTAAAATATCATTTTGACTCAGTTTGTTATTCATTATGTGTTTACAGCACCCTCTGTGGTTGCTCCAAGCAATACATTTTAGAAACTGCTTTATTTTGAAAAAACTTCATTGAGCAGGAAGAAAATACTAATGGATTGCATTTAAATAGCGCTTTTCTAGGCACCCAAAATGCTTTACAATTCCACTATTCATTCACTCTCACATTCACACACTCACATTCACAAAATACTGTCTACATCTTCTGTTTATGGTTGTTTCGCCAGTATGTACTTAAAGTATAAGTTCTTACTTTGTTTTTGTGCAATATGTAAAGCTAGTCCCTTTGTTAAGCTAGTTAGCCGCGATTTTGGAGGTCATCTGGGATAGCATCAATAGTACAAGTTTATATAATAAGACATATGACATATGCTATGTAGTAGCAATGTGGTATATAAGTGCATATTATGGTGCACATATGTATATCATGACTGTATTGTTTGTCTTGTTTTTTGTTTTACCCTTTTGAATGTCAGTAAACCTGTTAACAACGTTCATCGATCTTCAGAGTTGTGATATAAGAAAGGTGTAAACGCCCCTGCATCAGACATGCACCCATAACGGCACAACGTTATTCTCATTGAGTAATGTAACGGAATACGTTACAAAATACATTCTGGAGCATGTATTCTGTAATCTGTAGTGGAATACATTTTAAAAGTAACCTTTCCAACACTGACCATACTTTTGAATAGTCAGTGCAAAAGAGTGTCTTTGAGTTTCAGTTACTGGCCAGTTTTGCCTGGTTTGTTTTCTTATTAGTGTTAGTGTATATTGATTATAATGTATTTGCTTACTTAATAAATGCTGTTCAGATTTTAAAAGATTTTAAATTCTGTTCAATTGTACTGCCAACAAATAACAACTTCAGTCAGCACAACCCCTGTGGTCTTGGTCGAGGTGTTTTAATGAACATACAGTTACATCATTGTTACATACACCAAGAGGCTGAAAGGAGTAAATGACAGTGAATGCCAAATTTCTCACTAGTCTAATACTTCATACATGTGGAATAAATAATATCATGATGACATACATGCCAAACTGAGAGCTAAATAAAACAAGTAGAAAAGTGGCCAAAAGGTCTTTGGCAATGGTGAGGCTGAACAAAATCTTTACAATTGATCCTTAATGTTGTCCTTGGTTTCCTTTCAGTGAAAAAACACAAAATGAAAAGAAAAATATATATATATATATATATTATATAGACACAAGTTAGAAGGTTATCATCCAAAAGGGGTTTTCACGGTTGTTGTGGCAATGCAGCTTAATAATATTATAAAAGTATGTAGAGTCTATAGAGTACATAGACATAACAAATCACTTGGAATGTAAATGAAATCATCAAACTTAAACTTCTCAGTTCCTTTTCAGAAAGCCCAAACCTCTCTGGAATGGCATCAAAAGCACCACAAAAAAGAAAAAACAACAACAACAAAAAGCAAACAAACAAACAAACAAAAAACCCCAGAAAAGATTCAGATAATAATTCAGAATAGATAACCTTAAGGATCAGTGCAGTCCCATTTAAATTTGATGATGTTTTTCATTTTCATGGATCTGTTCCTAGAAAATTTTGTCCTTGAAAGCAAACTTTAAACTGTGTCTGTTGAGAGTTGAGTTCAGGTAACCAAAAAAGTTATTATTTTTAAGTCATATTAGTATAATCCCATTTAAGAACTTAATTAAAAATAAGTTATGAGTTAAAAACTACTGTTAAAAGGTACGTGAAGTTAGGAATTTCCTAACTCTGTGATAAATAAAGTATGCACCATCTTAATCAAAATATTTAAACTACTTAGATCTTTAGGTTTATCAGATCTAACTTACTTGGGGTTATGTAGCATTTTCTTTTCTTTTTTAGGCATGGGAATGGGCGGGTGACATTACAGAAATATATATTTATTGGCAAAATCCTTAGTGTTATAATACAAAGTTTTAAATTCTGAGTGATAAATTTCTTGGATCAGCAACATTTTGTAGTATTTAAAATCAGCAGTCTGTTTGATATCATTTACAGTCCACTGTTCTACTTTACAAAAAATGTATTGAAGACAAGCATTTGTTAAAAGATGTTAATTAGTAGAAATATAGTTGCAGATATGGTTCTACAAAGATCATTTTTTGTTTATATGGTAAATATGAACAGAGAGTAGATACTAAAGGAACCACAATGAAGAGAAATAAATAAATATAGAAACTGTAGTGATTGATGCAGATGTGAATGATGGCAGTTAATCAGAGTACATGTTAGACTCTCAGTTTTGACCTTGGTGTCCTTGGAATTCAGCTATGAACAGAGCTCAGAATAAGTCATCCCCTGAGGAATTATCTGATATAGATCTGCTACAGAAATGTTATTCTTCTTCACAAACTTAACACATGCACAAATGATGACATTTTGTTTTATTGTCTTCTTCATCTTTTTTTTCCCATGTTCTGTTGTTCAGCAAGAAGGACTCCTTAGAGTAGGCATCAGACAACTTCACCAATATTGGTGAAGTTGTCCAGGCTTCACATGGAAGAAATTAAAAATAAATAAAAAGGGTCAACAAAGATCAATCTTTCTTGATGAGTGTTTTTTTTAAGACAGGAGAAAAATCAACATATTTGCTGAATCCAGTGGCTTAAATTCTGTTTGGGTCAGATATACAGCATGCATTGTCTCGAGGTAGCTTTCATGGTCTATACGTTTTCTGACAACACAACCAGAATCATATCAATCAGAGATTTACAGAGACTACAAGGGACTTTTAGGGTACTCAGCTGTTGTGTGTAACTCAAAGGGTTCTTTCCTAAAGGTAAACAGGCAATAGATCAGTATGTTTTAACAATTCATTGAAACATTGCTATGAATTCATTTTATTTTTAAATTTTTTTAAATTCATCCTAAAAATGTGCTCTGCATTCACATTTTTACTGTAATTCAACCTTTTTTTATTTGTCGAACTACTGCAGTAAGAGCAGAGTGATTCTGTTTCACTTGGAACATTTTGCAAAGAACCAGAAGTAACGTTAGAATAACTGGGTATTATTTCCTCACTGTGATTTTGGTTATACAAAAGTTATTTTATTTCAAAGATTACACTCAGATTATCTTTTAATTCACATTTAATTGCTTATAACAAATTTCTAGTTATCTAAAAAGTTTGACACACCTGAAATTTGGTGCAAAAAGTATGTTCCTAACACTTCCTCATTGTTAGTTTGGTTGTTTCCATGAAGAATACTTAAAGCTTGCAAAACTGCATCATTCAGTCTTTCACCCACCAATATAAAATGATGTTTAAAAAACCTAAATAGCAGTCACATTTGTACTCAGTTTGTGGCACACACTCACAAATGCTCTCTGGAATATGCGAGTTGTAGCAGGCAGTGTGGGTTGTGCTGGTGACCCGGTGTACTGCTGTTTAAATATGTTGGGAAAGTACTAGTATGCTTGGCCTGTCTCAACTTGCAGCAGTCCCAGTACAGCTGAGTGGTCGGCCAGCTTCATTCTGCGCTGATTGGAGAGATTGACGTTCTTAGCCAGGTAATCCACAGCAGCTGTGGAGAATAGAAGACAGGATGGAGAGTTAATGAAGATTTGTTAGAATCCTCGCCGCTTGCAATTGATAAAATGGTAAATGGACTTAAAGTCACTAAGGCAAAAACTAATTAACTAAAGTTAATACAAATACAAAGGACTAAGAACATAAAACGGTTACAAAAGGATTACAATGTGAGACAACCCAACCAGACAACCTGACAATGAACAGAGGGAACCTGACACGCTATATACACAGAGGGGAACACATATGGAACAAACAGATATAACAACAGGGGAAGCAAAACTGAACATGCTGAACACAAGACAAAAGACTGTCAAAATAAAATCGGAAACACACTAAGATGCAGACCAAAATACATGGCAGACTGAGGAGAAAAAGGGAGGCGACACAATGAGAGAAACATGGAAGCAATTAAGAAAGATGAGACACTGAGGGGGAGAGAGAGACAAGACGGGCTGGGGAGAACATACATGAATGCACATGACAGACAGGGGAGACAGAATGAAACACAAGGAGGGAAAATGTAAAGGGAAAAGGGAGACAAAACACAAAGGCATTACTGGGACCTGGGAAACGGGGAAACATGCAGGGGAAGGCACGTAAACACAGATGACACATACCGGCAACACAAAGGAGAGACCAAAACACAAGGGGAACCTAACAGACAAGAAACTAAACATAGTCAATCACCCAGGAACACAGAATAAACTAAAGACTAACTAATGAACCTTAAACCATCATCATAATACATAACAATCACCAGAACCCAAGAAACTCAAAATGCTGGGTCGGATGACCCAGAACCATGACACTACTTTTACATTATGAGTAAATCATGTTATTTCATGGTTTACTATTTATCCTGCAAACCTAAATGATCAGTTCATTTCCCCTTGTACTCAGTCTTGATAGCATCTCCTGACAATGTGTTATGACTAAGAACAACAGTGGCATTTCACTGCACTGGGTACTGCTTTATTGTCATTTTTCATTGTCCAGGGCTGCGCTTCAAGTGAGTGTATTGTATCGATGAGAAAGCCTGAAAAACTGTTAAATCCTGAGTGATATGTTTTATTGATTAGCATTCAAATATCTCAGTGAAGACAGAACAAAGATTTACCACAAAGCAAGAAAGCATGAGACAAGGCTAATCAAAAGGTATTGGCTGAAGCATTTGCTTATTACGCCAACCCTTTTAACAAAAGATCTTTTAGCATGCAGCTCCTGTACACAGGGCTCGAAGCAAATAATAAAATTCAATTCAATTCAATTTCATTTATATAGCGCCAAATCACAACAAATGTCGCCTCAAGGCGCTTCATAGATACAGAGAAAAGCCCAACAATCATATGACCCCCTATGAGCAAGCACTTTGGCGACAGTGGGAAGGAAAAACTCCCTTTTAATAGGAAGAAACCTCCGGCAGAACCAGGCTCAGGGAGGGGCGGCCATCTGCTGCGACCGGTTGGGGTGAGAGAAGGCAAACAAAGCAAAAACAAAACAAACAAACAAACAAACAAGAAAAAACAAAAAAACAAAAAACTTTCCACCTTAGTAAGTAACTACATCAAAGCAAAAGAATCAAGAGGTTTTTTTGTTTTTTGTTTTTGTTTTTTTTTGCTCTTTTCATTCTTGATATATATATTTTTCTAATACTCTATTTTTAAACATATTTTTAAACAAGGAAAATGAACTACACCTTTTTAAATCACTGTCATAACTATTCCACAGGTTAACTCCTCTAACAGAAACACATCTCTGCTTTATATTTGTCCTTATCTTGTTTTTTTTAAAGAAATCTGTTCCCCTTAAGTCATATTGACTCTCTCTGACTTTGAACAGCTTCTGAGTACTGGGGCAAAGCAAGTTATTTTGTGCTTTATACATTATCTGTGCCATTTTATATTCAACTAAATCATAAAATTTCAGGGTATTCAGATTAATAAACAAAATGTTAGTTGGTTCTATATAGTTTGATTGGTTTATAATTCTTATAGCTCTTTTTTGCAACTTGAAAATAGGAAGAGTGTTCGTTTTATATGCATTACCCCATATCTCCAGACAGTAAGTCATATATGGAAGCAACAGAGTACAATAGAGTGTGTATAATGATTTTTTGTTCAGGACATGCTTTGTTTTATAGAGAATAGCAATGGTTTTTGACATTTTTGTTTTCACATGGCTTATATGAGACTTCCAACTCAGCTTATCATCAATTATCACTCCAAGAAATTTATTTTCGTACACTCTTTCAATTTCAATTCCATTAACCCTGATTTTAGATACATTTTTCATTTGTCTAGTGCCAAAAATAATCAATTTTGTTTTCTTTATATTTAATGATAACTTATTTACATCAAACCAGTTTTTTAATATATTTAACTCCTTTTCCGCTGTAGTCAGAAGCTGTTCTAGGTTTTTACCTGAGCAATACAGAGTGGTATCATCAGCAAACAATACACATTTTAACAGTTTGGAAATGCTACATATGTCATTTATGTATAATATAAATAATTTAGGGCCCAGCACAGAGCCCTGAGGAACACCACAAGTTACCTTCAACTGCTTAGATTTTACATTATTGAATTCGACATATTGATATCTGTCATCCAGGTAACTTTTCATCCACTTGTATGCTAACCCTCTTATGCCATATCTCTCTAGTTTATTCATTAATATAGAATGATCAATCGTATCAAACGCCTTTTTTAAGTCTATAAAAACACCAACAGTATATTCCTTATTATCTATAGCATTAGATATCCCTTCTACAAGTTCCATCACTGCCATCGAAGTGGACCTTTTCACTCTAAAGCCATATTGGTTATCACTTAGGAGATTATGCTTCTCAATATATTTATCAAGTCTATTAACAAATAACTTTTCTAAAATTTTTGAGAACTGTGGGAGCAGTGATATTGGCCTATAATTGGTAAACTGACTTCTCTCTCCGTTTTTATGGATTGGAATAACTTTTGCTATTTTCATTTGTGAGGGAAATACACCAGTTTGAAAGGACAGATTACAAATGTATGCGAAAGGTTGCACTATATATTCTATAATACTTTTAACTAATATCATGTCAATACCAAAACAGTCAGTGGACTTTTTATTTTTAAATGTCTTCACAATGTTAATTATTTCTCTATGAGTTACAGCACCAATAAACATGGAGGACACATTCTGAGTAATATGTTTATTTAGGTCGTTATTATTTCTTGACTCTGGAATTTCTTTTGCTAAATTAAAGCCAACATTTACAAAGAAATCATTAAATTCATTTGCAATGTCTTTAGTTTTATCAAGCACAATATCTTTATCTTTTTTAAAATAATCTGGATAATTCTTATTTTTTGAGCCCTTTTTGATTATACTATTTAATATCCTCCATGTTTCTTGTGTGTTACTTCTACTTTGCTCCAATAATTTGTGGTAATATTCTTTCTTACTTGTTCTTATAATATTTACTAATCTATTTTTATATAACTTGTACTTTATTTCAGCATCTTTTGTCCTCTGTTTTATGAATCTCTTATATAGATTATTTTTCTTTTTACATGCATCTTCTATCCCCTTTGTGATCCATGGCTTATTTGATCTGTGATGCTTTCTAGTGATTTTCATTAAAGGACAATGTTTTTCATATAGTGAAATTACAGTTGATAAGAATGCATCATATGCACTATTTGAATCTTCATTTGCAAAAACCTCATTCCAATTGTGTTCCTTTAAGTCCACCTGGAGGGCAGCAATGGCTCTTGTTGTTCTAAGTCGTATCATATCAAATATTTGATTCTTTTGTTTAGTTTTAATCACAAAATAATTTTGAAAAATTGCAAAAACAGGAAGATGATCGCTTATATCAGTTATAAGAAGTCCACCTACTATTTCATGGTCAATTTTATTTGTGAATATATTATCTATCAATGTAGCTGTATCAATTGTTATTCTACTTGGTTTTATAATTACAGGGAAAAGGGAGTTACTATACATTGTATTTATGAAATCTGTTGTTTTCTGATGTCCATTTGGGTTTAGCAAATCTATATTAAAATCACCACAAATTATTTGCACTTTTTTATCATTTAGGTTGCTAAACATAGCAGCAAGTTTTTCATTGAATGTCTCAAGGCATGAACCTGGTGTCCTATAGATGCAACTTATAATTATATTGTTAGCTTTTTCAACATGGATTTCAATAGTGACACATTCCAATACGTTATCTATGGTGCTTGACATACATTCAATCAGACTACATTTCAAAACTTTATCTACATATAAGGCAACACCGCCTCCTTTTTTATTCACCCTGTTCATTGTAAATAATTCGTATCCTTCCAGTCCCATTTCACTAATTTTCTCATTATCGAGCCATGTTTCTGATATTGCAATTATATTAAACTTTTTTAACTTACTTAAACATTCTGTAATTTTAGAAAAATCTTTATACAGGCTTCTACTATTGAAATGTATGACCGACAATGCATTTGCCATTTTAATATTCATATTGAATTGGTCATCTGTATAGTACTCACAAGTATTATTGGTGTTATTGTAGAAGTGGGTATCTGGGTCAATGTTACTTTCAGGGTCATGCATGTTGTGCTCTGCATAGTTAAACGTTTTGAAGTTCGTTTTCTCAGCGTGTGTGGCAAAATAACCACCTTGACAGTCCTTTTCATAATCAAATTCTTGCTCTTCAATATCTCTGAATGGAAACCTATAATCTGTGTCCAAACTTGTCATTTATGTGTTTTTGTTTTTGTTGTTGTTTTTTGAGCCGTAAGGCCAGAAACACTTTCCATACCCATTGTTCATTATCCAATCGTCACTTTTCCAATACATTCCAGAGCAGATTCCTGATTATTTATATTGCTCTAAGTCTTTGAGTTCTCTTATCATCACAACTTTCGCTTCTTCAGGATTGCCATTTAGTCTTATCATTACTTTGCAGTTCCTCGTCCATGTCGCTTGTATCTTATTTTGTTTTCTCAGGCTGCGTGCCTGTCTTGCAATTTCAGCAGTCTTTTTCGTTAAATGTTCATTTAAATACACACCAGTCCCTTTAAGCTTCTTACCCTGTTTCAGTAACTCAATCTTTGTTTTGCGACTCACAAACCGAAGAATAATTGATGGCTTTGTTTTACTGTCTTTCCTGGGGAGCGTGTGGCATGCTGCAATATGATGGCTCTGAATACTTACATTCTTCGTTTGAAGGAATTTTATCACTTGCTGTTCAAGCGTTTGCAGCTCCTCTACCGGGGCATCTTCACCATCTTTACCTCCCCCAGCTGTTACTCCGGCGTAGGTTCGGTGTTGCGTCTCCAGTCCACTTATGACTAAATCATCCATTCTTGTGTATTGTTCAAGGTCCTCGATTCGCCGTTCCAAGTCGTCTATTTTCTTGTCCTTGTCCTTTATGAGGTTTTTTAGTTGTTTTATTTCATCCATTAGGTCATGTAGCATACCTTGTTGTTTAGCCACTTTGCTCAGTTCATCAGACATGAAATTAAGCGATTTCTTAATCTCCTCCAACTCCTCTTCAACTCCTGGGTTTGCTCTTTTAGTCGGCATTTTGAAAATGATGAGAATCTGAACACCCTTTTAAATCTGTTAAAAGGGTGTTCTGGTCTATCTTATATGAGTCTATCTTATACTCTTAATATGAGTAACGGAAGACAGTTACTCATATTTTGTATTTTAAATATGTACCGCCTTTTAGGTATAAAGGTTGGACTTTTAACTGTATTTTTAGAACTTTTAAAACTTTTTTTTTTTTTTTTTTACCAATAAGGCCCTCGCTCATGGCCATTCACAATACACCAAAGTAATTTAATAACAAAATTTTGTGACTTTACACATTACTCAATCTGAGCTCAAAGAGTCATGCTGACAGATTTCTTTCATTGATTATGGCAGCATTTCTTCACCATGTAGAAAAACTGAGACATAATGTTGAATTTGCTGGGGTTTTTTTGTTTGTTTTTTTTTAATCTGGGACTTCCGGTTTGGCGATGAGTGAGTGAGGTAGACACGGCAGTAGCTCCGCTTAATTTCGATCTTAAAGCTCCAAATAGACTGTAATTATATGCAGTAACCGAAGGTAACTTAAACTACTGTCTGATAAAGTGGCTGGGTGTCTACACACCAGTTGAAAATGCCCAAAAAAGTTTTGCCAAAGTTGGACACGCCGGACGGGGAAGGCCCGAGTGAAGCCTCTGGCCACAGTAAAGACGCCAGCGGAACCGTCACGAGCACAGACAATATAGTTTTGGGGGCTATTGCAGCACTCCGCTCTGAACTGGCAGGTGTTAAGGTTGAAATTTGTGACAAAATTGAAAATAAGATCTCAGAAGTCACAGCTTGAAAGCCGAGAATGACAAAGCCATAACAACGCTAAGGAACGAGATAGAGTCACATGGCCATACGCTGCAAGAGCTAGCCAACACGGCTAGCGGCTCATCCGATGCAATACGAGAGTTGGAGAACAAAGTTGAGACGCTCCGTGGGGAACTGACATCGCTTTCTGAAAAATGCCTCGACCTCGAGGGACGCTCGAAGCGTCAGAACCTAAGAGTGGTAGGGGTGAAAGAAGGCAAAGAGGACGGGCAGAATGCCAGGGAGTTTGCAGGGAGGCTGTTAAAAGAAGCACTTGGACTGGACGAGACACCTGTGATTGACAGAGCCCACAGAGCTTTGAGAAAGAAGCCCGGAGATAACGAACCACCTCGACATCTTATTGTAAGAGTTCACTACTGCCACACCTATGAGGACATCATGAAGAAAGTCATGGGCACCCGGGATATAACATTTTGTGGCCGGCGGATTCAGATTTTCCGGGACCTGCCACCTGAGGTGGCAAAGCGCCGAGCTACGTTCACCGCTGTGAGGAGGATGCTACGCGACAAACCGGGAGTCAAATACGGACTTCTTTACCCAGCCAAACTACAAGTGTCTCACGACGGTGTTGAGAAGTTTATTACTGACCCGGAAAAAGCACGACAGTATGCAGGATGACTCATCGGAGACGTGGATAACAGAGGATAACTGGATCCTATCCTACGTGAGATAAGGGCAGATAATGCCACAATACACCACCCAGAACGCGAATAACCTCTACGCAGGTGACATCTAGCACTTTACTACAGACAGGTTGTTTTTTTTTTTCTCTTTGTATACCTAAGAGTCAATAACCGTATTGTTTTGTTTAATAGTGATGATAATGTACCTTCTGATCCTTTTTTTTTGTGATATCTGGTCTATGCTTAATGTCTTTATGGAGCTACACAGGGCTCTTGTTATGTCGGAGGTTGCGACAGAGGATAGTTAGAAGTACGCATTGTCTTGTTGGGAGGATGGCAGGTTCCCCTCCCTGCTATGACCTAGGTGTATGTGTTTTTTTGTTGCTGTTTGTTTGTTTGTTTTTCTTTTTTATTATTTCTGCTGTGTTTACTTTGTATTTTCATGGGTGGGGTTGTTGGGTGGGAAGGTGCTATGGTAGAAAATGTTCTAGTCAATATGGGACAATACACATAAATCACTAACAATATGGCCTCAATAGATGGTGATGGAAATGATGGGGTGAACAGGAGAGGGCTTGTAACCTTTTGCTCTTGGACTGTGAATGGCATCAGTGAACCAATAAAACGTGGTAAGGTGTTGGCATACCTAAAGTCATTGAGATCAGATCTTATTTTCTTGCAGGAGACGCATCTTAAAAATGATGCACATTGCAGGATTACAGCTAAGTGGATAGGGCAGGTTTATCACTCAAGGTTTTCCGCAAAGGCAAGGGGTACAGCAATAATTATTCATAAAAATGTGCCATTCATACATAAATCGACCCTGGCAGATAAGGAGGGGAGATATATCATGGTGGTAGGAGAAATTCAGTCTATACCAATCACATTGCTGAATGTCTATGGCCCGAACAGGGATGACCCAGAGTTTTTTAGAAAAATGTTTAGCTTGATCCTGGATATTTCAACTACAAACTTGATACTTGGGGGAGACTTTAATTTAGTTTTAGATACCTATCTAGACAGGTCGTCAGCTCAGAAAATTGCACCATCGAATGCTTCTATGTTTCTGAAATCATTTATTGATAATTTGGGTCTTGTGGATGTTTGGAGAACGTTGATGCAACCGGAAGGGAATATTCCTTTCACTCTGGGGTTCATAATACGCACTCCCTTATAGACTACTTTCTATTAGATAGTAAACTGTTACATGGAGTCCAAAGTAGTAAATATCATAATATCCTTATATCAGATCAGTGTCTATTTCACTAAATTTACTGGAATCAGGTGGTAATTATAAACACTGGCGATTAGACCCTCAACTTCATTCTGCAATTATCTGGAAGAACAGATCAAGTTGTTTTTTGAGATGAATGACAAAGATGATGTATCACCTCTTTTATTGTGGGAGACGTTTAAAGCATATGTTAGAGGCTGTGTAATTTCTTTTCAGTCGTCTGAGAAAAAACGTAATAACATGGAACGCATACAGTTGGAGGTTCAAATACAAAAATTGGACGCTGAGAATGCCAGACAACCATCTGTGCAGCTACATAGTAAAATATCAGCTCTGAAGTATAAACTCAATAACTTGCTATCAGATAAAATTTCCAGGGCCTTCATGTATGTTAAGCAGACCTATTTTGAATTTGGTGATAAGCCACATAAATTACTGGCCAGGCATCTAAGGAAGAGACAAAGTGATAGGGCTATTCATGCAATCAGGTCAGACTCAGGGTTGTTGATTAATTCTTATAAGGATATTAATACTGCTTTTAGACAGTTTTATGAACAGTTATATACATCTCAGTGTAATGCACCTCCTGAAATTATGCAGGATTTTCTAAGCAAATGTAACTTGCCTACATTGGCACAAAAGGACAGGACACTTCTAGATGCAGACTTAACATGTCCAGAATTGATTAGTACCATACGCTCCCTGAAAAACGGGAAGAGTCCAGGACCTGATGGTCTATGTAATGAGTTTTATAAAACGTTTAGCAGTTTACTAACCCCATATTTGCTGAATATGTTTAATATGGCCTTGGAAGATGGTGCACTCCCACAGACCCTGAATGAAGCAACTGTGACTCTCATTCCAAAGAAAGGAAAGGACCCAGAATTGGTGAGTTCTTACCGACCAATCTCTTTATTGAACACAGATCAGAAAATACTGGCCAAGTCTTTAGCCAGGAGACTTAGTTCTCACATAGGTAAACTGGTTCATCCAGATCAAACAGGGTCTATCCCAGCAAGACATGCATCTTATAACCTGAGACGTCTTTTTGACATTATTCATTCCTCTAGGGATCCAGATAAAGACCTAGTGATATTGAGCCTTGATGCAGAAAAGGCCTTTGACTGTGTCGAATGGTCATATCTATATGCAGTATTATGTAAGTTCGGAGTTGGACCTAAATTTGTTTCCTGGATTCAATTGTTATATAGTAATCCGTGTGCCAGAATACTCACAAACAATACCCTTTCCGAACCAATTAAGCTATTTCGTGGCGCAAGACAAGGATGTGCGCTGAGCCCTTTATTGTTTGCCCTCGCATTAGAGCTGTTGGCAGAAACAATTCGGAAACATAAAGAAATACATGGCTATAATACAGGATACACCTCCAATAAGATCTTACTGTATGCTGATGATATTCTGCTGTTTGTAACCAGACCGTTAGACTCAATCCCTAAGGTGCTAGTAACAATAGATTTATTTAGCTCTTTTTCAGGTTACAAAGTAAATTGTAACCTGAATTAGGCCCTAAATTAGGGTCAGAAATTCATAATGATATCTGGACTAAAGGGCTACGATATGTTAATTCCTGCTCTATCAACGTCCGACATAGGTTAATTCAGTTTAGAATTTTGCACAGATTGCACTACTCGAAGACCAGATTACATCAAATATATCCTGAAACGTCATCCATCTGTGATAAATGTCAATGTGCAGAAGCTGATCTGCTTCACAGTTTTGTAATGTGTACCAAATTACAAAGTTTTTGGGCTTCAGTTTTTTCTTTTTTTTCCAAATTTTTTGATGTGCAGTTAAACCCTGACCCCATTTTGATTCTTATTGGACTATCGGGACAATCTAAATAACTTAAGAGCACACGGATTCCCCTCCTGTCCTATGGCCTGATGTGTGCAAAGAGACTGATTCTCCTCCTATGGAAGGGAAAAGAAGTGCCCTCCTTGAAAGCCTGGATTTCAGTATTGACAGATACTCTTCATCTGAAAAGGATCCGCTACATTATAAATGACAAACTGGAGGACTTCGAACAGATTTGGAGGCCGCTCATTGAGCACCTGGAAATTATGAACAAATGAGAGTTATTATGTGGACTTCACCTTTGCTTAAAATAAGCTGTTAGCACTCTGGGATAAGGGAAGGGTGTAGGGAGGAGGGTTTTTCTTTTCTTTTTTTTTCTTTTTTTGACCGCCCTTTTTGGTACATTTTGTTTTTTCCTGTTTTTGTTGTTTGGGTTTGTTTTGTTTTTTGTTGCTGTTGTTGTTGTTCGCTTTGTTTGTTTTTGATGCCAAAACGGTAAAAAGAAAGCAATGTCAGTCTATGGGACAATTTGTGATTGTTATTTGTGTTTCACAATAAAAATATTTAAAGAGGGGTGTTTTAATCTTATATTAAGATATCTAAGAGATTGAATGCATAGTTATACTTTTTAAACTGACAGAAACTGGAATTTCACCATTCCGTGGACTGGAATGACTTGATATAATGGCTTATATCAAGGGCCACATATATCAAGTATGTGGCCCTTGATATAAGATGATTTTAATAGCCATGACATAGATGCAATCTAAATAGGCTAATTGTAGCACAAGTGCAGGAGGAAAAATTTTTTTTTTTTTTTCTCTTTTTATCGAGATTGCAGATTACCAAGGGACGTTTGCAATACAAACAATGACATCATTTTAACTGTAATGTAATACCTGAATTTAGGAAAGGAATGTGCTACATTACCACATTATTGAAAAATGTAATTTAGTTACAGTACTGAAACATTTTGGAACATATTACATGTTAACCTCAGAAATGAGAACAGGCTAACCCACCGATCCCTACATTCTGTCTTAAAATACTTTGTACAACTATCTACCTACAACCCATTCAAGGGTTACATGAAAGTTAGTAGAGTTTTTTGGGATTAACAAAGTCTGTGTAAGGTGTAGAGGAACCAGGACACCCTGATGACAAGTGGGCTACTGGAACAAGATGGCATCGGTGGAGAAGAGATAAAAATTGGGCACTGTTGGGAAGCTACTACCCAACTAACCCCAGCAGAAAAGGTTACATGAATAGGATAATTGAGCTATGGAATCTTTGATTCCCAGCATCCAGAGTGATGGCGAAACAACTAGTATGACCCCCCTATGAGCAGTGTTGGGGAGTAACGGAATACATGATACGTTACGTATTTAAAATACAAAATATGAGTTACAGTTACCGTTTAAAAAGGTGGTATTCAGAATACAGTTACTTTGTTGAAATGAATGGATTGAACGGCGGTATTTTCCTGTTTCATAAGGCTATGCTGTCTATTTTTGGTAATTCCGCGCCAGTGGAAACCCTTTTTTAGGGGATGGTTGGCAACTCTAATAATTAACCTTATGAACAAAATAAAGTTCAACATCAGTAACATCATAGCACCCACCCAGCTGTATAGAAACTCCATCATGCTAGCTAGTACGCAGTACGGAAAAAGTCAACATAACAAAAATAAACTCCACCTAAACTTGGTATCTGACCCAGATAGTCTGCAGGTCATAACTTCTTACCTGAAGTTCAGTTCACCTGACACTCGGACCGGCAGCCGCTTCGGGTCTCTCCTCTTGCCTCCCCTTTCTCTCATCCACCTGCTGGCCTCCACCACTTGCTAATGTTATTGAATCTGTGGAAACTCTGCGATAGCCACCACACAAAGTAACAAATAACGAGCCTATCTAAATCCCAGTAACGAGTAACGCGTTCCTGGTTTTATTAAGTAATCCAAAGTATTCAGAATAAACGGAATACGTTACAAAATACATTTTGGGGCATGTATTCTGTAATCTGTAGTGGAATACATTTTAAAAGTCACCTTCCCAACACTGCCTATGAGCAAGCACTTTGTCCAGTGTTCCAACATTCGGAAATGGTAAATGGCCTGCATTTGTATAGCGCTTTACTCAGTCCCTAAGGACCCCAAAGCGCTTTACACTACATTCAGTCATTCACACACTGGTGATGGCAGCTACATTGTAGCCACAGCTGCCTCGCCTGACAAGGCGAGGCTGCTGGACACTGGCGCCACCGGGCACTCTGACCCAAGGATATTTGGCATGCAGCCAGGAGGCAGCCTGGGATCGAACCACCGACCTTCTGGTTAGTGGCTGACCTGCTCTGCCACCTGAGCTACAGCCACCTGGAAGAAGGAACTGTTCTCACGGCTGCAGAACAGTTCCAGCTGTGCTACGGAAAGGGGGAGCCAGGACGAGAGGTCGGGGGGGAGGGGGGGAGGGGGGGATATATCATCACACCCACCCAAGATTGGGTACCAAGCCCTAAGTGCGATGGAAGAAGGATCACTAAGTGCGAGAACAACTGACCTGAAAGATAGGATTGTGGCGAAGCTTGAAACTTGGATCCTCCATAGCCAGTTACCAAGACTACGTGAAGTACCCTGAGAAGATCTACTAGATGATGTGAATGCAGCACTACGGGTGATATCTACCATGACCATTACCGTGACTAATCAGCTGATCTACACCAAAGCAACAGTGATCAGTGTGCTTGGCTACAAGTTCAATAGCCACAAGGAGCAGTACCTTCCATGGAGAAAGAGACTAGAGGCTAAGGTCAAGGCAGCACGGAGGGAGGTTTGCCAACTATAACCCACAACGGCAATGTTCAGTGGCAACTGGATCTAAGAGCAGACCACAGTGACCTCCCTGAACAGGTTCCAGTAACCATCACAGTGGCAGACATCCAAGAAAGGGTCTCCAGTATGACGAGTTGGACAGCACCAGGCCCTGACATTGTTCACTTCTACTGCTGAAGAAGCTGACTGCATTCCATGAGCATCTGGCAGTACAAATGAACCAGCTGCTCATCAATGAGAGACACCACGAAATGGCTAACCGAAGGCTGGACAGTCCTGATCCCCAAGAAGCCCCAGAAGGAACTGGTCCCATCCGACTACCGGACAAGTGTACTGACTTTATGAACTAAGTTAATGAAGTTAGTTCTGATGGGTGCTAGAGGAATACAATGCTCAACAGAGCTCTAGCTGGAGTGCTGAAAAGAAACCTGGGGTTATTGGCTTCTAAATATAAATGCATTTTGCCAGAAACACCAGAATCACAAAACTATTTCAACAACCGGCAAACAGCTAAAACAAATGAGCACATGAGCAACAAACAAGCAAATGAGAGCAGGTAAACAGATTCCGCACAAAGACAAAAACACAGAGCGTGGACCTGAAGGATCAGAATCTGTGAGCTGTTGGCTTTCATCTCCGACGGCACAACAGCTCACAGATTCTGATGTGATGTGATAACTAAATATTTGGCAAACAGAGAAGGAGAGTATTGGTCAAACAGCTGGAAGCCCTTACTAATATTGCAAGTAGTTAAGCTAGCAAACCTGATTTTTAAAAAAAAAAACAACCCATACCTATAATTTTTAGCTATTTAAGGAGAATATATGCTTTAATGTATGCTTTAATATATGCTTTCATGTATATTTTGTAATATGCTATAGGTTTCTATGAAGATTATAATGTACACTCTGTACACACATGACTGTGTTAGTTCCCACCCAGACAACGCAGTCATCAAGTTTGCAGATGATACCACCGTGGTGGGGCTCATCTCTGGGGGAGATGAGACGGCGTACAGAGCTGAAGTTCAGATGCTGTCAGATTGGTGTGTAGATAACAACCTGGACCTAAGTAGGCGACCGTGGCTCAGGGGGTTGGGAAGCGCATCTGTAACCGGAAGGTCGCCGGTCGATCCCTGGGCTCTCTGTCCTGGTCGTTGTGTCCTTGGGCAAGACACTTTACCCTACCGCCTACTGGTGTTGGCCAGAGGGGCTGATGGCGCGATATGGCAGCCTCGCTTCTGTCAGTCTGCCCCAGGGCAGCTGTAGTAGGTCCCGAACAAATAGACTCAAGGATGGCTTTTACAACAGGGCAATAGCCCTGATCAATGCAAATAGCTGACCTGACTGGCTACCTACCTGGACTTTTTTTGGGGGGATTAACAACGGTAAAAACAGTAATAATAATAATATTTATATTTATAACAAGGTGCAATAATAATTAATGTGCAATAATAACAGTGTGCAATACAAATACACTTATTCTTTAAGTTATTATACTGTGTTGTGTTGTTTGTGTTGCGTTGTGATGTGTCGTATCGTGTCATGTTGTGTTACATGTAGTGCCAACGTAGGACAGTTTTCCAATTTCATTGTACTATTGTACTATGAATGACTGTGCAATGACAATAAAGAGTTATCTATTATCTATTGAGCAAAATGATCAGTTAGCAGCAGACCGTGATCGTGGGCCACCAACCACTACCAACACACGCAACACCAATAGAGTGCCAGCAGTGAGTTAGAAAGTCAATAATTAATGTTCATTATAATAAAAGAACATCAGTGCAACAGTGTTGTTATGTGAGAAGTTATTAATAGTTTCTGAGTGAAGCTCTCAAAATAAGATGGTGTCCTTATTACTTGTCATGAGGACACAGTCACTATGACAGACAAAACAGGATATAAAATGTCACCACACTAATTCTTTAACATCTATTGTCACAGAACAGATTATTATATATCCAATCATACAGATTAATAAGAAGACACTACATTTGACAGACAGACACAAAGAAGTCAACAATTTGGTTTATATACCCAAACACAGAGAGGCAAGTAGTCACTAGAATAAATGTAGTTTTTAGAAAGCTGACATTAATGCTTAGCATATTTTCTCTCAGACTGGTAAACGTTGCCCCTCCCTGGTTCAGCTGGTGATAGCTTCTCTTTTATGATAGATGTTATGTGACATGTTGTGTGTGGGTTGTATATGTGTGTTTTAGTTATGGGGAGAAGATAAGTAAGGCATGTCAGTTAAGTAGCTTGTGGGCATAGAAAGGAAACTGTCACTACTGTGATGATGAATGAGAGAGAAAGAGAGCACCTTTGGGTGGGCAGGTCTGTCTGCCAAAATGCCAGTCACCTAGACAGCATGCGGGGGAGCAAATGCGTGTATTGGTGTGTGTGTGTGTTTCACAAGGGCTTAGAAGGCCCTGCAAAGGGAGCTGTTTTTTTCCTGTCAGGTAGGTTTATACCTTAAATCCCTGTTAAGCAGTCACACTGAGAGTTTTCTGCCTCTGAGATAAAGCCTGATAACACATAGGAACAAACAGAAATTCGCACGGGCAGTCATGTCAGCTTTTTTGACATTATGCACTTTAATCTGTCAGGAGCTTCCTGAAACAGAACAAGAGTAAGTTGTGGTGTGAAAAAGTATATGCCCCCCTCCTGAGTCCTTATTTTTCCATGTTTGTCACAATGTAATGTTTCAAATCATTAAAAAACTGTAAATATTAGCATAGATTCCCCCCCACACACACACACACCACCACCCCCACCCCCGCACGCACACACACACACACACACACACACACACACACACACACACACACACACACAATGCAGTTCCTAAATGAAGGTGGTAATTATTACAGCAACAAAACTGTAACCAAGCATTGGCAATAACTTTTTTCCCCCTAATAATAAAAGCCTACATTTAAAAACTGCATTTTGTTTTTATTTGTGTTATCTCTGACTAACTTTTAAATTTGTTTGATGATCTGAAACATTTAAGCATGACAAACATACAAAAACCATAACTGGAAGGGGGCAAACACTTTTTCACAGAACTGTAAATGCCAGAAGCAAGCTATTAAATCTGTCTGTAAAAAGGAAGAATGGGATGGATGGTCATGTCCATACCCTAAATGTCATATTAGACAATGACCATACTGATAGAAATTTGAAGGGAAAAATCTAAAAACCCAGGACAAAAAACCCCATTTTAAATCCATCCATCCATTCGCTTCCGCTTATCCTTTTCAGGGTCGCTGGAGCCTATCCCAGCTGTCATAGGGCGAAAGGCGGGGTACACCCTGGACAGGTTGCCAGTCTGTCGCAGGGCCAACACACAGGGACAGACAACATTCGCACTCACATTCATACCTAGTGACAATTTGGATTATCCAATTAACCTATCCCCACAAGCTGCATGTCTTTGGACGGTGGGAGGAAGCCGGAGTACCCGGAGGGAACCCACGCAAACACGGGGAGAACATGCAAACTCCACACAGAAAGACCCCGGCCTGATGTTGGAATTGAACTCAGGACCTTCTTGCTGTGCGGCAACAGTGCTAACCACTGTGCCACCGTGCTGCCAGCCATTTTAAATCTTTCAGTTAAAAAATGTAAAACATAAGTAAACTAATTTTTCAGCATCACTGTGAGACAAGATGTTTCAATTTTAGAGAAACTGTACAAATGCAAGAAACCAGTACTACATATTATTCATGTCTGTGGGATAAGAGAACTGAAGGAAGAACTAAACTAAAGCAACTGAGAACTAGGTACAATGAGTAATTATTTAAACTGAACTTCAAAATAGCTGAGTAATAGACCCAGGACCATGACACAATGCCATAATTGTAGTAGTAGTAGTAAGCTCAGCATCACAATTATGGCAAAGGTGTAAACCTGATGAGCACCTGGATGAGCACCTCCTTTCCTCAGTGAGAACACTGAAGATGGGTTCCTGCAGCATGCTAGTGACCCAAAACATTCAGTTCAATTCAACTGTAATTATATAGCACCAAATCACAATAACAGTCACCTCAAGGCGCTTTATATTGTAAGGTAGACCCTACAATAATACATACAGAGAAAAAAACACAACAATAATATGATCCCCTATGAGCAAGCACTTTGGCAACAGTGGGAAGGAAAAACTCCCTTTTAACAGGAAGAAACCTCCAGCAGAACCAGGCTCAGGGAGAGGCAGCCATCTGCTGTGACCGGTTAGGGTGAGAGAAGTAAGACAGGATAAAAGAAATGCTGTGGAAGTGAGCCATATATTATTAACAAATATGATTCAATGCAGAGAGGTCTATTAACACAAAGTGAGTGAGAAAGGTGACTAAAGGATAATTACTGAATGCATCATGGGAATCCCCCAGCAGCCTATTGCACACCTATTGCAGCATAACTAAGGGAGGATTCAGGGTCACCTGATCCAGCCCTAACTATATGCTTGAGCAAAAAGGAAAATTTTAAATGTAATCTCAAAAGTAAAGATGATGTCTGTCTCCTGAATCCAAACTGGAAGCTGGTTCCACAGGGGAGGGGCCTGAAAACTGAAGGCTCTGCCCCCCATTCTACTTTTAAATACTGTAGGAAACACTGTTAAATGTTCAGTTTCTATGCCATATGTTAAAACAAGATCTAGAGTGTGATTAAAGTGGTGGGTGGGTTCTTTTACATTTTGACAGAAGCCAATTGAGTCTAGTAACAGACTAAATGCCATGTCGAGGCTGTCATTTTTAGCATCTTCATGGATGTTAAAATCACCCACAATAATTATTTTATCTTAGTTAAGCACTAAATCAGATAAAAAGTCTGAGAAATCAGACAGAAACTCTGTGTAAGGGGTGGATGATAGATGATTACAAATAAGACTGGTTTCTGAGTTTTGCAGCTGGGGTGGACAAGGCTAAGCATCAGGCTTTCAAATGAATTAAAAGTCTGTCTGGGTATTTGGTTGATTAATAGGTTGGTGTGAAAAATTGCTGCCAAGCCAACCCCTCTGCCTGTGCCTTGAGAATTCTGATAGTTAGAATGCCTCGGGGGTATTAATTCATTTAACCTAATATAATCATCCTGCTGTAACCAGGTTTCTATAAGGCAAAGTAAATCGATTTATTGATCAATTATTAAGTCATGTACCAACAGAGACTTGGAAGAGAGAGACCTAATGTTTAATAATCCACATTTCACTGTTTTACTCTTTGGTGCAGATGTGGATACTGTATTGTTCTTTTTTATGATTTTTTTTTAATGTTTAAGTCATTTTTTGCTGGTTTTGAATTTGATTTTTATCTGTTTGGGAGCTGACACAGTCTCTAAGGGGATGAGGTTTTGGTGGGATAACAGGAGAAGAGAAGCTGAAGAGAGACGTGTAAGATTACAACTCTGCTTCCTAGTCCCAACTCTGGATACTCATGTTTTGGTTTAATAAATTTGGCCAGATTTCTATAAATGAGAGCTGCTCCATCCAAAGTGGGATGGATGCCGTCTCTCCTAACAAGACCAGTTTCCTCCAGGAAGTTTTCCAAGTACCTATAAAGCCCAAATCATTTTTTGAAGACCACTCAGGTAGCCAGCAATTTAAGGAGGACATGCAGCTAAACATGTCACTCCTGGTCCAATTGGGGAGTGGACCAGAGAAAACTACATCGAGTCCAACCTCGGTGTGATTGCAGCCATTCCCCAACTCTCTGTGAATGGTACTCATGGCCATTGATCGGTGGTCACTGATCAGTGGTCACTGATCAATGGTCATGACAATATGCATATTAATGACCATGAAACTGACCTCATGGCCCATTGTTAGTCAGTGGTGCTAGTGTCAGTCATTATGCAAATGTGCTGTTTATAAGGTTGGGGAAACCTGCAGTCAGCTGAGACTGCAGAAGTCACTGAGAGTGACGAAATGTTTCTTCCACTGAAAACCTTACATCCAGATGATCAGAATCAACTTTTGGGGATCTTCTTACCTGGATGATTGAGCATGCATCAAGACAGTGTAAGGTACCATTTCAGTTACTACTAACATCCCAGACAGCAGCTAACATTGAAGATCAAGTCACTTGGTTTCATGCTAGTCATTAAAAGAGAATTTCAGAACACCAAATCCAAAGTGGTTAAAAAGAGTACTACATTGATGTGTGAGGAAGACATGCTCTACCGCTTTAACCTATGTTGGAACAAAGAGAGAGAGAGATGAAAAAACACAATCCTCTAACAAGGGCTCATCAGTGGAACACAGACAGCACCTGATTAAACAACAAGTCAGATGTGACCTGAAATGTTCCTTGTGTTTTTCAGTTCTGGTGGCACTGGATGTGACTTTTCTCATAATTTTTTACACGACAGACATTCCCACGACATCACAAACACAGGAAAAGCTGGCATTAATAATTAAGGCATTCCTTCCAGTAAAGTTTTAAACCTTTACCTAGTCTTATGTCAAAAATAACGTATGAGAACGGCATACCAATTTCACAACCAAACAAATTACCTCAGAAACCTTTGTATCAGACCCTTATTTTCCTAATGCTGATTACAGCTGTAAGATGCTTTGTGATACTGTCCATACTGTAACATGTGACCTATGTTTGCATCAGCCACTAGATGGCACTGTGTTGCTGCAGAGTATGTATTTTACCGGCAAGCAAGAAGTACCGGGAAAAATGGAAAAAGAAAATAAAGTGGAATCGGAGCAGAGATCGGTGTGTGCGTGCATTTAATAAGAAGCTTGGTATAAAGACAAAGATAATACACATACAAATTCTGGCACATCGACTAAAATTCCTGAGTTTTGTGATCATTTTATTCCATCAAATGACTTTACAAGGCCTACACCACCCTTGAAATCTCCAAAATTGGTGTTATTCCTTAAGAGCTAAATGTAACAGATTGTGTTGTATCTCCCTGGAGCAAATGCTGTTTGTAAATAAATGGTACCGGTACCGGTCCATAGCCCAGGTGTTGTGGACTGCTGCTCTAATGTATATATAAATGTCATGTCAGTTGTTCTTTGGGGAGTCCCTGAGGAGTATAAAAGGTAAATTCCCACAGGACTTAACACAGGACATATCATTACTTCAATTCATAGGACCCACTCTAGAAAACCAATACAAATAATAAGTGGATCAGTTGCATCTGTTACAGCCATTAATGATTTACAAAATTTTCTACAGTTTTCACTGAAAACTCTCTCTAGGGACAACAAATACATGCACCTAGGCCTATGTCATGACAAAATAGAATGGAACTTCTTATGTGTTCTTATGTGTTCCATATTTATTCCTAACGGGTTAGGGGTTACTGCAGCTGATGGGTATTTACAGAAGAACTCTCTAATTTGAAACATTGGCTAATGAACCTGAAGAGAACGTTGGCACAGAGACTTCTGAGTGGTTGACTAACAAAATTTTTCAAAATCACTTTGTTGGTCTCTCTGATCACAAGAGTCATTTTAGCTTTGGCTCTCCTAACGTAGAGTGGATGCTGTGTAATCCCCTGTATTAGAGGCCTGTTTGTTAGAACAACTGATAAATTTGTCTTTCATCAAGTGGCTTCTTTAGCTGAAAAACAGCCTGCCTCTGAATTAACAATCCTGATATAAATCGTATACCTAACTGGTTACCTCCCTATCATGATTTTATAAATACACATTCCTTAAACAGTGAATAAAGTGAAGATATATATAATTTTAAATGTTTTTAGTTTTTAACTTTTAGAATGCCTACAAAACAGCTAAGGCTGTTTCATTTTCAAATTCATGATGTGTTTACTTAAAATCCAGATCTGTAAGCACTGATGTTTTAGAAAGTTTTTATTATTATTATTGATATTTGTTATTGAGTTTTATTGATACCCATTAAAAATACTTGGTATGTGACAGGAACTTTCTTGAACAAAGGATGCATGTGTGAAAATTAGAAAGAACGGGTCTAAAAAGTGCCAGCAAGCTGTATTCCGGCATTATTAATATCAGCAGGTACCTATATGACTGAGAAAATTACTCAGTAATAAGTAAGCTTTTATCAACACAAGTATAAAGGAGCTGTTTATTATTTTCTGCATTAATGCTGTTATGACAACTTTTCCATGCATACTGATCCCTTTGTAAAGGTTTTGTGCAGTGAATGTCAGAATGAATTAGTTTATTAAATGTTTGTTCAAAAGTTATTTTGTTTTTCCATGGCATACAGTGGCAGTGAAAGACAACTAGTAATTGTAGTTTACCAGCATAATTTGTGAAAATAGGACCACTAAGCTCAAAGAGAAAAGCATGAGGAACTCTACCCAGGAAAAGTATTTAAAAGTTATTCTTGTTAGTTAATCTGAAGTAGTAGGACTCACTCTGGCCGTACTGACTGTACTGATAGCCGGCAGCAGCCACAGATGGGTCCATGCTGTAGCTGGTGGTGCTGTATGTGGGGGGACAGTAGGACTGGGAAGAGGGAAGGCTGTCCACCGTCTTAATGGAGGCCTCAGCTGAACGCTGGCTGCAGCTGGCTGAAATACTGTTGGATGAAGTAGAGTCCAGAGTGCTGTGGAGAGGTGAGATTGGGAAATCGTGCTGTGTTTGTGAGGACACACCACTGGAGTTACCCAGGATGCTCATAACCTGCAAATAAAGAGAAGATGCATCAGAATTTACCACAGGCAAAAGAGCAAAATATCTTGAGGACCACTAGCTTATGCATAAGAATAATTCTTAATCATCCTGATGAATACCTAAGCTTTAATTTGTTGCCACTAAAAGGTTATTGGTTCTCACAAGATATGCTGTCACATGATTTGTCAAAGTTCTTTCTCTCTGCAGGTCACAGAAAAAGGCACAAAATACAGTTTATAAAGTTGCATGTTCAGTGTGGTTTTATTATTAGCTTATGCAGCCAAAGGACCTGTAAGCTCACACCATGGCGAGGCCTCTTTCATCTCATCCATCCACAGTTCACAAGAACAGCTATTCCTCTTAGACCATTTGTCAGAATTTAATCAAACTTATAATCAATAATCACATAATAGATCTTCATCCAAAATATCCTCAAGGTCAAGGGCATTTTTTCCATTTTCATAGCATGATGTCCATCCACAATAAAAGCAAATTCTTGTCCCTGATGTAGTGAACAATATTAAAAAGCATCATATCTTTGCTTTTTGCAAATGATCATAGTTTCTCTCAATATCTGCACAGGGAGGAAGACCCTGGAGCACTCATATCCAGTTTGACCTTCCCATATTTCTCATAAGTTGTAGACATGTTTCAGAGCATAGATAGAAATGATCTGAATAGGATTACACAGACATACAGTGGTTAGCACTGTCACCTCACCACAAGAAGGCCCTGAGTTTGACTGCTAGTCGGGACCCTTCTTTGCATATTCTCCCCGTGTCTTTGTGGTTTCTCTCTGTTTTTTCTCCCACGGTCCAAAGACATGCATGTCACTTAATTGGTGGAATCGGCTCTAAGTGTGAATAGTGTCCTGTTTCTATATGTTAGACCCATGACAGACTAGCAACCTGTCCATGGTATACTATGGATGGACATTTAAATCATAATCAATCAACATAACCGCTATTGTGACCATCCTACTAAATAGGTTTACTGAACAAGTATAAACAAACCACTGGAATTCCATATATGTGTCTAGAAGAATATAAACATAGTGGGAGATATTGTAACCTGTAAACTACATGTTACTACTGAATTTAACAACACACACCAACAAATAATCATTATGTACAATTTAGACAGGACACATACATACAGTACAAGATTCATCTGGAAATTCTAACAATGTGATTCTTTTTTTTTTTTACTTCTAAGAAGCAACATTCACGCAAGCATAAAATGGTTTACCGTCTTTAATGTGAATCTCATAAGCTTTTCGAATAAGGCAATTTCATATCAGAAGAATCATTCTTCACTTTAGCTTGGACAATTTTGGCTCGGTTAGCTCCTGCAGCTACTAGTAAAAAAAATATAAGTTGAAAAACCTTAACATATTAAACATACCCAGAAAGGTAGGTTCTCACATCTGCACTTCTTTTGCACTTCAGACCCAGCGACACACTCAGACAAAAATTGGTTTATCCCAGGTGTGAAACTCCCAAACAAAAGCCAAAACAACATAGTGTATGCTGTACCGTGCAGCGAGGAGTGCTCAGACCTCTACATTGGAGAAACCAAACAGCCACTTCATAAATGCATGATACGACATAGAAGAGCCACCTCGACAGGTCAAGACTCAGCTGTAAATCTGAATCTAAAGAATAAGCATCACTCTTTCAAGTATACCAATGTTTACGGTTTGGACAAAAAAGACAGATGGTTTGAAAGAGGAGTTAAAGAGGCTATGTCCACTGTGGATTCCGATCTTTGAACAGAGTAGTGATGGGTCGTTCGCGAACGAAATGGCTCTTAGAGCCGGTTCGTTGAAGTGAACGACGCGAGCCGGCTCCTTATCGCGAGCCGTCACGTGTTTTTTTTTTTTTCTTTCTTTCTCTCAGCCTCTCTCTCGCACTTTTTTTCTGCTTCACTCAGCACGCAAGCCTTGTGCTTTACGCTGGGCAGAGGGGGGAGGGGCGGTAGTTACACTCAGTAGCACAGGAACAGAGCCAGAGGGAGAGAAAGAAAGCCAGGGACAACAATGTCACATTAGAAAGGTATAGTAATCATCCACAACTATTTTCAGTTGCAGATGATAAAGGATTCAGAAAGTTTATTCATGCAGGCCCATATGACAGAGAATATGCATGTTCTTTTTGTTTTCCTATTTTAATTTGTATTTAATTGTGTTGTGGTTTGCAGTGTTTTGTGTTGTTTCACTTTAAATTTGTAAAAGGAAAAAGCTGAAAATTTAAATAGTTAAAAGTTGAAATGTGAATACTTGGTTTTTGTATTATATGATTTATTTATTACATTTTATGTGGAGTGAATAAATAAAAGTATATTTACGGTGGCCCCTAGAGACAAAGCACATACAAACTTCAAATCACGTACAAACCCTGAAGCACGTACAAACTCCAAAACACGTAAAAACACGTACAAACTCCAAAACACGTAAAAACTCCAAAACACGTAAAAACACGTACAAACTCCAAAGCACGTAAAAACTCAGAAGCACATAAAAACTCAGAAGCACATAAAAACTCAGAAACACATAAAAACTCAAAACACGTACAAAAGTCAACAGAAGTGCTCCAGAATGCAGGCGCAGTGTTGAGCTTTTGTTACCTAGTGGCTACACAAGCCAGTAGTAACAGGTAAATGAACATTGTTTTTAAATTATTTGAATATATATGAGTGCCTGTGTATAAATACATAAACAATACACACATGCTTTCAATTGTGTAATTTAAGTGATCTAGTAGCTCTGCTTTGGAAGTTCAGTTCATGCTAGAAATGTGTTTTGGAGTTTGTACGTGTTTTGTCTCTAGGGGCCACCGCATATATTTATATATAAACATATATAAATAAAACCACTTTTTTTTACGTTAGTAATTCCTTTTGTGCATAATTTAATATTATTGTTAATAATAAATAAATTAAAGCAACAAAACAACCTGAAGAGCCGGTTCGGAGCCGAAAGAGCCGGCTCTTTTTAGTGAGCCGAACCGAAAGTGCCGGATCTCTAAAAAGAGCCGGAAATCCCATCACTAGAACAGAGGGGGTCGCTTACAACACCAAATGTCTGCCGCCTGCAATGCGGTTTTGTGATCCATTCCCAGGTGCATCAGGTGATCGCAAAAGATCACATGATAGGCTGAGGCAATGTCTCACGATGGTTTCACCCAAAACCTCTGCTGATAATGATCCATGTGTTTTTACACACCAGACTGTATTTGATACAGGCTAACGCGGAGCTCAATCATGGATAAGGGAAACCGAAGGCAGGAGAAGCAGGCGGCTGCCGGTCGGAGCGTGAGGTGCACTGAATTTCAGGTAAGAAGTTATAAACTGCACTCTATTTGGGTCAGATATAAACCGAGTTTAGGTGTAGTTTATTTTCTTCTGAAATCGCAAGGGTGTATGCTTGGTGGAAAACTCCATATCCCATAATTCATAGCACGCCTCTACCGAGTTATTTTGTTTTTCCATGGCATACAGTGGCAGTGAAAGACAACTAGTAATTGTAGTTTACCAGCATAATTTGTGACAATGGCGGCTGCCACCTCGTTTTTATATTCCTCTTATTCGTGTTTCTAGGTCACAAAATAAACTTTTAAGATATTTTCAGGCAAGAATGTAGGTGTGTAAACTTCAAATATCTGCTCGTTTTATCAAGAAGTCCCATATTAGAAACAGTTTTCTCACGATGTTGCTGCTAGCCAGCTAGCTAGCTAGCGCGGCTAGTTGGCTAGCGCCGCTTTGCTCAAAAGGATCCGGGCTTGGCTTTCAGTGAGGCGGCTTACACTCGTTTCACCCCGATCGCTCATAAATAGTCTGTGTCTCAGCTGGACTTATTTTTCGTTTATATGGGCCGATGATTCATTTATTCATGTTAGTAACGGTATAAACAGTGAAAGGTGGTTGTACAGATGCATGTCGATGTGGAAAAAATAACAGTTGTTTGGTGGTGGCTAACGCGGAGCTCCAACAAAGGGCAGCTAGCCATCGGTGTATGACAGAAAGGGCATGCGGGGAAAGAGACATACGAGGCGGTGAGGCAGCCGCCGATCAACCGGTGGTGGCTAACGCGGAGCTCAATCATGGATAAGGGAAACCGAAGGCAGGAGAAGCAGGCGGCTGCCGGTCGGAGTGTGAGGTGAACTGAATTTCAGGTAAGAAGTTATGAACTGCACTCTATTTGGGTCAGATATAAACCGAGTTTAGGTGTAGTTTATTTTCTTCTGAAATCGCAAGGGTGTATGCTTGGTGGAAAACTCCATATCCCATAATTCATAGCACGCCTCTACCGAGTGAAACAATGGCGGCTGCCACCTCGTTTTTATATTCCTCTTATTCATGTTTCTAGGTCACAAAATAAACTTTTAAGATATTTTTAGGCGAGAATGTAGGTGTGTAAACTTCAAATATCTGCTCGTTTTATCAAGAAGTCCCATATTAGAAACAGTTTTCTCACGATGTTGCTGCTAGCCAGCTAGCTAGCTAGCGTGGCTAGTCGGCTAGCACCGCTTTGCTCAAAAGGATCCGGGCTTGGCTTTCAGTGAGGCGGCTTACACTCGTTTCACCCCGATCGCTCATAAATAGTCTGTGTCTCAGCTGGACTTATTATTCGTTTATATGGGCCGATGATTCATTTATTCATTTTAGTAACGGTATAAACAGTGAAAGGTGGTTGTCCAGATGCTGGTCGATGTGGAAAAAATAACAGTTGTTTGGTGGTGTCTAACGAGGAGCTACAACAGAAGGCAGCTAGCCACCGGTGTATGACAGAAAGGGCATGCGAGGAAAGAGACATACGAGGCGGCGAGGCGGCCGCCGATCAACTGGTGGTGGCTAACGCGGAGCTCAATTATGGATCAGGGAAACCGAAGGCAGGAGAAGTAGGCGGCTGCCGGTCGGAGCGTGAGGTGAACTGAATTTCAGGTAAGAAGTTATGAACTGCACTCTACTTGGGTCAGATATAAACCGAATTTAGGTGTAGTTTATTTTCGTTGTGCTGACTTTTTTCAATCACTTACAATAACTCGTACTGCGTGCTAGCTAGCACGACAGAGTTTCTATACAGCTGTGTGCAGGCTAAGTTACTGATGTTGAACTTTATGACAGCCTCTCCTGTCATTCTCTCGCTAGCGTCTCTTCGCTAAAAAGCACCCGGGCTTGGCTTACAGCTGACACTCGTTTCACCACCCGATCGCTCGCCAAGAGACTGTTTCTCAGCTGGACTTATTTTTCGTTTATATGGGCTGATAGTTCATTTATTCATTTTAGTAACGGTATAAACAGTGAAAGGTGGTTGTCCAGATGCTGGTCGATGTGGGAAAAATAACTGAGTTGTTTGGTGGTGGTTAACGCGGAGCTCCAACAAAGGGCAGCTAGCCCTGACAGAAAGGACATACGGGGGAAGAGACATACGAGGCGGCCGCCGATCGACCGGTGGTGGCTAAAGCGGAGCTCAATCGTGGATAAGGGAAACTGAAGGCAGGAGCATGAGGTGAACTGAATTTCAGGTAAGAAGTTATGAACTGCACTCTATTTGGGTCAGACATAAACCGAGTTTAGGTGTAATTTATTTGTAGCACGACAGAGTTTCTATACAGCTGTGTGCAGAGATGGGCAGTAACGCGTTACTTGTAACGCGTTACTGTAATCCGATTACTTTTTTCAAGTAACGAGTAAAGTAAGGGATTACTACTGCAAAAACGGTAATTAGATTACCGTTACTTTCCCGTAGGAACGCTGCGTTACTGCGTTACTAAAAACGTGATTTTTTTGCGAGAATGTCTCATGACAGTGACGTAAGCGAGTGCCACGTTGGTGACAACAGCTGTGTGCAGATCAACAATGGAATATATCGAGTGCGGAGAGAGTATGAGCGTGCAGCGTTTAAAGTGTGGAAGTACTGACCTTACTTTGAGTTTGATTCCATAAAAAGTGACAAAAACATTAGTGTCCGTTGTGCGTGGGAAGAAAACTTCTTTTTACAGCGAAGAAAACCCCTAAACTTCCATGCAAGCACCGAGTGCGCAACGACGTAATGGGAAACTCATAGAGAAACTAGCGGATTCATCCACTGACCGCTGCGCACACCTGCACCAGGGTAAACCTCCGCCCACCCATTCCTGCTTTACAGGTGAAAATAGAGCAAAAGGACCGCTAGTCTTTGATGTTATTTATTTTCTGCTGTGTTTTACTTGCATCTATTTGAAAGAGTGAGTGTAAACACAAAACATATTTTATTTTATGTGCTGGAATGTGCAGAAAATAGGTTTAAATATTGAACAAATTTCTTCCAGTCAGAGAATGTTGCATATAATTAAATTTTTGCTTGATGCATAAAGTTAAAAGATTAAAACTAATAAAACAAGTTTAAAAAGAGACTTTTCCATTTGTTTACATTTTGTATGATGGATTATGTAGAAAAAGTAGAATTGGGCTGAAGATCTATCGCTTTATTACCTATTCAGGTTGTAAATCGTGTTGTTAAAAAGTAACTAAGTAACTAAGTAATTAATTACTTTTGAAAATAAGTAATCAGTAAAGTAACGGGATTACTTTTTTGGGGAAGTAATCAGTAATTAGTTACTGATTACTTTTTTCAAGTAACTTGACCAACACTGGCTGTGTGCGCGCTAAGTTACTGATGTTGAACTTTATGACAGCCTCTCCTGTCATTCTCTCGCTTGTTGAAACTTCAGTCATGAAACTGATCAATGATCAGCTTTCCTCTCTTGTTTGTTTATCGCGCTAAACAACAGCAGCACGTTTAAGGTTGATCAGCTGTTGTTAGAATTCCTTTGATTTTAATTTCCAGTATCAGCTGATGTTTGCTGGAGCCACAGCTGAAAAAAAGGGCTGGTCCAAACCAGGAGATGTCCTTACTGAATCATCAGAGCTGAACTGGTGATGGAGAAACAGGTTTACCTTTTAGGTGACATGAATGAGTTGAAGGGAAGTCATGAACTGTTTCTGAGAGATCTAGCAAAGCTTTTGCCAGGGGGCCAGGTAGGGCATTAACAGGGAAAGGGGGGCACAAAGAAATACTTTTTTTTCTTACTCTCATATAAAATATTTAGCTTTTATTAAATAGTTATCTGAATCTTACAACCAAAGTTTGTCTAATAATACACAAGATTGGCTGTAGGCCATTGTTAATCATTCAGAACACTGTGTAAAAATAACAAAAAGTGAATGCAAAAGTGCATAAATATTTATTTTACGTGTTTGATGTGTGTGGCGGGGCGTGGTCTGCAGTGCAACTGCAGGAGAGGTGGACCCACCTGAGCGGCATCTGCAATCACGCCTCTCAGGCGTAAAGTCTGTGCTCTCTCGGTGGTCTTTTTGGTGTGTGTCGGGCTGTGAGATGAAAGCTACAGCCAGCTGTGTGGGTACAGCAACCATGTGTGAAAAGTGGTCAATAAAGTAATGCTACAAAGCATGTTCATGCGAACATTGTCGGGTCTGCCGTGGTACAATGGGACTTCTGCTCATGAACGGGCTCACTTGGTGTTCGCTCGCTCTGTGGTATAGTATCGCTTCCTGTTCCTGCTCAAACACAGTGGTGTTTCTGAGTAGCTTATTTTGCTTAGCAGTTTAATTAACAACTTTTAAATACATTCTTTTTTCACAGTATAATCTTCACGTGCTTCATCCGAAGCACACTTTCTGTGTACTCACTACCTAATTTATAGCCAAAGTATTCACTCACTGTCTCTGTACTGTTTCGCTAGCTTAGCTCGTAGCCGACCCGTTAGCACCATGGCTACTTCACCTGTCCCTTCTGCACTTTCTTGCTCATTGTGTCAGATGTTTAGTTACTCCTCGGCCTCCTTTAGCAGTAATGATATCTGTAACAAATGTAGCATATTTGCAGCTCTGGAGGCCAGGATTACTGATCTGGAGACTCGGCTTTGCACCCTGCTCTCACCCTTAGCTAGCCAGGCCCCTGTAGCTGGTGCAGCCGAAGATAGCGTAGGCCCCGCTAGCTGTTCCCCGGCAGACCCCAAGCAGCTGGGGAAAGGCTGGGTAACGGTGAGGAGGAAGCGTAGTCCTAAACAGAAGCCCCAGGTACACCACCAACCCGTTCATGTGTCTAACCGTTTTTCCCCACTCGGTGACACACCCGCTGGCGGTCAAACTCTGGTAATTGGTGATTCTGTTCTCAGACATGTGAAGCTAGAGACACCGGCAACCATAGTCAATTGTCTTCCAGGGGCCAGAGCAGGCGACATTGAAGGAAATTTAAAACTGCTGGCTAAGGGTAAACGTAAATTCAATAAAATCATAATTCACGTCGGCAGTAATGACACCCGGTTACGCCAATCGGAGGTCACTAAAATCAATATTGAATCGGTGTGCAACTTTGCCAAAACAATGTCGGACTCTGTAGTTTTCTCTGGTCCCCTCCCCAATCAGACCAGTAGTGACATGTTTAGCCGCATGTTCTCCTTAAATTGCTGGCTGTCTGAGTGGTGTCCCAGAAACGATGTGGGCTTCATAGATAATTGGCAAACCTTCTGGAGGAAACCTGGTCTTGTTAGGAGAGATGGCATCCATCCCACTTTGGATGGAGCAGCTCTCATTTCTAGAAATATCGACAAATTTATTAAACCCCTCAAAACATGACTATCCAGAGTTGGGACCAGGAAGCAGAGTTGCAGTCTTACACGCCTCTCTGCAGCTTCTCTCCTCCTGCTACCCCCCCAAAAACCCATCTCCATAGAGACTGTGTCTGCTTCCAAAAAGACAAAAAACAAACTAAAAACCAGCAACAAACAACTTAAACATTTACAAAGAAAGAACAATACAGTATCCACATCTGAACCAAAGAGTAAAACAGTGAAATGTGGATTATTAAATATTAGGTCTCTCTCTTCCAAGTCTCTGTTAGTACATGACTTAATAATTGATCAACAAATTGATTTACTCTGCCTTACAGAAACCTGGTTGCAGCAGGATGATTATGTTAGCTTAAATGAATCAACACCCCCGAGTCATTCTAACTACCAGAAATCTTGAAGCACAGGTCGAGGGGGCGGTGTGGCAGCAATTTTTCACACCAGTCTATTAATTAATGAAAGACCAAGACAGACTTTTAATTCATTTGAAAGCCTGATGCTTGACATTGTCCACCCCAGCTGTGAAACTCAGAAACCAGTCTTACTTGTTATCATCTATCGTCCACCTGGGCCTTACACAGAGTTTCTGTCTGATTTCTCAGACTTTATATCTGATTTAGTTCTGAGCTCAGATAAAATAATTATTGTGGGTGATTTTAACATCCATGTAGATGCTAAAAATGACAGCCTCAACATGGCATTTAATCTGTTGTTAGACTCAATTGGTTTCTCTCAAAATGTAAAAGAACCCACCCACCACTTTAATCACACTCTAGATCTTGTTTTAACATATGGCATAGAAACTGAACATTTAACAGTGTTTCCTGAAAACCCTCTCCTGTCTGATCATTTCTTGATAACATTTACATTTACAATAATTGATTACGCAGCAGTGGAGAGTGGACTTTATCAAAGTAGATGTCTTTCTGAAAGCGCTGTAACTAAGTTTAAGAATATAATCCAGCCACTGTTATCATCGTCAATGCCCTGTACCAACACAGAGCAGAGCAGCTATCTGAATGCTACCCCAACAGAGGTCGATTATCTTGTTAATAATTTCACCTCCTCACTACGTACGACTCTGGATACTGTAGCTCCAGTGAAAACTAAGGTCTCTAATCAGAAGTACCTGACCCCGTGGTATAATTCTCAAACACGTACCCTAAAGCAGATGACTCGTAATCTGGAGAGGAAATGGCGTGTCACAAATTTAGAGGATCATCATTTAGCCTGGAGAAATAGTTTGTTGCTTTATAAGAAAGCCCTCCGCAAAGCCAGAACAGCTTACTACTCATCACTGATTGAAGAAAATAAGAACAACCCCAGGTTTCTCTTCAGCACTGTAGCCAGGCTGACAAAAAGTCAGAGCTCTTTTGAGCCAACCATCCCTTTAACGTTAACTAGTGATGACTTCATGAACTTCTTCACAAATAAAATTTTTATCATTAGAGAAAAAATTACCAATAATCATCCCACAGATGTAATATTATCTACAGCTACTCGTAGTTCCATTGATGTTAAGTTAGACTCTTTTTTTCCAATCGATCTTTCTGAGTTAACGTCAATAATTACTTCCTCCAAACCATCAACGTGTCTTTTAGACCCCATTCCTACAAAACTGCTCAAAGAAGTCCTGCCATTGATTAATTCTTCGATCTTATATATGATCAACCTATCTCTAATAATCGGCTATGTACCACAGGCCTTCAAGGTGGCTGCAGTTAAACCTTTACTCAAAAAGCCATCTCTAGACCCAGCAGTCTTAGCTAATTATAGGCCAATCTCCAACCTTCCTTTCATATCAAAAATCCTTGAAAGAGTAGTTGTCAAACAGCTAACAGATCATCTGCAGAGGAATGGTTTATTTGAAGAGTTTCAGTCAGGTTTCAGAGCTCATCACAGCACAGAAACAGCTTTAGTGAAGGTTACAAATGATCTTCTTATGGCCTCTGACAGTGGACTCATCTCTGTGCTTGTCCTTCTTGACCTTAGTGCAGCATTCGATACTGTTGACCATAATATTCTATTAGAGCGATTAGAACATGCTGTAGGTATTACAGGTATTGCACTGCAGTGGTTTGTATCATATCTATCTAATAGACTCCAATTTGTGCATGTAAATGGAGAGTCCTCTTCACACACTGAGGTTAATTATGGAGTTCCACAGGGTTCAATGCTAGGACCAATTCTGTTTACATTATACATGCTTCCCCTAGGCAGCATCATTAGAAGACATAGCATACATTTTCACTGCTATGCAGATGACACCCAGCTCTATCTGTCCATACAAGCCAGATAACACACACACCAATTAGTTAAACTGCAGGAATGTCTTAAAGACATAAAGACTTGGATGGCCACTAACTTTCTGCTTCTCAACTCAGATAAAACTGAGGTCATTGTACTCGGCGCTGAAAAGCTTAGAAATATGGTATCTAACCAGATTCTTACTCTGGATGGCATTACCTTGGCCTCCAGTAACACTGTGAGGAACCTTGGAGTCATTTTTGACCAGGATATGTCCTTCAACGCACATATTAAACAAATATGTAAGACTGCGTTCTTCCATTTGCGCAACATCTCTAAAATTAGAAATATCCTGTCTCAGAGTGACGCTGAAAAACTAGTTCATGCATTTATTACTTCCAGGCTGGACTACTGCAATTCATTATTATCAGGATGTCCAAAAAACTCACTGAAAAGCCTTCAGTTAATCCAAAATGCTGCAGCAAGAGTACTGACAGGGACTAGAAAGAGAGAGCATATTTCTCCTGTTTTGGCTTCCCTTCATTGGCTTCCTGTTAAATCCAGAATTGAATTCAAAATCCTGCTCCTCACATACAAGGTCTTAAATAATCAGGCCCCATCTTATCTTAATGACCTTGTAGTACCATATCACCCTATTAGAGCACTTCGCTCTCGCTCTGCAGGCCTACTTGTTGTTCCTAGAGTATTTAAAAGTAGAATGGGAGGGAGAGCCTTCAGTTTTCAGGCCCCTCTTCTGTGGAACCAGCTTCCAGTTTGGATTCGGGAGACAGACACTATCTCTACTTTTAAGATTAGGCTTAAAACTTTCCTTTTTGCTAAAGCATATAGTTAGGGCTGGACCAGGTGACCCTGAATCCTCCCTTAGTTATGCTGCAATAGATGTAGGCTGCCGGGGGATTCCCATGATGCATTGAGTTTTTCCTTTCCAGTCACCTTTCTCACTCACTATGTATTAACAGACCTCTCTGTATTGAATCGTATCTGTTATTAATCTCTGTCTCTCTTCCACAGCATGTCTTTATCCTGTCTTCCTTCTCTCACCCCAGCCGGTCGCAGCAGATGGCCGCCCCTCCCTGAGCCTGGTTCTGCCGGAGGTTTCTTCCTGTTAAAAGGGAGTTTTTCCTTCCCACTGTCGCCAAAGTGCTTGCTCATAGGGGGTCATATGATTGTTGGGCTTTTCTCTGTATCTATGAAGCGCCTTGAGGCGACATTTGTTGTGATTTGGCGCTATATAAATAAAATTGAATTGAATTGAATTGAACCTCTGTGCACAGCGTCTGCAAATCGGGGCTGTACGAAGTCACCTCATCTTTACACAAAACTGTAAGCTGCCATCTGTGAGGCGCGAGCGGTGTTTTTTTTTTTTTACCATAGTTCATGGTGGAGAATGGCTGCTCTGCTGAGTTTTGCTCTCTGTAGCCGTATGAATGGCAAACGACACTGATTTGCAGCGGCATAGGCACACTTAAAATTTCTTCTGAAATTTTCGCTTTCTAGTTCAATATATTGTTTCTCCACTGAAGAACACTGAGAAATTTAATTTGACTTTGTGAACATCACACCAGTTTTATGTCATGGTAATTGTTCTAGCCAAAGAACAACTATTTTACACTCATTCATGCTTTACTATAATGCACCACTTACTGTCAGGTTCAATGTTTGTTGTGAGCAGATATAGCAATTGCGATTAAGGCTAGTGTTGCTTGTGTTGATAATATCTAACACAGTCTTCCTTTGAATCATAGTCAGGAAGTATTTGCAAAGCATTTCAAGCGTATCAGTATGCATTCAAATATCTGATGCAATCAGAGGTAATTATGCCATTTTACTAATCAATATTTTTTGTCAGGCCAAGCATCTTCAAAATCCCAACTTCCCCATCAGTTATAAAAACAAATCAAATTAAATTTCAGGAAGAAATCTTTGCTTGTCAATTGTAAGACAAATTCTAAGAGAAAAATGCAATGTAATCTAGTTAAACTGACAGACAAATATCTTATTTTGGGACAGATAAGTGCCACTATTCTGTTACCGTTATGTCAACAATAAAGACACACTCAGCAGTAAATCTCCTTGAGTAAGTCACAATATCAAATAACCGCTGTGAAAAATACTGCAACTACCCTGACTCATTGGAGACAAGTGCACTCTTTGGTCATGATACAAGAACTTGTAAAAACACAAGCATTTAAACAGAAAAGCAGATGTTATTTCCAGGTTATAGTTAATGTTATCTGTAGCCAATCAACACCCACATTTTATCCAAACCACAAGAACTAGAGAGGCTTAACACTTCTCTACCCACTCAGTCAGTCAGAACTCAGTGGATATGTTTAGTTTTTACTGAGGGAGGAGGAGAGGGTAACACTCTAAGTGACAAATAAAGAAAAATATATCCTACAAACATCAGTGGGTATGATTTAAATTCATCAGCTTTTCTGGCAGCTTTCTTGAGTAGGTCTTGCATTTTATTTATTTATTTTCTTGATAAAGCTGCTTGGTTTGCGTCTTGCCAAACTAAAGCAGCGTCTGTTTTTCAGGGGATTTCCAATTAACACCCCACACCCCCATCTCATATCCATTTCTCATTACGGGAATGATGTAAATATATGTGCTCATCCTTTTTGATTTGTTGACATGGTAGCATGCCAGTTGACAGCATGCCCAGTCAAAGGGCTTAGTACTGCAAATTTTAATAGCAGCTGAGCCTAGTATTAGGTACAACTGTCATTGATATTCAGGTGCATAGAACTATGTCTCCATGTCTACACACTGTAAACTGGGGCGCTTTTTTGTAAGTAATATTTAATTGAGGATGGAGGTGGTTGGTGTGTGTGTGTGTGTCTGTGTGTGTGTGTGTGTGTGTGTGTGTGTGTGTGTGCGGGGGGGGGGGGGCTACAAATGCTCCCATTTCTTGAATAAAACTCATATTTCCTCATTGAGGAAGCAGAAGCATATATTACAGTATTGCTGGGGGTGGATGGTGTGCAGGCAAGGCCCCTATACCCCCCATCCCACCTCCTTATCTCAGGCCGACAGTTGTCAGGAATCACGAGCAGAGGCCTGAGTTAGTGCGGCAGGCAGGCCTGGGGATATGGATCAAAGAGAGAGCTGGAGAACCAAAGAAGCTCTGATCCCCCAACACTGAAACCCACTCTATTCTATCCTTACTCACCCACTCTCCCTCTCTCTCCATCTCTCTCTCTCTCTCTCTCTCTCTCTCTCTCTCTCTCTCTCTCTTTTTCACCCTGACATCAAATGGCAAGCCAGAGAGCTTCACCATTCCAAAGCAGGCTAAATCTTCCTCTCACAACAAATTGGAGAGAAAATGTGAGAGGAGAAATGTGTTGTCATGGTGTGCTGAGGTGTTGGGGGTCACTATAGGAAAATAATCGTTTCATCTTTCAAGCCATGTCTCTGAATTTTCTGACCTGATAAAAAGGTATTTGTGAAGCATTTCTGGCTGCCTGACTGAAAAGAAGAAGAAAAAATCCTCACCATTTAGAATGCTGTAAAACAATTTAATTTGTCCAAAAAACAGAGTGCCGCTTAAAAAAGGTTTCTTTTTCAGAGAGGTTTGAAACAGCTATGTTTGTAAAGCTGTGAAATTGTCCCTATTTACATGCAGTGCCATCACAGGGATAGTATTTCACACTGTCATTTTGTCTGTCTGTCAGTAACTGTTGGAACTGGGATGTACTCAGTCTCAACATGAAAGTCCACCTCTAATTCTTTCCCATTCAATTTAAGAGGAGGTGGTGCAGAGATGGCTTGTGTGAATTACATTGCAAATGCAATATAGCTGTTTCAAATTGAATTACTGGCTGTCAGACATACAGCATATTGTCTTCCTGCCATTTTGAAGTGAGATCTTAGGAAATTCTCCCTGCATTGTTATCTCATGTAAATGCTTGGGAACATGATGAAAGGGTCAATGCCAGTAAAGCCATAATGGAAACCCTTCAGCCGGGACTCAGAATAGACCGAGAGGACAATAAACAGAATCCAGCAGCCTTTACTGCAGGCAAATTTCATGTCAGGAATGAATACTGTTTCAGTCAAATGAATTTACTAGAATGGATTTGAATTTAAAATTTGATAAGATGTACTCCACAGTGAACTGCTATGTCATGGCTTTGTTTTACCATAAAACAGGCAATAGTATAAATATACTTGAAAGGATGATACACTTATTTAAAACTTATCATTTAAAACTAAAGATTTAATTTTGTTAATGAAATTTTCAGGCTGCTTAAGATTATCCAGTATTTCTTAAACTGCACACAGTAATGGGGGCATACCTGCTAATCAGTCTTCGTTATTAAAGAATCTCTCTAGAACTTATTGTCACCTCGGTGACACTACATATTGCTCATCTCAAGAGTCAGTTACAAACCATTAGTACTGTGAGCCCACCCCATCCAGACAAATAGTCAAAGTATCAATGCTTTCCCCCCCACCTGGACTTGCCTCACTGTTGGCCAGGTTTTGGTTAAACAGGGAGGAGCATGCTTTTTATCCTTTCTAAGGTTCTACCATAAGGAGGAAGGGGACTCTCATCATTGTCACTCTCTACTTTAACAGGGCAGTTCCACATTTTCATCTCAAAACACTGCTGCTCAAATTTACTATATTGCCAAAAGTATTCGCGTGTCTGCCTTCAAACACATTTAAACTTTAGTGATATCCCATTCTTAATCCATAGGGTTTAGTATGATGTCAGCCTATCAGCTTCAACTCTTCTGAGAAGGCTTTGCACAAGGTTTAGAAGTGTGTTCATGGGAATTTTTGACCATTCTTTGAGAAGTGCATTTGTGTGGTCAGACACTGAAGGCCTGGCTTGCTTTTCTGTCAGGTTGATGTCAGGAGTCTGTGTAGGCCAGTCAAGTTATTGGACATCAAACTCACTCAACCATGTCTTTACAGACATTGCTTTGTGCACTGGTGCTCAACAATATTGGAAGAGGAATGGGTTATCCCCAGGTGGAATTATCTTACTAATACTGTTGCTTGCTATTTGTTACAGACCATACAAGAAGTTTTGGGCATCCGTTTTGATGACTAAAATTCTATTGTTTTATTAGTTCATTACTGTATTATATTTATATTTATGTAGCTTGCCATCACCAGTGTGTTTATGTGTGTGTGAATGGGTGGATGACTGTTTGTGTAAAGCGCTTTGGGGTCCTTAGGGACTAGAAAAGCGCTATACAAATACAGGCCATTTACCATTTTATCATATTTGTTTTATTAGTGCATTAATCAGTTGATATGTGTGTCTGTGTATTGTATCCTATACAGTTTATCAATGTAGCTTACTAATCAAGCAAAGTAGTAACCTGATAACTTATAACTCTACCCGCTTGTCCATTTAATCTAACTTCTGGCTATAAAGGAACAATATGCCAAAAACACAGCTGTTTCAAAATGTTAAGTCTGTGGTTTTGTTCCAGTAGCCAACTTCTCATCAGTATTTATACAGATTTTTATGTATGTACAGTAGTCCCTCGTTTATCGCGGGAGTTATGTTCAAAAAATAACCCGGGATAGGTGAAATCCATGAAGTAGCCGACTTTATTTTTTACAATTATTATAGATGTTTTATGGCTGTAAAACCCCTCACTACACACTTTATACACTTTCCTCAGACAGGCATGAGCATTTTCACACATTTCTCTCTTGTTCAAACACTCTCAAAGTTTAAACCTTTGTAGAAAAATAAGTCCAGTATTATAGAAATCAAAGATTAACCCTGTTTTCAGGTCCAGAATATAGGAATAGAGCAGCTGCGAGAGAATTCAACATTAATGTATCAATGGTACGGAAGTAGAGGAAGCAAGAAGAATGAGTCGAATAAAGTTTGACTTATCTAATTGTTTTGTTTTGCTTAATGCACCTTATAATCCGAAAAATATGGTAACTTCCACCTTCCTTTAGCATGTCCAGAAGTCCAACTTTTTGTGTGATGGTTAGCATCTTACTCTGCCTTTTGGGTTCTACTGCAGGAGCCTTTGACGGTGCAAAACGTTTCGTCAACATTGTTGTGTTTGTTGAACTTACAAACATACAGTACAGCACTTCAGAGTCACACTGCTAGCGATCGAAGATTTATGTAAATTTGACAAGCTGAACGCATTCTGTACTGTACAGGAGACACGGCAAGAGATGATTGACAATCCTCTACAGCCAATCAGAACGCAGAACACAATGCTCTGTATTAAAAAAAAAAAAACATGGAAAATTGCACACAAAACACGAAACAGTGAGGTGAAGCGTTATAGTGAGGGACCACTGTACACACTCTGCACAAACTTCCTTTAGTCTCCTTTCATATCCCTATCTCTCCACAACAACCTTTGGTCACCAAATCATAATGTTCCTTCTGTCAATAAAAATAGGAGAAGTGGACTTCTGATGATGTCATGGATGGATAGATAGCCTAACTCTCGATAGTCTGCAATAAAATCCCCTGAAATCTAACAAGAATAGTGCTAGAAATTGTTCCAGTGGTATATAACTTTAGGGTGATTGATATGGGATGAAACAAAAGAGGTGGTTATTCCAAGAGTGAGATGCAGGACGAACAAGAAGACATGCATGACATGTGAAGACATGAGGCTGGAAAAGATGTCGTCAGTGAACCTCCGCAGTCTGCTAGAGACTCACTCGATTGAAAATATAAGTAAGGAACTAAAAGAGCTTTAAAAAAGACATCAAGAAACCCTCCAGTCTTTTGGTGAGAACCTGAAAAATGACATGAGGAAAGACCTGGATCATTTCAAAAATGAAATCCAAACATGCGACTGGAGAAATGGGGGGAGTGGGGAATAGAGGCCGACACAGCTCTCATTAAAAGTTTAGAAGGACAAGAAAGCCTGCAGGAAAAATTACCAGACCTAGAGTCAAGATTGAGGATGAATAATATTTGTATATTCAGTGTTCAAAGGAAAAGAAGGCGACTCAGCTATCAAGTTTGTGCATGAATTACTCAGGCGTGAGGTGGATCTTTTGGATGAGCTGAACCGCACAACTCATTAACCGGGACATCGGTGGATAAAGCCCCACCAAGACCCATCATTGTGAATTTCCTTTAATTCATCACTAAAGAGAGAATTTTGAGGGAGGCATGGGAAAAAAAAGATCCACGTTAAAAATGAACAGTTTTCTTTTGTCAACGACTACACAATGGAGGTAGTTTGCAGGAGAAAAGAATTCAACGAGGCCAAGAAAGTGCTGAAGGAAAAGGCCATATGAATCCATACTCCTTTCCACTGAATGAAGATTGTTTGGGTAAGCCGCACCCACATCTACAGGGTGGGCCATTTATATGGATACACCGTAATAAAATGGGAATGGTTGGTGATATTAAAGTCCTGTTTGTGGCACATTAGTATATGTGAGGGGGCAAACTCAAGATGGGTGGTGACCATGGTGGCCATTTAGAAGTCAGCCATCCTGGATGCAACTTTTGTTTTTTCAATAGGAAGAGGGCCATGTGACACATCAAACTTATTGGTAATGTCACAAGAAAAACAATAGTGTGCTTGGTTTCAACGTAACTTTATTCTTTCATGAGTTATTTACAAGTTTCTGACTACTTATAAAATGTGTTCAATGTGCTGCCCGTTGTGTTGGATTGTCAATGCAACCCTCTTCTCCCACTCTTCACACACTGATAGCAACACCGCAGGAGAAATGCCAGCACAGGCATCCAGTATCCGTAGTTTCAGGTGTCTTCAAACCATAGACAATTGCCTTCAGATGACCCCAAAGATAAAAGCCTAAGGGGGTCAGATCGGGAGACCTTGGGGGCCATTCAACTGGCCCACGACGACCAATCCACTTTCCAGGAAACTGTTCATCTAGGAATGCTCGGCCCTGGCACCCATAATGTGGTGGTGCACCATCTTGCTGGAAAAACTCAGGGAACGTGCCAGCTTCAGTGCATAAAGAGGGAAACACATCATCATGTAGCAATTTCAAATATCCAGTGGCCTTGAGGTTTTCATTGATGACGAATGGACCCACTATCGTTGTACCCCATATACCACACCAAACCATCACTTTTGTTGGTCCAACAGTCTTGGAGGGATCCACCCAATGTGGGTTAGTGTCAGACCAATAGCGGTGGTTTTGTTTGTTAACTTCACCATTCACATAAAAGTTTGCCTCATCACTGAACAAAATCTTCTGCGTGAACTGAGGGTCCTGTTCCAATTTTTGTTTTGCCCATTCTGCAAATTCTGTGCGCCGATCTGGGTCATCCTCGTTGAGATGCTGCAGTAGCTGGAGTTTGTAAGGGTGTCATTTGTGAGTAGCTAATATCCACCGAAGGGATGTTCGACTAATGTCTCTCTCCAGTGACATGCGGCGAGTGCTACGCTGTGGGCTCTTGCTGAATGAAACTAGGACAGCCACTGATGTTTCTTCATTAGTGACAGTTTTCTTGCATCCACATTTTGGCAAATCCAACACTGAACCAGTTTCACGAAACTTAGCAAGCAGTTTACTAACTGCAGCATGGGAGATGGGTGGTCTCGTAGGGTGTCTTGCATTGAAATCTGCTGCAATGACCCGATTACTGCGTTTACCAGATATCAACACAATGTCGATCCGCTCCTCATGTGTTAACCTCTTCGACATGTCAATGGCTGTGAACAAAGTTACTTGTAAATAACTCATGAAAGAATAAAGTTACGTTGAAACCAAGCACACCATTGTTTTTCTTGTGACATTACCAGTAGGTTTAATGTGTCACATGGCCCTCTTCCTATTGAAAAAACAAAAGTTGTATGCAGGATGGCCGACTTCTAAATGGCCACCATGGTCACCACCCATCTTGAGTTTGCCCCCTCACATATACTCATTTGCCACAAACAGGACTTTAATATCACCAACCATTCCCATTTTATTACGGTGTATCCATATAAATGGCCCACCCTGTACAATAATGTAAAGCTGAGAGAAGAACTGGGAAGATGGGGCCTTATGGTGCCAACCCTGCTTTCATACACCTGCAGCGACTTCGGGACAGAGCCTTCAAGGAGGAGCAATGCACCAGCAGTGACGTGAGCCAAAAAACCGCTTCAGGAGTTCTGGCAAGCTCTGGTACAATATTTATTAATCACGCAGCACAAAACAAACACACCGATAGGACTGTTTCAAACTTAATATCTGTTAATGTGTGTATACTCGAATAATGGAAAAGCTGATTAAGCATAAGGGACCTTTTTATGTTCTTTACTACGTTGGACTCATTTAGAATGACAGCTACTCCTAGTTTAGGTTTGTTTGTTCTGAAACAAACAAATCCTTCTTTAGAAGGAGACTAACGATCTCCCAATGGAATCATTGCAAAGGTTATTATTGTCTTCTACTGTATCTGAAGCAATATTTTAGTTCAGCTTGTTTATGTGTTGATTTGGTTAGTTCCTGTTCTGATTTTGTTCATGCAGTCTTTCGATCATAACTACAAAATGTTAATGGCATGAATAATCCCATTAAAAAAAGGAAGCTACAAGGAAGAAGCTAAGAGGGGAGTAGAAATATTGATCTCAGAATCAGTCTTCGAAAAACTAAAAGAAATAAAGGACAAAGAACGTAGGTATCTTCTCATAAAAGGGAAGCTGGAAAATACAGAAGTTACTTGGGGCCGGCTGTAGCACAGCCACAGCTGCCCTGGGGCAGACTGACAGAAGCGAGGCTGCCATATCGCGCCATCGGCCCAACACCAGTAGGCGGTAGGTGAAGTGTCTTGCCCAAGGACACAACGACCAGGACAGAGAGCCCGGGGATCGAACCGTCGACCTTCCAGTTACAGATACGCCTCCCAACCCCCTGAGCCACAGTCGCCCCACAGTTCGTGCTGGCTGTTGGATCAATGTACTGTCTTCCTCAATATTCATCTAGTCAGAAGGACCAAAAACACACACTGAAAATTAAATGTGGGAATCTTAAATAATCAAGAAATGAAAGAAGAAATAAAATGCTGCATTGAAGAAAAAAATAGCCCAGTGGACGACATTATAATTTGCAACACAGGAAAAACATAAATGAGAAGAAAATGAACTGCGAAAACTGCTTGTTGAAAAGGAGAAGGGAAAGGAAAATACAAAAAGCTGACCAATGAGTTAACACAGATAGAATTTCAACATAAAAAACAGTGAGGAAACAGCACTACATGTTACTATATTGCTGTTTATTACAACACGACAGCAGCTGGATGAAGTTTTGAGTAATGAGCTAGAAAGGAAACTCAGATTTACTAGACAACTCTATTATGGGTCAGGATCTGAAGCGGCAAAATATCTAGCTAGGCATATTAAAAGACTATTAGTGCAGTTCATAAAAATAGATATCCATTAACAGGCCAAATGCTGTTTGATACAGAGGAAATTTAAAACGTGTTCTGTGATTGCTACCGAGAAATATATTCACAACCCCCAGCAAAATGTGCATTGGAAATAAGCAAATTTCTCTAGCTTCTGGATTTACTGGCTATAGGAGAGTTACAAAATAGAAAACTGCTCTCAGAAATTACAACAAAGGTGCAATAGGCAAAACGAAAATGGACAAAGCCCCAGGCAGCAAATGGCATAAGACCTTTAGGGAGGAACGTCTCCAATTCTCCTAAAATCTCTCAATGAAACCATGACCTCGATACTCTTTAAACAGATGGAAAACCTCATACCTGAGTTGATAGATGAAGATCAGTCTGGTTTTATTCAAGGTTGACAGGCTCAAGAGAATATAAGGCATATCCTTCACTTAATCAATCATGCTCATGAAACAAAATTGGAAATGCTATCAGTACGTCTGGACACAGAAAGGCATTTGATTGTGTTAGTTGGACGTTCTTGTACAAAGTCTTAGAAAAATTTGAATTTCAACCTCAATATATACAGTGTATTAAAGGTCTTTATAGAGATAAAATTACAAGGTCATTTAACCAGCTGTTTTGCTCTACAACGAAGAACCTGCCAGGGATGCTGCCTCAGCCCAACACTGTTTGCTCTCTTCATAGAGCCATTGGCACAACTGATAAGACAAAATGACGGCATAAAAAATTGAAGTAGGAGGACAAGAATAAATGGTGGCGTTGTTTGTGGACGATGTCATAGTGGCACTTTGCGAGCCAGACAGAAACTTCCTGAGGCTATTGAAATTGCTAGAGGAATTTGTTAAATACTCTGGCTATAAACTTAATGTAAACAAAACTCAAACTCTGGCTATAATTTACTCTCCCTCTTCATTAATCAGCAAACAACACAGATTAAAATGGAAGACTAAATCTACTGCATATCTTGGCATTTGATATAATCAGAATGAATATTTTCCCCAAGATTACTCTTCTATTTATGGATATTAATCTATTCCAGTCAATACCTTTCACTATCCCTGACACTCAATTTAGGCATTTGAACAAAAGTATATCTAGATTTATCTGGGCTGGCAAGAGACTAAGAATGCATTAAAAACACTCCATTTGAGGAGTTTGAGGCAGTATTTTTTTGCTGCTCAGATGAGGTTTTTAGTCTGTGCATTTTGGCCTTATTACAAATCAAATGGAAAATAATAGAAACTAAAGCTGAGTCATTTTCAATTCAATCTGCGTTAGGGGATACAGAGTAATTTTGTAAGTTAGTTCAGTCTGGAAGAATATATTGGGTTGCTTGACTGGCCTGCATTTGATTTTAAACCTCATCCAAAAATTAGGGACGGAGTTTTTAAACAATGGAAAACAAGGCTATAACAGCACTATGTACATTAATGCAAAAAAGGCCATTTAAAAGGACTACGAGAGGAATTTAATCTAGATCAGCTAGACTTCTTTAGATATCTACATGTAAGGGATTACTATTAAACAAAAATAAAGCCAGTGTTACCCTTAGGAGACAAAACATTTTAGCTGAAGCCTACAAGAAAAAAAATTTCTCTGGGAAAGAAGAATTGAAGATCCAAAAACTACAAATATTTACTCTAGAAGTTTGTTTTTTCATCACACCACGAATTAGGAGCAGATTCTCAGAATCATTGGAGCCGTGGTAGAGGCAGTGTGGGGACCTGTGTGCCAATCACACCCATATCTTTTGAACAAAAAAAAAAGGCCGGCGGTGGGTATAAAAATATACGTCATTCAATAGTTGACCATAATCTTACAGAGATGTGATGTTTTTATGCATAATCCACAAACACAACAAGCTGAAAGTCAGTGAATGCTGCTCTGTTTGCAGTCCTGAATATCACGGCACAAGCAGGATTCACTGCACTGTTAATGTTAGCTATGTTATATTGCTGCCTCTGTTCGGTGGTGTCGAGCCAAATAGACTTTAATGTGTGTTTGAACGAGCTGACGGTTCACTCGTTAAGCTGAAAGAAAGATGCATTAATCACAGCAGTCACACATGTGTCCACTGTACCATCTGGAAACTCTTCTTGTTTAGCACTCGTAATAACACAAACACTAAATCCTCCTGTTTGTAGCAGTGTATACACCTGAGACTGTCACCTGTCTGTCTGTCCTGCACTCTCTCTCTCTTTATTTCTCTCTGATTGTAGAATAAAAGTATGAACATGTATTTATAAGTTGAATCCTGCAGTTTATCACACATTTGATTTCCATGTGTCACAACTGCAAGTGTCCAGAGTGAGGACAGACTGAGGGACCCACTGCTGCACATCATCTGTGAGGCTTTGCACCCCTGATGATCCCCCAGGACAAACTCAGCAGTGTGTGAGGAAGAGGAGGAGGAAGAGTCAGCAGCAGCTGACAGATGAGAGAATAGACAGACTGTTCCCTGTTTGTGAAGGACTGCTAGAAAAGTTTAAAATAACTAATTGTCTGTCCTGAATCAGTCTTATTAGGTAATGTTCAAATAATTTTATCATTCCAGTGTTTTCAGTGTGGGAGAAAGTACTCAGGGCCTTCAAGTTAAACACTATGAAAGGCAGCAACAAGTTTAATGTTCAGAAACCTAAAGTATGTATCAGCAGCAGAATGGAGCTAAAAATAAATGTTTGTTTCAGTTCTATGAAGCTTTGAGTATTTTGGATTAGTAGTACTGCTGTGTTTGTTGTATCATATTGCTGTAATTTTTTATATGCTTTATATATTCTGAGGTAAGTTGATCTATAGTGTTACATCATATTCTATAAGGATGTTATGTGTTTGTATACTTTCTGCCCAGTTTGACCCATTTAGCAGAAGTCAGCCTCATAATAATCTGAGAATGAATATAATATTGTCCATATTATATTTACATTACCAAAGTGAGATGATTTTAGTCTCATGAACAACATTAGCTAATTGTTATTTACTAGCTAATCTTGAAATGACTGTTCAGTACAGAAATGAAGCCCAACAATTGTGTTTTTACAGTCCCGTGGTCTCAGCCTCAGATACTCAACTAATCAAAGTGATGTCATAAAAAATGAATGAACAACAAAACATTTTTTCTCCTTCATTTCTGTCAAACAATGCTGTATGAAACGTTTCTCGCGGTTAGTATCATGGTTGCTAGGGAACCTGAGCAGGCTAGACCGTCCCATTTCACAAGCCTCTCACTTCCGCACTTCTCGTACTTCCTAGTACGCGCCGTACCTAGTACACAAACTGCGCGTACTCCGAAGCATACGGTCGCTGGATTGGGACACAGCCACTATTGTACTCTTGGATTCATTTTGGTCTCAATGTAATTCACTGGTGTCCCAAGTGCATTAATGCATTTCAGTCCAACAGTGACAGGTTTAATCGATGTATCATTTGTTTGGCCGTAGTCCTGAACTCTCTGAGGCAGACGGAGCTCGCGGCCAGCCTCAAGAAGTGTGCAGTTGGATGGAAGGTGGTACAGTTTCTGTGGTACCATTTTGGGAGGAGGGCAGGTGCACCCCAGAACAGACAAAACAGCAGGAATCACATCCTGCTCAGACCCCAAGAACAAAGAAAAGGTGACTAGTTTCTTGGGACTGGCTGGTATTACCGTCAGTTCATGTAGAACTTGGCAGGGATGACCAGCCCCATGACAGACCTCACCTGAAAGGGTGCCCCAGATCTGGTCCAGTAGTCAAAGTAGTCCCAGGGGGTGTTCGTGTAGGTAAGGAGGGGTCTATTTTTGGAACCCATATTCCACATTCCTGACTTTTCTCTCCCTTTCATCCTGCAGACTGATGCCTTGAACAGGGGTCTGGGGTGTATTTTGTCCAAGCAGGTGGGGTTGATTGCCTGCCTGCATATCAGGTCCTTTTGTATCACATCACTCAGTTGACTTTGTCAATCAGAAATATTTAAAAATAAGATTTTATTTGGAACATCTACACTAACTTGTTGTACTGTGGATCATGACAAGAAATGCTAAGCTTAAAACTTACCATAGAGCCATCTGGTTTGTAGTGTCACTACAATCAGGCTCCACGCCATAATTAAAATGTTTATTTTCCACAATAGAAATTAATATTTACCTATGGTCATGTTGCAGGAAGCAACCTAACTTACTCTAGCCATAGCAACAATATACTTGAATGTCTTGTAAAAATATATAATAATAATAATAATAATGGATTGGATTTATATAGCGCTTTTCAAGGCACCCAAAGCGCTTTACAATGCCATTATTCATTCACTCTCACATTCACACACTGGTGGAGGCAAGCTACGGTTGTAGCCACAGCTACAAAAAGACTACTGTGACTAAAACACTGTTGGTGAAAACCCACATGCATTATTTCCAGCTCATAAGTGCTGTATGAAGTATCACTGTTCCAAGTTGATCAAGTAAAAGATAGACAAAGACTTTAATTTCCTGGTTAAAAGTATCAAAGGCATTAAATGTCAAAATCCATTTTGGTCTATGGCTTGTTTTTTTATTTCCTATTTATATTACTTATCCCCTTCTTTTCTTGCATTTTCAATCGAATATGAATAGAATAAATTATATACACTGAATAGAGTCCTTTCATGTTATATATTTTTATTCATGACTGAGTAAATGCTTATCCTCGTGCATAAAGCGATAAAGCAGGACTTGCCTGTGGAGATAGCCCATTGCTGACAGGGTTGACATGGTTACTAGGAGTACTAGAGTTCATGAAGGTATCAGTGTAGCTGGAGAAGCTGTGCCGGTTGGTTGCCAGACCATAGGCAGTGCTGCCGTCAGGACTTGATAAACCACTCTGGTGCATGGTGGAAGGAGGTAAGGGTTGGGGACGGTGAACAGTAGCCCCACCATCTGAAAAGTAAAACACTTCACACATATATATTGGTTCCTTCCTTTATGTAAATAAGACACTAACTAGGCTAGGCTACCTGTTCTACCAGTTTGTATACCAGATGAGAAAAAACACATTCCTGAATATATGTATATTTAACACCAACATATAAACAACACAAGTTTGACAACTTAAGTACACCACCATGATGCCCCACAGTATGTTGAACAGAGACCTGCATAGTGTGGATGTGATACCAAATAGGCTTAATTGGAGGCTTCTGTATCTACTTTAGGATGTCTTTACAACTAAACACAACAGGGAAAACTGGGTTAAACCTGACTGACATTTTGATAGTTACATTATCAAAATTACAAATATTTCCAACAGCAGGTTGTATCACACCTCTCTCTCTCTGTGGGAATTTTTCAGCTTTTTCCAAAATCTACCAAACCAAAATTCATAAACCTTGGAGAAGTGGCAGAGGACGGGCAAAGGAACAACCTGGCATGGAGATTTTGTTTTGTTAAAACTGCAACCAACGTTGGTAGACAATACAGTTTCTTAATGCTTTTCAATATTTGTACTAATTCTGTGAGTGCTTTGATGACACGCTAACATTAATTGGGAATGGCATACTCTCTGCAATCAGTTTTTTATTCTGTGAGACCACCTAGTAAGTCATTCTTATAATTGAAACAATACTTTTATTCTGAGGCAATACGCTTTAATGTACTAGATAGAGGACAACACTGCATTTTCTTCTGCTAGAGATAAGACATTATTGGCATATCAGGACCCCTTCCATAGAAAAACTTAAATTGATCATTAAATTGTTCCATGCATCCAGTCAAAAAAAAACAAATAAACATCAAAAAGACCCAGCAATATAGGTGTAAAAGTGCCTATCATGAATCATTATTTGTTGGTAAGAATGTGGCCAAAATAGCATAGTATCCACAAACTCCTTAGGAAAACCTATAGGTCATATTTGTAATCTGTCAGTGAAAGGATTATTTGTTCTACCTTGAGTGTTGGTCGGGTAGTTGGATTCTGGCAGCTGATATGTAGGAAGTGTTGGCATCCCTGCAGGAGGAAATCCACCTGGCAGAAGGTGATTGAATGCTGCAAGTTGATTGGCTCCTGCTTGTTTTCGCCACCTGGCCCTTCGATTGCTAAACCACACCTTGAAAGAGAAATATATATAAATAAGCTGGAAGGAAAACACCAAAAATGGTAAGTGGCCTGTACTTGTATAGCGCTTTACTTGTCCCTAAGGACCCCAAAGCGCTTTACACATCCAGTCACCCACCCATTCACACACTGGTGATGGCAAGCTACATTGTAAACACAGCCACCCACCACAGAGGCGAGGCTGCCGGACACTGGCGCCACCGGGCCCTCTGACTACCACCAGTAGGCAACAGGGTCAAGTGTCTTGCCCAAGGACACAACGATCGAGACTGTCCAAGCCGGGGCTCGAACCGGCAACCTTCCAATTACAAGGCGAACTCCCAACTCTTGAGCCAGGTGAATAGCTGAATTCGAAATCAGCAAGAATTTGCACATTTACATTGATTCTATTCTGATGTCATGCTCTAGGTCTCACAGATTCTCCGCTGAAAGAGAATTTTACCTTTTCTCGCCACAAAGTACATACAGATAGTTATGGCGTTATTTTTGTGCCACTATTCTGAGCGCACGTAAAAAAAAAAATGCAGGTGCAAGTGTTGCATTTTGAGGAGAAATTTATTTTGAGCGAAGAAAAACTGAATTTGAGTGAACAGAATTTATTGCTGCATGCAGAAAATGTATTTCAGTGTTTGCTATTATTCACACACACGCACAATAGCAGCCGCCCCTCTCTCTCAGTTTTTGCATTTGCACTTGCTCGCAACGTGTTGCTTGCACTCTGCGCTTCTGTGTAAACTTCAAATATCTGCTGAAGCTGAACTGACAAAAAAATCACCGACTACACCTCAAGGTATTATAGGAAAACCATAAAGCCTTTGAACTAAAACAAACACTGTTGTGACAGTGACGTACACTGTCTTGTTGGTATTTATGTATGATTTGTATGACCTTAATGTTTTCCTCTCACCACGTATCAAAACCGATATCATGAGCAGCATTTACAGCTGTGGCTCCAGCAAACATCAGCTGATACTAGAAAGTAATATTAAAAAACAGCTGATCAAGGTGCTGTTGTTTAGCGCATCCACTGGTTTCCTCTTTCTGGCGTAAAGTGGGCGATAAACAAACAAGAGAGACAATCAGCTGATCATTGATCAGTTTCATGATTGAAGTAGCAACAGGAGAGAGAGGGAGGGAGAATGAGGGGAGAAGAGGCAGCTGTGCAACGTAAAGACAGAATAACTCCAGCTTTGTGTCTTTTTTTTCATCGTTGCTGAAGTTCGGGACGAATCGCGTTTCTTTTCCCCTCAATACGGATGTATTGTAATTGTTCCAGCCGAGAGTTGATCACGACCAATTGGCTAATCCACCACCTTTCATTGTTTATACCATTACAAAAACAAACAAACATAAACATGAAAAATCACCATCGGCCCACCGGGCAAATGCCCGGTATGCCCAATGGCCAGTCGAGCTATGCGGTCAGCTGGTGGGTAACAGGCATCTCCGAAAACATTAGAGCACTTGTGCAAATATGTGATGTCTTGATAAATCGAGCAGATATTTGAAGTTTACACAGAAACATTCTGGCATGAAAATATCTTATAAGTTTATTTTGTGACCCAGACAGAGTAATATTTCAAACTCCGCCACACAGTGTTTCTCCGCAACTGCCTCGTTTGAGTTTTGGACGAAATGGATTCTGGGATATTGCATTTCGTCATTTCGAGCTGATTGGAGACCAAAACAGCCAATCAGATTTTTTTGCATCCAAGTCTGTGATTGGCTGGTTTTGTGGCACAAATATAACGGTGTAGAGAAAGAGTTGAGCGCGCAAGCAACACATTGCGAGCAAGTGCAAATGCAAAAACTGAGCGAGAGGGGCTGCTGTTGTGCATGTGTGTGAATAATAGCAAACACTGAAATACATTTTCTGCACGCAGCAATGAATTCTGTTCACTCAAATTCAACTTTTCTTTGCTCAAAATAAATTTCTCCTCAAAATGCAACACTTGCGCCTGCAAATTTTTTTTTACGTGCGCTCAGAATAGTGGCACAAAAATAACGCCATAGATAGTCCTTTTGTGAAATTTCTCACACAAGGCAAGATCCACAATCAAAAGCCTATATTTCATTGTTCCGAATATCTGAAACGATTCAGGACATATAACTTACTCTAAGCATTAATATATTGGGACATGCCATCATTTCAAAGGTAAAACTTCAGCAAATTAATGTTTGTAGTGTGTGTTTCTGTGAGTAAATAAGATTTTTGACTTTTAATTTTTGTTTTTATTTCAATTAAACTATACCACTCACATGATTTAACACAGGCATACTTAACACCTACGCATCTCTAGGGTCACAGCAGAAATCTTTGCATTGCTTGCAGCTTTCTACCTGCCCACTTTTTCCAGGAATCTTCTTTTTTCATTTAGTGCAAACGAAAATGTGACTTTTATGTAGAGAAGCTGATTTGGACTTCTATATCTGCAGAGCAGACTTAAATTATTACAACAGGCGTTGTTGCCTTGAGGTACTTGCGCAAAAAACGCAGAAGTAGATCATACGGTCTCACTACCTCTGCAGAAGAGACGTGACTGAAAGAAAACAGAATATGACCTATCATCATTTTAACATGATATCTTTGGGTTGCTTTCTAATGCAAGGATGCATAGATGTGGAATGTATATGTTTGTACATTTATAGATACATATTTCTGGCACATTTAGAGACATATTTAAGGCTCTGTGTGTGGAACCCATGTTCCATATTCCTAACTTTTCTCTCCCTTTTATCCTGCAGACCAATGCCTTGAACAGGGGTCTGAGGGGGTATTTTGTCCAAGCAGTTAAGATGGGGTTGATTGCCTATCTACGTGTCAGGTCCTTTTGTATCACATCCCTCAGTTGACATTGTCAATGAATAAATCTTTAAATATAAGACTCAATTTGGAAAATCTACTCTGGGACAAGAAACACTAAGTTTAAAACTTGCCATAGAGCCCTTTGGTTTGTAAGATTTCCTCAATAAGAAAGTGTCACTATAGTCAGGCTCTACACCATAATTAAAATGTTTATTTTCAGGAGTGGGACCACACCTCCAAACATGCTCCTTCCGGTTGTAATCTATATAGGTTTTCCCCAGTTCTGCAAACTGTTCATTCTCGTTCATTCCCCTCCCTCCCTCCTCGTTCTCAATTCTTTAACTTCTTCACTCCTATTTAGTACATGGAATCTGCTAGGCCTGGGAGCCATCGCCAGTCCCCTTCGAGGCCTTCCGTAAACCGCAGCTCAATTCATGTCCAAGCATTCGCCTTTACCTACTAAAACGGTGTCAAACCTAAAATGAGGACGTGGGCCCAGCTAGTGAATCAAGCCTAAAGGATAATGTACCAAAGTTATCCTTGGAATTCAAAACAAAAACTGAACTTCATATCAGTTGTGCCAACATCGCTGTGGAACAAGATAAAATCCATCATCCAAGGAAAGTCTCCACAAAACTCAATCCAGTGAGTGAAGACGGGGCTCTAGCTGTGGCCTCTGGAAGAAACACTCCCTAGGCTTCCTTTCCTCCTGCTATGGCAGACCACTCCTCCACAGTGGCGCCCTGTTCCACTCCTGTATTTGCTGACCTCTGTACCCTCCAACCACCCACCAAGAATGTCACTGCAGACCAGAGATGGGTCTGCAGTACAGTAACTGATTACAGTAACGCGTTACAAGTAATGCGTTACTGTAATCCGATTACTTTTTTCAAGTAACGAGCAAAGTAAGGGATTACTATTGCAAAAACGGTAATTAGATTACCGTTACTTTACCGTAGGAACGCTGCGTTACTGCGTTACTAAAACCGTGATTTTTTTTGCGAGAATGTGTCATGACAGTGATGTAAGCGAGTGCGACGTTCGTGACAACAGCTGTGTGCAGATCAACAATGGATAATATATCGAGTGCGGGAGAGAGTATGAGCATGCAGCGTTTAAAGCGTGGAAGTACTGACCTTATTTTGAGTTTGATTCCATAAAAAGTGACAAAAACATTAGCGTCCGTTGTGCGTGGGAAGAAAACTTTTTACAGCGAAAAAAACCCCCTAAACTTCCAAGCAAGCACCGAGTGCGCTACGACGTAATGGGAAATTCACAGAGAAACTCGCGGATTCTTCCACTGACCGCTGCGGCTCACCTGCACCAGGGCAAACCTCCACCTACCCTACTCCTGCTTTACAGGTGAAAATAGAGCAACAGGACCGCTAGTCTTTGACTTTATTTATTTTCTGCTGTGTTTTACTTGCATCTATTTGAAAGACTGAGTGTAAACACACACACACAAAAAATGTGCTGGAATGTGCAGAAAATAGGTTTAAATATTAAACAAATTTCTTCCAGTCAGAGAATATTGCATATAATTAAATTTTTGCTTGATGCATAAAGTTAAAAGATTAAAACTAATAAAACAAGTTTTAAAAAGGGACTTTTCCATTTGATTACATTTTGTATGATGGATTATGCAGATAAAAGTAGAATTGGGCTGAAAGATCTATCGCTTTATCACCTATTCAGGTTGTAAATCATGTTTTTAAACAGTAACTAAGTAACTAAGTAATTAATTACTTTTGAAAATAAGTAATCAGTAAAGTAACAGGATTACTTTTTGGGGAAGTAATCAGTAATTAGTTACTGATTACTTTTTTCAAGTAACTTGACCAACACTGCTGCAGAGTCTGCAGCAGTGTTGGCACACTGAAAAAATGAGATCACAGATACAAGCTGGGGAAATGAGCTTCCTCCTTAGATTGGATGGCTTCTCCCTTAGCGATAGGGTAAAGGGATTAGCGATCCAGGAGGGGCTCAGAGTAGAGCTGCTACTCTGAACAAAAGGACCCAGTTGAGGTGGTTCAGGCATCTGATGAGGATGCCTCTGGGAACAGTTTTCTGTGCATGTGCCCCCGGGAGGAAGTCCCAGGGCAGACCTAAGACATGCTGGACAGACTAAATCTATCAGCTGGCCTTGGAATGCATTGGTGTTCCCAGGAGAAGGCGGCTGGGGAGAGGAAGGTTTGGGCTTCTCTGCTTAGGCTGTTGCCCCCTCAACCAACCCCAGATAAGTGGAAGAAAATGGAAGGATGGATAGTTAAATTGAATTGACCTCAACAGCTGGTGAAGAGATGAATGCTTCCCTCCAAGGATGTGGACAAGTGGAAGAAGAAATCATCTGACAGATGACTAACACAAGCAGAGAAAGCCATCCTTTTGAACGATTTTAATTTTGATGTCACATCAAAAAAATCTCACATTTGGAACTAATTACAGCCACAGATTCAGTAATCCAAAAGAACAACACTGTGGATGCAGAGGCAGAGCAACTGCAGAGGAAAGTGTCAGCCTGTCTTAGCAACACAAAGCCCCCAACCTCCAGTATCACAGACTGTCTAACAAACAATGCTTCTGATCACATCTCATGCAACAGATTATACCCAGGGGAAACTATACCGAGTCAGTATGGTGTACCAGTGATACCTAAATAAGGGGGTATTTTTAAAGTTCATTGTCAGTGTGATCAATCAGTTACCTCCAACACCTCAAAGTTCCTGGCTTGAAGTTTGTGGAGAAAGGGAAAGATGCTGTGAGGGCAGAAGAAATAAGTGTCTCTTACAACATTGTCTGTCTTTACTTGTCTTCCAGCTACTGATTACATGGTAGTTTGTACACTGAAGAGAGTTAAAGAAGCAGGCACCCGATTGGTCGGTAATGAGGGTGGTCCTATTCTGAAGTGGAGTCACTGTGTAATTTCTTACAATGTCCACATATAAGGACCAGTACTAGAAACGTAGGTGTGTCATGGATTCCATAGGCACAACCCCGTTCATTTCCAATGATTCTGACCAATTATAATACATGTTTTTAGAACAAAATGGGTTGCTAATTGCAGCCATGCAAAATCAGTAATTTTGCATGGCTGCATTTTCTGTGCAAATATTGATAAATGAAATTTCAGTGACAATCATTCAAGCTGACTATAACTGGTTGTATTTTTTGTTTCTCCATGTTTATACATTAAGTAGTACTGAAACAATGATTTGATTTGACACACCACAAATATTTTTAGTTACAGTCTTTGCAGTTCTGTTTCCCATCACTATATCTCTACCATACAATGTATTAAGTATTTAATATTAATATATTTTTTTGAAACCTTTCATGGCCTCAGCTTAAGGACACAGAAATAGTATTCAAATGTAGTGTAAAGTTATAACTAGGCCTACTTAACTGTGCCATTATCCAAAGTTACAAATTTTGTCAACATGAATGAGAAATAGTTAGCTTCAAAACAAGTTAGAAGGTGGGCATTGAGTTGGATTTTTTTTTAAATTTGTACTCCAGTAACTTATTCTGTGAGTAGGATGGACGTAAGATGACCATTGTCAAGTCGAGGCATACAGATAATTCTGAGGTCGGCATTTATGACCTAAGTGGCAGGCATGGAGGAGTTTCCATGCCACGCTGGTTTCTCATTGTCTCAGTTTTCTGTGACTTGATTGAGCCACTTTGCAGTTATGGCTTAAAGTTCCCCTGAGAGCGAAGACTTCCATGATCTGCTCTGATTTTTACAATGAGTGGTAGACTCTAAACTGGTGGGAAAAACAAATTCCAGCCAAGAATCTGGGAGTGAGACATGCAAGAGGAATGCAGCACCCACCCTACTGCTGAAAACTTACAGCTGTTGTTAGAACTCTACAATATTTTCCCAAACACAACTGAGGCACTGTGAAGCTGTCAAACAGAGACCAAAGCCAGTTTCCTTAGTGGAGATGTGAACAGCTGGCAGAGTCTCCAGAAGTTAGAGAGAGTTAGTCTTGCACACTGAACAAATATATAAAACACTGTGAAAAAGTCTCACACCTCATTTCTTTATATTTTGCTAAGAATATGGGAAATGTACAGTGATGTACTGAAAACAAACATACTTGAAAGTACAGAGTTTGTACAATTCTCATGAGATTAAAAGTCAGTATTTGTATGACCAACTTTATTGTTCATCACAGCTTGAACTGTTTTTGGCAGCCATGCCAATCAGAAACTTTGCGTCGGGGTCAAAATCTGACAGTACTTTACTGCATTCATAATTGAAATGCAGCCAGTAGTTCTTCTTTAATGTGGCATACCAGAACATTCTCTCCCACTTTCCCTTCCTTATAAATGGCTTCTTGACCATCACCTTTGTTGAGCAATAGATGAATCAACTGAAGGACCAGAACTGTCTCTCAGGTCCTGTGTCAGGTCATTTTGTCCTGTTATGGACATTTCTTATATATTTCATCTACTTTAGATTCCTTTTAAGACGTCCTATTTTTTGTACTCTAGATGTCCAGTTTCCTCATTTTTTAAGGATTCACTCCAAAGCAAGCTGGTGAGCAAATCGATCTTTAATGATAACCTTCTTGGTGCAAAAATACAATTTTACACCTGCCAACCTGTGTTATCATTAACACAATGATATGAAAGCAAATAATGTATTTTTGTAACAAGCTACTTAGTTTGTTCATTGTGGAGAGTGTGTTTGGGAGAAATTGCCCCACCACTGAGAAAATCATATTTTGTTGGAACTGTTTTGCACCTTGTTTTTTCACTGTAAATAACCTCACTGTAACTGTTCAGGAAGTCTTGTGACTGGGTTCTGTTACTGTGCCATTTGGCAAACCCGACAGACACAACACTGGTTCATCCTTTGAGTTAGGTGCCTTTTTATGTTTGAATGACACATAGGTCAGAGTTAGCATGCAAAACACATCTGAATATGTTCAATGGAATAGGAAAATTTAGTTAAAGAGAATTTAAAAAAAAAAAAAAAACTTTGGAAGGTTTCTAGAAACCTGAAAAACCTTTGTTCATTTTTAAAAATGACTGGACAGTCTTGCTAATTAAAAGCAAAATATAAAGAAACAAGTGATGGCTCAAGACTTCTGAATAGTACAGCAAGTTAGTAGAATATAGTAGAATGCTGCATAGTCAGCAGTAAAGGTTCTAACCAGTCTGTGTGATTTTAAAAAAGCAAATATTTTACTAATTAATCTACTAAGAATGTTGCTGCATTGTGTTAGACGACACACAGGTTCTCAATAAAAAACATTATTCATGTTCTTATAGAGATGCTCTCTATCAGTGCCTCAGTTCAAGTAGTGAGTTTCAACATTTAAAAAGAGTAAGTGTGTCTTTGTGTGTGGGTTTAATGTTAAAGAAAAAAAAGAGATCAAGGATGGAATGAAAAATAGACAGATGAAGGGTGTAACGCGTGGCTGGAGAGATCTATGGATTAATGGATAGTTGAATACTAATGCATTACCTGGACCCTGGCCTCAGTAAGTTTTGTTCTCTGGGCCAGCTCCTCTCTAGTGTAAATATCAGGATAATGTGTTCTTTCAAAAGCCTTCTCCAGCTCCTCCAGCTGCTCCGCTGTGAAAGTAGTCCGACTCCTACGCTGTTTCCTCTTCAGTGGAAGGTCAGGCTCTGATTCCACGTCTGACGATTCATCCATCCGGCTGCCTGAATAAGCACAAGGTAAATACGAAGGTATTTAGAGCATTTAGGAAGACTTTAGTTATCATATTTTTGTGAATATGTATTAATGCAGAATATTCACAGGACAACTGAGAATTACAAACAAATTGCCAAAATTTATAGTTGCAATGGGATGCTAACCATAACCTCATATTTAAAAGTCATTAGCATAAAGTTTGAACTTCCATGAAAATACCCTCTCTTGATTAACTAATTTGAAATGCTGTTAATTTATAAAGTCTGCTCTCAAAACAAAGGTTCCGCTTCAGGTTCCTTTATCTGTTCCTTTTTGTTAAACCTTGTTGTTTTACATTTTGGAATCAGAAACCTTTGCCCAGAAGAAAGAAACTGAAACTCACTATGCAAAGGATGGTCAATTAAACCACTTATTAATTAAGAAGAACAAGATAAGTCTTTACACTATTACTTTGATATTATTCAGTAAAATGACCTGAAATGCACTGAAACATAATTACCATTTCATGGTAATGTACAGGGTGGGCCATTTATATGGATACACCGTAATAAAATGGGAATGGTTGGTGATATTAAAGTCCTGTTTGTGGCACATGAATATATGTGAGGGGGCAAACTCCTCAAGATGGGTCGTGACCATGGTGGCCATTTAGAAGTCGGCCATCTTGGATTCAACTTTTTCAATAAGAAGAGGGCCATGTGACACATCAAACTTATTGGTAATGCCACAAGAAAAACAATAGTGTGCTTGGTTTCAATGTAACTTTATTCTTTCATGAGTTATTTACAAGTTTCTGACCACTTATAAAATGTGTTCAATGTGCTGCCCATTGTGTTGGACTGTCAATGCAACCCTCTTCTCCCACTCTTCACACACTGATAGCAACACCGCAGGAGAAATGCCAGCACAGGCATCCAGTATCCGTAGTTTCAGGTGCTGCACATCTCGTGTCTTCACACCATAGACAATTGCCTTCAGATGACCCCTAAGATAAAAGCCTAAGGGGGTCAGATCGGGAGACCTTGGGGGCCATTCAACTGGCCCGCGATGACCAAACTTAGCAAGCAGTTTGCTAACTGTAGCATGGGAGATGGGTGGTCTCGTAGGATGTCTTGCATTGAAATCTGCTGCAATGACCCGATTACTGCGTTTACCAGATATCAACACAATTTTGATCCGCTCCTCACGTGTTAACCTCTTCGACATGTCAATGGCTGTGAACAAAGTTACTTGTAAATAACTCATGAAAGAATAAAGTTACGTTGAAACCAAGCAGCACGGTGGCACGGTGGTTAGCACGAAGGTCCTGAGTTCCATTCCACCATCAGGCCGGGGTCTTTCTGTGTGGAGTTTGCATGTTCTCCCCGTGTTTGCGTGGGTTCCCTCCGGGTACTCCGGCTTCCTCCCACCGTCCAAAGACATGCAACTTGTGGGGATAGGTTAATTGGATAATTCAAATTGCCACTAGGTGTGAATGTGCGAGTGAATGCGAGTGCGAATGGTTGTCTGTCCCTGTGTGCTGGCCCTGCGACAAACTGGCGACCTGTCCAGGGTGTACCACGCCTCTCGCCCTAAGACAGCTGGCATAGGCTCCAGCGCCCCCCGTGACCCTGAAAAGGATAAGCGGAAGCGAATGGATGGATGAAACCAAGCACACCATTGTTTTTCTTGTGACATTACCAATAAGTTTGATGTGTCACATGGCCCTCTTCCTATTGAAAAAACAAAAGTTGTATCCAAGACGGCCAACTTCTAAATGGCCACCATGGTCACCACCCATCTTCAGGAGTTTGCCCCCTCACATATACTCATGTGCCACAAACAGGACTTTAATATCACCAACCATTCCCATTTTATTACGGTGTATCGATATAAATGGCCCACCCTGTAGGTAATGTAGCTCAGGAGGTAGAGCAGGTCGAACGATTCCTGGCTCCCCCAGTCTGCATACCAAATATCCATGGGCAAGATACTAACCCCGACTTGCTCTCCGATGCATCCATCGGAGTATGAATGCGTATGAGTGCATATTAGTTAGAAAGTACTGACAAAGCATAGAGTGCTTGTGTGAGGGGGTGTGTGTGGGTGAATGCGGCGTGTTGTATACAGCGCTTTGAGTACTCCAGGAGATTAGAAAAGCACTATATAAGAATCCACCTCGGTCCACCCACTAAAGGTTGGAAGAAAGGAACCTCCAGCAGATCCAGACTCAGGCAGGGCCAGCCATAGTGACAAAAGACTCGGTATGGAAGAGAGTCCAAGAATTATAATAATTAATGATTAAATGCAGATTGGTATATAAACACACAGTTATTAAAAATTGCAGCACAACTAAGGGAGGATTCAGGGTCACCTGATCCAGCTATAACCATATGCTTTATCAAGGGAAAGCTTTAAACCTAATCTTGAAAGTAGAGAGGGTATCTGTCTCCTGACTCCAAACTGGGAACTAGTTCCACAGAAGATTGGCCTGAAAGCTGGAGGCTCTGCTTCCCATTCTACTTTTAAACATTCTAGGAACCACAAGTAAGCCTGCAGTCTAGTCAAAGACATCTACTGGGAGTCAGGAAGTCTTTAGGGCAACCTGATAATAATGAATGACAGTAGTCCACCCTAGAAGTAATAAATGCATGAACTAGTTTTTCATCATCACTCTGAGACAGGATGTTTCTAAGTGTTGAGAAGTTGCAGAAATGTAATGCAGTTCTACATACCTGTGTAATATACACATTGAAGGGCATACCTGGTCAAAAATAATTGATTCCTCACATTATTACTGGACACCAAGGTAATGTTATCCAGATTATTTGGTTGAACACCATATTTCTAAGATATTTATTTAGGGCAGAGTAAGACAAGATGACATGAGACAAGGCGAGATACGATACAATCTGATGATAAAAAATGATAAGATAGCCTTTATTAGTGCCACAGTTGGGAAATTCACATCCTCAGTTTTATCTGAATTTAGAAACAAGAAACTGGTGATCTTCATGTCTTTATGTCTTTAAGACATTCCAGTAGTTTAACTAAATGGTTATGTATGATTTGTCTGGCTTCATGGATAGATAGAGCAGAATATAATCTGCATAGCAATGAAAATGTATGCTATGCCTTGCTATACTACATGCTTACCGTAAGCATGTAGTATTTACAGTTTTTCTCACATCACTATCAACCTTTGCACAGCAGTTAGTGTATTTCTCAAAACAATTGGTGCAAACTGCAAAACCTAGTGGATAATTTGTAAAAGCAGGTCACTTGCTCAAAATCGATAATCCAGTCCTCAAAAGCAAGTACTCATGTCAATGAAACTGCCAGTGTCATCAAAATGAGAAGTCGTGACACCATCTTTATTAACAAGATAGTCAAGAGGCTTTGTCATGTTTTCATCATGACAGTGTACAGTATTCTCTCAGTGTTTTCCAATGCAAAAAAAGGTCAGAACTCAGTGACACTACCTGAAAATGCTAAAGACAGCACTATACACTTTTTGCACAGCCATTTACAGTAATGTATACTAAACATGAGATATTATGAGATGTTGGATTACTGTCCAGCACTATACATACCTGTTCTCCCTATGAAATGCTTGAATGATTGAATTCACAGTGGTTCTTCCAACATTTGGTTGCACCCTCTGACCAGCCTCATCCATTGTGAGGCCGTGATTGTCAACATGGTCAACATGTTGCCCTAATTACATTAGGAATCTGCATCTGCATCCTCACCCCTATTCCATGATGCTGACCTTCCATTTCTGTGTCACAGAATTGTAGAAATGGTACACACTATGTCCTGCTCGGTTCATATATGCTTGCCAATTGAGGGTTCATGAGATTGAAGTGGCTTGTCATTGCTTACAACTAATACTTCACATACCTCCTTGTCAGTGAAAGCTGAAATTCACCTGAGAGAAATTGTTCAATTTAGGAGACATTTCCAGGAAAAATTAAAACAAAAGGTATAAAATTTGCTTGACAGAATTTGATAACTAATTCAACAATGTTGTATGAAATGACTCAAGCAATGAAATGAAGACTATTAGTTTTATTGGGAACGACTATTCAGCATCCAAAAGTAGAGTTCATTAAAACGGCAGAGAATTGTATGAAAGCAACTGATACATGTCCAAGAGCATTTACAATTTGTTCAGAGGAAGGAGAAATTACTACTATGATGTGCACAAATGACTAAATTTTGTGGAGGTTACACTAATGGTTTTGAGAATTTTCCTTCTGATCTGAGAAAAGCACCAAAGCAACTGAGAAAAACTGTAAATGAAATTGGTCCTAGCATGGAACTCTGTGGACCTCCATAGCATAAAGGGAATAAATTTTCCAAACTCAGTCTGAGATAAGATAAGATAAACCTTTATTAGTCCCACATGTGCTACATTTGTTTGGCCACAGCAGAAAGTGGACAGTACAAATTTAAGAGCAGCAAAAATTAAGAAAAAAAATTGAATAGAATAAAATACTATACAAAATAAAATAAAATTCTATAAAAAATAGAATAAAGTACTATACAATAGATAGATAGAAAATATGTCAAGATTACGGTTGTTCACAGACATTACAGTTGTTCTTTCAAGATAAAGTGAAACAGCTGCTACATCCTCTACAAAATGCCATGTGTAGAATCGGTTTCAGTAACAACGGAATTATTTCTCTTTAAAACATAAACACAGTCTGGTGATAAGTAAGAAGATGTTGAAGACATGGTGCAATCTGGTCATAAGGATAAACTACACAAACATGGAATAGTTGGCTGGATTTGTGGGTTAAACCTTATACTATAAAATTCTAAATTCAGATGTGAAGTATGATGAACGATAGAAATGTGTGAGAATTGTCAGAACAGTTGACCCTCAATCTGTGACTGTGACAGTGAGTTTGCACAGAAGTTAAGGCATGAACAGCACATTAGCAGAATAACAGCTACGTTAGTGTGCTTAGCACTAGGGTGCAAGGATTTTCAGTCTGTCAGTGTTCAGAGTGGTTGGGCAGTAAGACTCAAGAAGATGGACCTAAGATACATCCACAAGCATGAAGTAACACAAAGGACAAGCAGTAATGAAGCCTGTGTAGATGGCTCACTCTGTTCCATGAGAGTCAAATGTGCGAGGCCTTTAAAGACCAAAAATATCCTGATGACAAGTGTTCTGTCACAACACTGACGATTTAGTCTTAAATACTTATCAGATATTCCATTGTAATTCAGTACTCAACACTGACTGTGAGCTCTGGCTGTGGATATTTCCTGGTTATTGATTTTTTTGTACGAACTGAATTCAGCTAATTTAGTTCAACGCATTCAGAAGTTGGTCTTGGTGGTAAAATAAAAAAGAAAAGGCCTGTTAAACTGACTTGGACAACTACAGGGTCGACTATGAAGTTTAATTAAACAAGGAATTACGGGATTAGTGTGAGGTTCACAGTACAGGCCACTGGAAGAGTCTCAGGGAGAATATGTTTTTGTATTCCCCCTAACTCCCACCCCCCAACCCTCTGCCAAACACTCCCACTAGAGAATTGTCAATGGATTACATGTGGCCACAGGACATGCTGCTGCATTAATTAAATCAATTCTTTCAAAATTTAGTCTCTTCTAAGGTTTGTTTTCCTAAAGACCAAGGTAAAAAATAATAATGAAAAAATTATATTTATACTTCTCCACATTTCTAAAGTAAGTCTCAATATACCGTATGTGTTTTATTTGTAGCTGGTAGGTTTGTGAAGGAGTGGGGTAGGAAGGATTGCTGCAAAGCAATTTGGCACTAACTCAGCGTGACAACACTTGAGGCCACTGGGATCACTTTCCAAAAGGCACCTCAGAGTCCTCGGGGTGCTGCTGTGACAGGATAGACTATTTGTTTTCCCTCCACATGCTGCTGGATTTAGGGCAAGAGAAGGGCAGAGGTGGCAGCAAAGGAGGAATGTGAAAGAAAAGAAGCATCCTCGCTGAGAAAACTGGCTAGAAGCTTGCATTTTTTTCTTGTATACCTACTTTTTTTTATTCACCTTACTACCAAAGCAGTTACTTTAAGGCTGATGGTTTTTGTAACAGCAAAGATGATGAGCAGTATTTTTCCACTAAGTGCACTACACAATAGTAGCAATACTTGCAGACTGTTTGTGTCTGTCCAGGTTGTGAGATCATTCTGTTGCTTTGATTTCTGACATCAAGCCGTTTCACTGAAGAAGAACATGATGTAGAGTGTGTCAGATATGGAAACATAATTAAAACTTTTAGAAGTACTTTTTATAGTACCACAATTTGGTAATTAGCAAATGTTTATTAGTATTTATCAGTATACCAAAACAATCTCTTTGTCTCTATCTGTATTTATCTGTGTATTTTAAAATAAATGTGTTTCATGTATATATTTGGTAGATGGAGTGGAACTTCCTGAATATGGCACCTTTTGGCTCTAACGATTAGGTAAGTTCTGATCATACATGTCTATAAAATTGTGTGCTATATAAATGCCAGTCTGCTTTCATGTACCATTCCCACCACTACAGGCAATTTAGTCAGTAACACAAAGTATTTTAGTGACAAATAAGCTCCATAAACTGCATGAAAATTACAATCAAAAGGATGAGGAACTGTATCTATAATTCAACTTGAATTTGTCTCCAGAGTACAGATTGCACATAAAATACACCACATGAGAATTAATTTATATTAATTTATATAAGGCTGTAACTCACTGAAATAAAAAGACTGCATAGCACAGTGTGATCTGCAGTGTTGCAAATGGCATCTTGAACATCATTGGAGGTTTGGTATCACATGCTAGCAGCAGCTCCATGTTTGCTTTGGAAAGCAGCACAATAAGAATCCCCAGCATGGATGAGACTAAAGTTTGACAGGCCGGTGGATCAGGAGGGTCAGCTCCTCTTTTCAGCTGATAATGGAAAGCAGAGATTATGGTAATGAGACAGACGCCTAGAGCCGATAGAGGGGCTAAACCTGGACTTCATCTTTGTCCACGCCAGATCTCCCGATTGGCATGCTATGACTTATCTGTAGAATGGGAGTGTGATTTAGCTCCCCAGACACATGCACCCTCACACATTCACACACAGGGTTACACATGTGCAGCTATAACAAACACAAGAAGAGCCGCGTTTTTGTTACAGAGTGAATACAACCAGCACTGAAACACATCCAAGCTTTTATGTTTTATCTTTCATTGCACACAACAACATGCAGTGCATCTCCCTTGGGAAAGTCACAAAGAAAGTGCTGTATGGATGTGTGTGTGTGTGTGTGTGTGTGTGTGTGTGTGTGTGTGTGTGTGTGTGTGTGTGTGTGTGTGTGTGTGTGTGAGAATGGGTGAATGGGGCCATATAGCTATATTTAAAGGATCGTTCTAAAACTGAATCACCTTGATCCAGATGTTTCAGTTAGGTTATGATGAAAAACGTCTGCTAGAGCTTCATGCAATTTTCCTAATGGGATACCCGTAATAAGATAAATCCATTATATAATACATTATGAAAAATGTACATATTTAAATATACTTTTAGGTGGGAAAACATTTTGTACATTTTCTTCTAACAATAATAGGCCCATGCAATAAGCCCATGAACATTTTTTTTATTACAGTATGTCCTTTCTTGAGAATTTTATTTCCTATTATTGAGGGGTATGTTTAACACAAGGAAAGAAAAACACAAAGAAAAAAGAAGAGGATTTGTCGTTTTGTTTTTGTTTTTGTTTTATTTTTTTGCCTATGACTAATTTAAAGTAGCCTTTAAAATATACAACTTGTCTTTTTTTAATAAAGAAATTTTGGTAAATATATTATTTTACATTTTCATAACATAAAATTGGCATATGTTTATAAAATGTTTTTTATAAACAAATCACAAATTTTATGTTTGCGTATTATTTTTACTGTATCATTGAATATATTTGTAATAATCTTTAACTATATGAAGCAAACTATTCCAATCATTAGGCTTACTAAATGTAGACGTGAAAGCTAACTGTCATATGTTTGCAGAGGTATAAACAGCTGTTTGGGGTTCACAGAAAAGGCCTTCTAAGACATTAATATTTTGATATGACAGATATAATGCAAGACATTTGCTGAAAGAATGCAGTGTGAAAACAGTCAGTCTGATGGACAATAGTCATGATATTGTTCCCCATTTTGACCAAGACATGGGTACAAAGACTAACTGCTCTGGAGAGCTACATGAAACTAATTATGGGTCATTGTGAAAATCATATTAGTTCCAGTGTAATTACACCCAGGATCTGCTTTCAGTTCAGCTCAATAGTCTCTGACCAGTTAAACAGACTGTTGGCTCAACAGTTAATGAATTTTATTATCGAAAACAACGTTTTTTTTTCTCAGAATAGAAAGTTAATGTTGCTGTTTGGTCCTCTGCTGTTGTGTTTGCATGTGTCAGAAATAAATGGTCTATTAGCATCTCTCTTTTGTTCACTGTCTCAATTTATTTACAGCCTGCTTAGGCTATGGGCACACCTGAGAACAACAATCATCTGCAAAGAAAGAAATGCCTGAAATCATCTAGCACTTAGCACGTCTTTACAAACCATAGTCACAGAGTAATTATGGTACATGGACTGACAATAATATAGTGCTTTTCTACTCTCCCATTTCATTCGGAGCTACAGCCACCCCAAAATGACATGATCCATACAGCACTTTGCTAAGACACAGCCACACTGATTCTCACATTGGGGGCAACTTAGGGTTTAGTATCTTGCTGAAGGACACTTTGACAGACCTTCTGATATGTAAATCACACACGCACACAAAAGAAAATACAATACCGACAATACAGATAGATCCACATAATTATGGAGTCTGCCATAATATTACTAAGATATATTTTAAAGCAGGAAAACCTAACTCTGTCAATACCACAGTGAGACTATACCATTAGCAAATCTTAATTTAATGGCACACTTTTAAGTTTTAGTCATGTGATCTAATGGATACTGTAGCAGCTTAGCATAGAAAGGATTTCCTTCATCTGTATAGTTTCTACCATTTATTCCATATACCAGCTCTAATGGACTAATTAAAAAAAGAGGGTACAAAGTTCTACTTGCTGATTTGTTCTTATCCTATGCAGCTAAACAGATTTAGGAGGTGTATGAACAAATGGGAATAAAGTGAAATGGAGAGGTGCTGGCTGTGGCTGTGGTTAGCCATCCTGTCTTAGCACAAAGTAGACTTCTCTTAAATAACAGTTGCCCTGGAGCCCCCCGAGGCCTTTTGAGGGTGAGAGGTATAGAAGAAGCACCTCATCGGGGGGACATTGGACATAAAGGCAATAAAAGACCCTGTCACACTCTGCAAGATTTCAGTAAACACTTCCAAAATGATTTACTAAAGCTGTGCAGTGAGCAAAGTGCAGCCTGCATAATCGAGGATGAAGGAGGTCAAATGGTGCAGCGCTATGGCACAGAACAAAATATTCATGTTCATATTTTTAACTAATATTGTTTATGTGAAAGACTGAAATATAAGAATCTAAATGTTTCAGCATAGTTCATTTTGCAAGGTTAGACAATGCTCAGTCATTAGTATAAATGCATGTTAAATAAATGTTTACCAGCCAAAATAAACAGCAATTAAAGAACAATCCTCATTAAATGTTGCAAACTCTACTAAGAATATTTCTACAAGGAAGTCTTAGCTGCTTCTGTCCTGAATGTGTAAGTTTACTGTAAAATCAGCTAGAGGTTCATTTCATTTTTGCTGGGATGGCTCTTTTCATTTATGTATGCCTTTACCAACAATACAAGTCCTTGAATTGCTGGTTTAAACACTAAGCTAATTGAGGCCAAAGCCAAAGTTTGAAAAATTATTCAAAGAACACAACAGAAAATACAATATAATCTGCCAGTTGGCATCAGGAGCAGCTTTGTCAACAATGGCCTCAAATACAAACCCAAATGGGTAAAATCGAGCTGAAGCAGAGAAGCGCTGCGATGCTGTTGCGCCTCTGCACACTCTCCCATTCACACAGTTTAGTATTGTTCCTGCCATTGTTCCAATACAGCTCCCTCACAATAGTATTTAGTCACAACAAATGCAGCAAAAGTGTATAGTAAGCAGCATGAGTGGAGTGTGTGCAGCACAGGCCGTGTTAAAGCAGTGAGTAAAATATTTGCCAAAGGATTTAAAAACTCTGCACACTTTCTTTGAAAAATGAATGAAAAAAATCCCAACTTTTGTCATTTAACTATGGAAAAATATTTGACTGCATCCACAAAATATAGTCTCCCCGAAAGCTATGGGAGCTGTTACAGAAGCCTCATGGTTTGCACAAACGCTACACAGAACTGGCACTGAACTCAATCCAGCCCACACAAAGACGCTGGCTTTATCAGAGCATTATGTCTTAGCAAACTGCTATTAATGCAAAGTCTTTATCTTCTTTCCTCCCCAGGCACTGGCATGCATGTCTTTATTTAGTAGATAAAAAAATAGGCATAAACAAAAATTGCAGACTGTCAATATACATACTGATAGAGATTAGAGCTGGGAGCAAATATAATAATAAGAGGAACTCTTAAGATATTCTCGACACAGTAAAGCCTTCTGGACAGCTGCAGGCTTAAAGAAAGCAGAAAGTTTTAAAGAGTAACGGTATAATCTTATTTTGGAAGAAAGTAGATTAACAATCAGAGTGGTGCAAAGAAAATGAAGTGATTTGTGCTTGCTGACCATCTTTACAGATTTCGGTTAAAAAGCTCTGATGTGCTTGTAGGAGATGGAGGAACAGGTGAGGTTTTCCTTTGTACCATCTTTGCTCGTGCCACCATTGTGCAAATGTGGGTCATATGTCAAATGCTCTCTGAATTATACAGTCATAAATCAGTTTGATGTCAAATGTTTATAGCTCACAGTAAAAAATGGTCTTCACAGTTTGAGGACCAGGACTGCTTAGATTACTAATAGAAACTATTCCAGTTTTTCTTTTATGCAGAAGCAGCAATAATACTAAGCTTCTTTCATTTAATAAAATAACAAAATAATGATTTGAACTTCACCTCCAGATGGGTGCAAATGCACCCATCTCAAAAGCTAAACCTGTCAGGCTTCCCTAAGGATTTAACCATTAAGCTTACTGTTAAGGCCTATGATACAGAGCAATCAAACTGTAGTTTCTTAAAAAAAAAAAAAAAATCTACAAACAGGAGGAAATTTGTCAAACCAAACTACAGCATGAGTATTATGGTAAAAAAAAAAGAAAGAACAAATGCAACAGTGGGATTCACCTCAACACCTGGCTGGACAGCATCAGAATTTAGAGTGATTCATCAATTAATTGAAACGCTGGTGATTTGATCCTCAACTGCTCCAGACAAAGTGTCCTTGCATTCATTAGAGTGTGCGTGTGTCTAAAAAGCACTACATATTCCATTTACCATTTACACACATGCTATACTACCAATTCAAGGACTCAATCTTATTTACCGGGCCCCTTTAATATCTACTAAAGCTTATTGAGCACTGTATGGGCACTATTTTGACCTTTAGTTAGGAGTGGTCCGATTGAATTGTGGACCAATGTGCTGAAAATGTCTGATTTTCAGTATTGCAGAATATATGACTAGGCAAGGCAAGGCAATTTTATTTGCATAGCACACTTTCAGCACAAGGCAATTCAAGGTTTGCTTTACATGATTAAAATAAAACACATAAAATAGAACATAAATCACTTTAAAGGTAAAAATACAAGAAAACATTTACAAGAAAGCATTTATAAAACAATAATCAAGACAATAATTTATATGAAAAATTAAAAACAAACAAGTAGAGAGCCATAATAGGATCAGTTACTCATAAGCAAGTCTAAATAAGTAAGTTTTAATTTTAGACTTAAAAGAGTTCAGTGTCTCTGTAGCTTTGCATTCTTTGCATAGTGTGTTCCAGATGTGAGGAGCATAGAAACTAAAAGCTGCTTCTCCATGTTTAGTTCTGGTTCTAGCGACAGTCAGTAAACTAGAGCTGGAGGACCCGACTGATCTGGATGGTTTGTACCATGATAGCAGATCTCTAATGTACTCTGGTGCTAACCCATTCAAGGATTTATAAACTAATAAAAGCACTTTAAAGTCTATTCTCTGAGCTACAGGGAGCCAATGTAATGACTTTAGAACTGGAGTAATGTGCTCTATTTTCTTGGTTCTAGTGAGAACACGAGCAGCAGCGTTCGGGATGAGCTGCAGTTGTCTAATTGATTTTTTAGGTAAACCTGTGAAGATACTGTTATAGTAATCAAGGCGGCAAGAGATAAATGCATAGATGAGTTTTTCTAGGTCTCCTTGTGTCATCAGTCCTTTAATCCTAGAAATGTTCCTCAGGTGATAGAAGGCTGACTTTGTTATTACTTTTATGTTGCCCTGGAGGTTCAGGTCTGAGTCCATTATTACACCTACATTTCTGGCCTGGTCAGTAGTTTCTAGTTGGAGTTTAAGCTGATTACTGATATTTAGTTGATCTTTTTTGGCTCCAAAGATAAGTACTTCAGTTTTGTTATTGTTCAGTTGAAGGAAATTATGAGACATCCAGTTGTTAATTTGCTCAATGTATTTATTAAGAGTTTGGATAGGTTCAACATCACCTGGTGACATTGAGATATAAAGTTGAGTATCGTCTGCATAATTGTGGTAGTTGATATTATTGGTGGTTATAATCTAGCTTAAAGGGAGCATGCAAATGCTAAATAAGAGGGGCCCTATGATGGAGCCCTGGGGGACCCCGCATGTGATTTCTATATTTTGTGATGAAAATTGGATAATTCCTGTTCTTAAGGTAGGACTTGAACCAGTTGAGTGCTGTACCAGAGAGTCCGGCCCAGCTCTCTAGGCGTTCCAGTAATATATCATGATCAACGGTGTCAAACGCCACACTAAACTACCGTAGTAATCCACAATATTGGTACTATTGGACCAATAGTACCAATATTGTGGATTTACTACGATCAGTATTTATACAGATGTCGTTAAACACTTTGACAAGGGCTGTCTCGGTGCTGTGGTACCTACGAAAACCAAACCAGACTGATAAATATCAAAGCGGTTGTTCATTGTGAGAAAGCTGTTTAACTGCTGGAAAACAGCTTTTTCAATAATTTTACCAATAAATGGAAGATTAGAGACTGGTCTATAGTTTTGCATTAATGTGCTGTCTAGGTTCTTCTTCTTTAATATTGGTTTGATAACTGCTGTTTTTAAGGCTTTGGGAAAGACACCTGATAGGAGGGATGCGTTAATTATTTGGATCAGATCCTCCCTGATGGCTGGGAGGACCTTTTTAAGAAAACCTGTTGGTAATATATCCAAGCAGCAGGTGGCAGAGCTTAGTTTCTCAATAATTTTATCAAGGCTTGATTGATTTATTTGTAGCACCCCACCTGTGATACTGAGTCTAAATCCACTTACCTCAGTTTGGACCCCCTAGGCGGGGTGTTAGGTTCGTTACAGCCTAGATACCAACAAATGGTTCTGGTATAGACAGGAATCAGGGAAACTATCAGTAAACCTTTGCCTGCAAGTTAGACTTAACCAGTAGTAAAAGAATCAACCCCAGACAACTCTTTAACACAAACCAAACGTTTACTGAATGTAAGGGCTGGCAAAAGTAATGTACAACACACCCTTTTCTTAACTCAATTCAAATGATATCCAGCTTCATAAACAAATGAAACATGCTGTGTAAATGAAATAATTCCCTTTGAAATTATGTTAAACAACACAAATTATTTTATCACCTCTTGGTAAGTGACTCACTAATATACACTCAGAAATATGTTATATAAATCCACTAGATAAACAATATTCACACATGGGCCCCACACACACTCACATTCACACTTGTTGCAGGCCTGTTTGCTGCTCACGGCGAACAATGGAGAAAAATCCTCTTCTCCCCAGTAAGAGCACGAAAGTCCAACTTACAGTTCAGTTGCTCGGTAGGTTGCCGTTCACCAGTCCAAAATAAATCCACTGTCCGCTCTCCCTGCGGACCCGATGCTGTCTCTGCTACAGCGCGTTAGCCAGTCACTGTCCAGCTCTCCAACAGTCCATAGCGGCTGCCTCCGTGGCGCAGCCAAGCAGTCCGGGCTAGCCTTTAGCCTCGGCTGTCGTAGCTGGAAACAGTTTTTTCACAGTGGTGCGACAGTTGAAACAAAAAGTCACTTCGCCCGCACTCTGTTGCAAAGCTCTCGCACGGTTAACTTTCTAGACACGCACTCTCTTGTGCTAGTTAACCTCAGTAAACTAGCCGAGTCTCTCACATTTGTTCAGCTAACCTCGTGCATCTCTCCATGCCGTTCTCCTCCCCTCCTCCATTGCACCAGATCACAGGTCCCGTTCTATGCTACCTTCACGGGCCTCCAGAAAATTAGAACTCTGAACAATATTTTAACTCTCTTCAGAGTTACATACCATAAAATAATACTTTATGATTAACATAACAGTTTCATTGCTCTAATTACCTGTATTTACCTTGTAACATATTACAGGGCAAATTACATTCAGGGTACAGTTACATCACATAATATTAACTGTGAACACCTTATGTTACCGTGGCATTTAAGTCCATGGGAATTATGAGTATCTACTCCCAAATTCCCATCCGGGCTACACCCTCCCCCTTCTAAATGTGTTTGATGCCCCTATCAAACCCCACAGATTTATAAACACAAAAATCTGTGCTTTGTTAGTCTAGCTCTAATTTAACACAGGAAGGGCATAGTGCTAGTGGGTGACACCATGAAGTCTGGCAAGTGTGATCTCGTGAATGTCTATAAGTGCCACTTCCCACCAAAACAACTACAGGGTGATCTGATGATTGCCCGAGTTCATCATAACTCAGTCTCACCACAGGCCTCTTTAGTCTCTGTGGGCGGCCCACTGGATGCTCCTCTCCTTCCAGTGACATCCCACTCTCTTCGGTTCCCTCCTCAGGGCCAGTCACTGTAACTGCCTCAGGGTCTAGATGGAGATCTGGAGGGTTATGATCATCTGGATTTCTTTCAATATCTGCCAAATCAGTGGTTGAACTCTCAAGATCCAACACATTTGGCTTTTGACCTCGGTCCCTCAGAAGCTGTTCTGACAGTGACGGAAGGTTTTCACAATCCATGTATGGGAATTGTGTCAGGCATGCATCTTCAGATTCCGACTCTGACGAAGATATTGCATCTCCCTGATTGTCAACTGGTTTAGCCTTGGTGAGTCCCCTTTGGGATCGAGTGACAGGTCTATCAAACACCTCTGGTTCACTATCATTTGGAAGTCTCACTAGATACCCTATGGGTAGTAAGTGGTTACGATGCACTGTTTTCAGCCCCAGTCCCTTCTCAAGTTTCACTCTGTATACAGGTAGACGGGGCATTTTGTCAAGCACAACGTAGGGTGCAGTTCTCCACTTATTCTTCAACTTGTGCTTTCCAGTGACACCAAAATTCTTTAGCAACACCCGGTCTCCTGGTGCCAAGGTCTGTTCTTTCACATGCTTGTCATGTGCTTTCTTGTTTCTCTGATGACTTTTGTCAGCAGCCTCTGTCGCTAGGCGGTAAGCTTGTTGCAAATCAGCTTTCAGCTTAGCTATGTACTGGTGATGTGTCAGACTGCTGTGTGTGTGGTTGTTGGTTCCGAAACATATGTCCACAGGCAGCCGGGCCTCCCTGCCAAACATAAGCAGGTAGGGTGAGTACCCAGTTGCTTCGTTCTGCGTACAATTGTACGCATGTACCAAATGACTGATGGACTGATTCCACGCCTGTTTCTTCTTGGGATCCAAGGTTCCCAGCATGGAAAGTAACGTCCGGTTAAATCTCTCTGGCTGTGGATATCCCTGGGGATGATAAGGCATTGTCCGGGATTTCCGGATTCCCAAGACTCTCAGAAGGTCGTGGATCAGCTTACTCTCAAAATCACATCCCTGGTCAGAATGTATCTGGGCCGGAAGTCCATAATGCACAAAGTACCGCTCACAGAGAATCTTGGCTACTGTGGAGGCTTTTTGGTATTTAGCTGGAAAAGCTTGTGCATATCTGGTAAAGTGATCAGTCACTACCAGAACGTTAGCATATCCCTGAGAGTCTGGCTCTAGGGATAGAAAATCAATACACACGAGATCTAGTGGCCCACTACTGGTGATCTGGTTCAATGGTGCAGCTCGTTGTGTAGGTGCTTTACGTGCAACACATCTCCCACAGTTCCTTATGTATTGCTCAACTTCTGCACTCATCCTAGGCCAGTAGAATCGGTCTCGTATGAGCTCCACAGTCCACCCCCAGGTGACCTGACTCATCATGAAGTGATCTAAGCACCATGGCAACATGCTCTCGGGGTAGTACAAGCTGATGTATTTCCTTTCCAGGTTGTCTCTGTACTTTCCTGTAGAGTACTCCATCAGTGATTGCCAACTTGTTTGCCTCTCTTTGAAGCAACATGGCTTCTGATTTGGAGTCTTTGTCGAAAGTAAAGGGAATCACTCCATTCATGGATTTCTCTACAGGAGCGATCACTGGATCATTGTCTTGTGCTTTGATAAACTCGGCTTTGCTTATCTGGGTCAAACACCCGTAGTCAAGATGAGTGGGGAAAACAAAACACTCTGGGAGTGCCTCAGGGGAAACCCCTAAAGATTCAGCAAAGCTGACTGCCCCTCCTCCTGCTGACTTTCTACAGGAGATCTGCTTACACAGAGCTTTGACACTGTCCAAGGGCAGAGTTTGCCAATCAGTGTCCTCTGTTGGTAAGGGGTTGCGCGATAACGCGTCAGCATCAATGTTGCTGCTTCCAGGTCGGTACTGGAGAGTGAAGTTGTAAGTGGCAAGAGCAGCTAACCACCGATGCCCGGTGGCATTGAGCTTGGCTGTGGTGAGGATATATGTTAGGGGATTATTATCCGTCCTCACAGTGAACTGTGCTCCGTATAGGTAGTCGTGAAACTTGTCAACTACAGCCCACTTCAACGCCAAAAACTCAAGCTGGTGCACTGGGTAGTTTTTCTCTGATGAGCTAAGCTTTCGGCTAGTAAATGCAACTGGTCGCAGCCCTTCTGGGTGTTCTTGGTTGAGCACAGCACCCAACCCCTGAAGGCTAGCATCAATGTACAACACATAAGGCTTGGTTGGGTCTGCGAATGCCAGAACAGGTGCATTTGTAAGAGAATGTATAATGTTCTGGAAAGCCTCTGTACATGCAGAATCCCACCTGTCCCCAAACGGTTCATTTACCCGATGGTAGGTCTTTTCTGGGACTCTGACAGCTCTCTTTCCTTTCTGAGTTGGTGGGTAACCTTTACATAGTTCGGTTAACGGCTTGGCAATGATGGAGTAGTCCTTTATGAAGCGATGGTAATACCCACAGAACCCTAGGAAACATTGCAGTGATGGGAGATCGGTGGGTTGCTTCCAGCGAGCTACCGCCTCAACTTTGCTTGGGTCAGTGGCAATCCCTTTCTCTGACACTATGTGTCCAACATATGTCACCTGTGGCCTGCAGAACTGACATTTGTCAATGGACAATTTAAGGCCAGTCTCTTCCAGTCTGTCAAGAACTTTGATTAGTCTCTGCTCATGTTCTTCCAAAGTTCTTCCAAACACGATCAAATCGTCAAGGTACACTATGACCTCAATCATGTGCATGTCTCCCACTGCTTTCTCCATTACTCTTTGAAAGGTCGCGGGAGCTCCTGTTATCCCCTGGGGGACCATCTCAAATTGAAAGAATCCCAAAGGACATATGAAAGCGGTCTTCTCCTTGTCCTCTTCTGCCATGGGAATTTGGTAGTATCCACTACGCAAATCCAAGACAGAGAACCACCTGCTGCCAGACAAACAGTCCAACGCCTCGTCAATGCGAGGAACTGTGTATTGGTCAGGGACAGTTCTGCGATTCAGGGTCCGATAGTCCACACACATGCGCAACCGCCCCGTTTTCTTTCGTGCCAAGACGATGGGGGAAGCATAGGGACTCCTTGATTCTTTTATTATCCCCGCTGCCAAAAGTCCTTGCAGGTGGCGGCGTAAGTCATCCAGATCAGCTGGGGCAACACGGCGGGACCGCTCTCGGAAGGGGGTATGGTCAGCTAGACGGATGTGATGTTGCACTCCTCGAGCCAAACCCACATCCCATTCCTCCGTTGAGAAAACTTTGCCTCTCTCTGCAAGTTTCTGACTAAGCCTCTGTTTCCATTCCGCTGGTATAGGAGGGTCCCCAAAATTAAACAGAGATGGGTCAAGCTTAGTAGAAGCTTTTGTGTTTGGGCCTGGGACATCAGTCACTATATCAGCTACATGCAGGTGTGCAACCACAGTGCCCATGGGAATGGCAGTGTCTTTTAGTGACTGGTTGCGCATGAGCACTAGAAACTTGTCTCTATCAAGCATCTTTGAGAACAATACGGTTGGCTGCACAAGCACACTTGGGGGAAGGGCATGTGAAGCTGCCCGTTCTGTGATGAGGATGCTGTCTCCAATAGTGTGGATGTCTTTGACTTTACAGACAGCTATATGTTCTTTCCCAGCTGGAATGACCAGTGGGCCAGGACCAGTCCACTTAACGTTAGCTACTGGACTGTCATCATCCTTGGCAGACTCAGACATAATAGTCGGTAGGTTCTGAGGCTGCTGAACCTTCACTTTGGCAGAGCAAACATTCTCCACCCTCACTTTCTTTCCAGTTGCAGAAATGTGTCTGATTTTATGAACATTGGTGCCCACCAAGACAGGTATGGTATCTGAGCACCGAGGGTCTGGGCACACCAAAGCGAGGACTGGGATAGTCTCAACTTTCTCTCGTGTTTCTTCAGGGAATTCCAATTCAATTTGAATGTACCCCCTGTAAGGATAGCTGGTCTCTGATTCACTTAGGCCCCAAATATCTAGGCCCGTAACAGAGCGTAAAGGCACATGAGACAAGTGTTTTGAATACCAGCTGTCAAAAATGATGGTCACCTGAGAGCCACTGTCTAAGAGAGCAGTGCAAGGTACACCATCTACCTTCACACCGGCTGTGGAGGGTGGCCCTACCAGTCCTTCAGGGAAACTAGGCGTCCTGACATTGACAACACTCCGGTTAACACCTACATTGGTGGTGTTTGGTTCTTTTGCAGGACTGGGAGTTTTATTACTTTCTCCCTGCTTCCGTTGAGCCTGAATGAATTTCTGTATCACTTTAGGGTAGTTTTCTGGAGCCTTACACTTGGTAGAGATGTGCCCATCCTCCCCGCAGCGATAACAGAAAAAGTGACTGGGATCTCTGAGTGTTCTTGCTCCCCGCTGAAGGTGTGTGGGAGAACCATGGTGCCTGGGCGAGGGCACCGCAACCCCTGTGCTGGGGTTGACTGACATGACAGAGATCTGCTTTCTTAGCTTCACCACTTCTTTCTTTAACGCTTGGAGGTTTTTGTCTTCTCCCAAGCTGTCTGCTTCAGCATTCTCTGTGGATGCTGCCCCAGGTGAATGGACACCTGGCACCCCTGCAGCAGTGGTGAGCTCATTGACTTGGGTTTTCAGACCTTGTATTTCAAGTCTGAGATTTTCCACGTGTGCCCCTGTGGGTACAGTAGCGCTTTTGACATGCAGGACTTTGTTGAGGTTAAGTCTGCGCCGAGAAGCTTCATGCTCCTCTTCAATGCGGACCTCATTTAACAGCTGCAGAAAGGTAGGGGGATTATCTTTTCGTTCCCTTAAACGCAAACTTAACAGCATCAGGTCAGACCCTGTTGCACCTTTAATGAGCTGATCAAGACGTGCTTTGTCAATGAGGGCAGGAGACAGACCTCCCTTTTTGACCACCTTGCTCAGAGATTTCTCCATTCTTCTCAGAAACTCAGAAAGTTTCTCCCCTCTGTGTTGACATAGCATTCGGAAGGCAAAATAGAGTTCCTCTCTTGTTTCTGGTGTGTCAAAAGTATTCTCAATCACATCAATGTATTCTTGAGGTGTTGCTTCAGGGTTATTAAATCGTACAGCCTGTAAAATCTCCAACGCAGGACCCTTTACACTTTCCATTATCCTGATTTTCTTCTCTCTGTCAGGCCGATCATATTCCTCTATCATCAGTCGAGCCTGTAGTATCCAGTTCTCCAACTGCTCCTCTCCTGGGGGTGTGGGAACAACCCCTGAGAAGGTGCGCAACCTCCTGTAGCTGCTATTGTCACTGGCAGGCTTAGAGGTATTTTGCAGAAGGTCTCCAACAGCTCTGATGATTGCTTCAGGAGTGGAGGCCTGAAGTGTGGCGGCAGGTCCCAAATCAGTTTGAGATGCCTGCCAGTCATCTGCAACCAGCTGGTCATCTGAACCATCCTCCTCCTCTAAGTGGCCGATGATTCTCCAGGGTGAATTGCTGCCATCAGCTAGAATGTCCAGAGGAATGGCGTTAGTGTTTACCTTTTCTCTGCATTCACACAGTACGGTCAAACACTTGCTCTGAGGATCATACATACGTCCTCTAACCTTCACACGTCCAAGAACTTTAATGGATTGCAGAGTTCTTTCTATGACTTCAATCTCTGTGTCCTCGGGAACATCTTTAAGTAGTATGGCATGCGAAGGGTTAAGGCCTTCTCCTTTACACCAGTGCCGTAACTGAGCCATTTCTTGGTGCTGGGTGCGTGTGAATCTTACTGTATGTGTATAGTGTAACACAATACCAAACACAAACTGATTTTGCTCTGCTGTAACTTACTATAACTTTAAGGGTTGTCTGGGTCACAAGTTAATACTAATTACTACCAGTCTTTATCCCAGCGGTGCCTCCATTTTATGTAGCACCCCACCCGTGATACTGAATCTAAATCCACTTACCTGAGTTTGGACCCCCTAGGCGGGGTGTTAGGTTCGTTACAGCCTAGATACCAACAAATGGTTCTGGTATAGACAGGAATCAGGGAAACTATCAGTAAACCTTTGCCTGCAAGTTAGACTTAACCAGTAGTAAAAGAATCAACCCCAGACAACTCTTTAACACAAACCAAACGTTTACTGAATGTAAGGGCTGGCAAAAGTAATGTACAACACACCCTTTTCTTAACTCAATTCAAATGATATCCAGCTTCATAAACAAATGAAACATGCTGTGTAAATGAAATAATTCCCTTTGAAATTATGTTAAACAACACAAATTATTTTATCACCTCTTGGTAAGTGACTCACTAATATACACTCAGAAATATGTTATATAAATCCACTAGATACACAATATTCACACATGGGCCCCACACACACTCATATTCACACTTGTTGCAGGCCTGTTTGCTGCTCACGGCGAACGATGGAGAAAAATCCTCTTCTCCCCGGTAAGAGCACGAAAGTCCAACTTACAGTTCAGTTGCACGGTAGGTTGCCGTTCACCAGTCCAAAATAAATCCACTGTCCGCTCTCCCTGCGGACCCGATGCTGTCTCTGCTACAGCGCATTAGCCAGTCACTGTCCAGCTCTCCGACAGTCCATAGCGGCTGCCTCCGTGGCGCAGCCAAGCAGTCCGGGCTAGCCTTTAGCCTCGGCTGTCGTAGCTGGAAACACAGTTTTTTCACGGTGGTGCGACAGTTGAAACAAAAAGTCACTTCGCCCGCACTCTGTTGCAAAGCTCTCGCACGGTTAACTTTCTAGACACGCACTCTCTTGTGCTAGTTAACCTCAGTAAACTAGCCGAGTCTCTCACATTTGTTCAGCTAACCTCGTGCATCTCTCCATGCCGTTCTCCTCCCCTCCTCCATTGCACCAGATCACAGATCCCGTTCTATGCTACCTTCACGGGCCTCCAGAAAATTAGAACTCTGAACAATATTTTAACTCTCTTCAGAGTTACATACCATAAAATAATACTTTATGATTAACATAACAGTTTCATTACTCTAATTAACTGTATTTACCTTGTGACATATTACAGGGCAAATTACATTCAGGATACAGTTACATCACATAATATTAACTGTGAACACCTTATGTTACCGTGGCATTTAAGTCCATGGGAATTATGAGTATCTACTCCCAAATTCCCATCCGGGCTACATATTGTTTGAAAGTGAGTCATTTTCTCTGCATAGGTGTTAATTGGGCTTAACGTCGGTATTGGGGTTGAAACTAATGTACTGATTGACCTTCTGATTTTCAAGATCTTTTCAGTAAAGAAGCTGGCAAATTCATTGCAGGACCTGATGGAGCTTAACTACTCCAGGTATTAACTACTCCAGGTATTAACTTCTCCAGGTATTAACTACTGCGTAGCCCCTGACCACTGGAGTAGTTAATCTCGCCACTGTAGCAAATAATGTCCTAGCATTATTGTTGTTTCTGTGAATAATCTCAGAGAAAAATGATTCCCTTGCATCCTTCATGGCTAGTTGATACTTATTCAGCCTCTCTTTATATATCTCGCAGTGAACCTGGGGTCAAGTTTTATCGCCATTTTCTCTCAGCCCGCCGGCGCTCTCTTTTTTCATTACATACCAGTGGATCACTTCTCCACGGAGACTTCTTTTTACTAGAGACAGTTTTAACCTTAAATGGTGCAATCTTATCCATCATGTCTGAGATTTTGGATAGAAAATCATCTGTCAGTTTGTTTACTGAAAGTGTGTTGGTGGATGTTGGTGATTTAAATAAGGTAGAAGTGTACATCAGTTTAAAATTTTCAGCTGAGTTTTCTCAGCTTCACTTGCTTGACATTCATTTTTGGAATCAGAATCATATTTTCTCCATCCCATAGAACGTGGAAAACAACAGGGAAATTAGCAAGGGCCTTGTTTAGGCTTGTGTTAATATTTATTTGAAAACTTATCACACAGCACTTAGAGGAAGGTCGTGTGATATGCTAAATATTAAATATATTGTCATACCTATAAGTGTCTTGGTCCTGAGTCTGGTGACCGAGTGTTTATATTTTTGTTGTTGATATTCTTTGATTCAGTTAGTTTGTGGTGATTCTTTGTTTTTGTCTCTGCGTCTCCCCTGTGTTACACGTTTCTTGTCTAGTCTCACTGGTCTCTATGTTTGCGCATCTCGTGTGTCTCTCCAGTCAGTCGTGTCTCCTTATCAAGTTTGCATCTCTGTGCCTATCTTATGTTTCCTGTTTTACTTTGGCAGTCTTGTGTCCTTTGTTGGTGTTTTCAATTTTGCTTCCTGCCTGTCTCGTTTCGTTTGATTGCTGCGCTCTCCTGCTGTGTCTCATTCTCTCGTTACTCCCTTGTGTATTTAAGCCCAGTGTTTTCCTCTGCCCACTGTCGTCGAATATGATACGTTTCTTAGTGTTTCTTTTTCCATCGTTCCTAGTGTTTAGTTCTTCATTTCCATGTTCAAGTTTTGGCTTGTTTTTCTCAAGTTTGTTTTATGGATAATTTTCCCAGCAAATAAAGCTGCGGCTTTAAGTTTATGTTTCTGTGTACCAGTCCTGCATTTGGACCCTTCGTCCTGCCTGCACACAGCCACACATGACAATAAGTGCTCCAATTTGAGTTTATGAAATTGAATGCAAAAAAAAGCTGTACTCAAACCACTCTAAGAGCCTGTCAGCCTAACTTTAAACACTTAGCCTAACTTTACAGTCACCACCATTTTTTGAGGAAAATGTAAAATTCTGATTCATGAGGACTGAAATATTTGTAATGGACCCATTGTAGTCTAGATCATACTGCAGGTAGTAAATTAGCCAAAGTCTGCTTCCAGACACAATTGAAAAAAGTAAACTACATAGTGTTACAGAGTTGACATCTCATATTATTTACTGTGACATTGTGAAGCTATACCAACAGTTATGTGATTAATATGTGAAGTCAGGCATTTGATAAGTCCTAGCTTGTTCCTGTGACCTTTATATCATAATGAAGAGGCCAACACATTAGACTGGACCAAATGTTAAAACACAATTAGCCACACTTTTATGAAATGACACATTCTTTACATCAGCTGAGAATAACAAGCTTTGAATAGGTAGCAATTAATGCCCTAAAAACAACTTGCAGTTATATCACATTTTATAGTTGTATACTGAGCACTCAAAGATCATTAGATTACATTCGCATCTACTATAAGCAGTTTAACTATCTCATATCCACAGCCAATATAGATTTTAGACTGTGAGAGAAAACAGGAGCACTGAGAGCAAACCCACACCGGAGAACATGCAAAGACCGCGGCCAGTCCAGAAGCCTCCGAACAGTAGCAACGGCTGGAACTTCCAGTTTAGTGAATGACTTTTGAATTCAAGTTCAGTCACAAAAAAACAAAAATGTGTAAATCAGCAGCAACACTGAGGCAGAGGGGGTTGCTCTTCTTTTTTTTTTTTCCCCAGAGGGAAAAAAAACAGATTTTTATATATATATATATATATATATATATATATATATACACAGTATGTATATATATATATATATATATATATATATAGGTATATAATTAATTCCGATTTTTTTGACCCTATGTGACCCATATCCGATCATGGTATGACAGTGTGAACGGCACAAATCCGATATTTTCAAATCCGATCTGGGTCACTTTCATATGTGGTACTGAATCCGATACATATTCGATGTTTTAGAAAGTGACTGCTGTTTGAACGGTCATGTCGCATTAAATCTGTCTTTTATGTCACTGACACAAGATCATAAGCGCCGGGAAAGCGCCTGAGAAGACATCGCGAACGCTTCCTTGCCATCCAGTGTAGATGTCAGTGAAACTGTTGGGAAGTTTCACTGACATGGGACAACGTTGGAGAAATGTGAACATTTTATTTGTACTGTGTAATCTGCAGATCCTTTGAAGCACCGCTCCTCTCTTAAACAGCAATAAGGATAATTATTAGGTTATTTACATTATTATGTAAATAACAAAAGAACTTAAAGCAAAAATTGGGAAACCTAAAGTCCGAAGTCTTTATATTAAGGGCCATCTGTCAAACAATACTGTTTGCTCTGGGTCTAAATAGAGCGCGTTGTGTGTGACATCTTCTTTTGCGCATGCGGGCCACTTTGAGCATTCACACTAGAGCACATTTGCTGTTGCATTTTATCTGTAGTGTGAACAAGCAGACAAAAAAATCTGATTTGATCAAAAAATCGGAATTGAGCATTAAGACCTGCAGTGTGAACGTAGCCTTAGACAGCTGTTAGCACATGATTCTCCTTATGGGGACCTGATATATTTAATATGCTGCTGAGAATATAGCCCAGAAGAAGCGTATAGTATAGCTTTTATTTTGGAAAGAGCCATTTCTCTGTAATAAACTCTCTTTTCCAAAGATGAGTGATTTCTCGATCAGATAGATTTTTTTTTTTTTATTACTTTGTTGTTTCAGCAACATTAAATTTAAAAACTGTACTTTTGAGTTAAAATATATATTTATAATTTTAATAAATGACAAATTAACATGGCAAATTGAACCTCCCCCACCCTAATTCAGATCTGGCGTTTGGAACTATTTTGGTTTTCATGTGAAGTATAACCCTGAAGGTAAGTGCGTCATGGACAAAAGTAAAACAGTATGTCGGATGTGCCACGCAATGCTCAATTACATTGGTGGGAACTAGTGCTTTAGCACAGTTAGCTCGTTAACGTGTTGGCCGTCCAGCCCCACGCACGGGGTGATCCGCGGTAGCTCGTTAACAGAGATTTTCCGTGTTGTGGCGTTAACGTCATTTCAACGAGATTAACGCTGACAGCACTAGTGGGAACACAACGAATATGACTGCACATTTACTCCGACATCATCTTAGTGCAAAGACAAGTGGAAGCAGACAAAAACAACAAGCACGCATGCTACAAACTTCACCCGAGTCATTTAAACAGCCGTTAGCACATGATTCTCCTTATGGGGACCTGATATGTATACGGCAGCAGTGATCAGCAGTGATGCTTGGCTACAAGTTGAACAGCCACAAGGGGCAGTACCATTCATGGAGAAGGAGGCTAGACCCCCTATGCTAAGCAAGCCTACCGCAAACATGAGCGAGACAGATAAATATGAAGGCATGCCAAGAAGGCATCGGTGGGCAAGAGACGAAAACCTGAAAGATAGGATCATGGCCAAGCTTGAAACCTGGACCCCCCGTAGCCGGTTACCAAGATTACATGAAGTACCCTCAGAAGGTCTGCTAGATGATGTTAATGCAGCACTACGAACGATACCTACAGCCACGATTACCGACACTAACAAGCTGATCTACAATACGGCAGCAGTGATCAGTGAGATGCTTGGCTACAAGTTGAACAGCCACAAGGGGCAGTACCCTCCATGGAGAAGGAGGCTAGAGGCTAAGATCAAGGTAGCACGGAGGGAGGTTAGCCAACTATCGGAGTTGCAGAAAGGCGCGATGAGGAAGGTGCCTAAGAAGTACAGGAAGCTGTCCATACCTGAAAAGGGTCTCCAGTATGAAGAGTTGGACAGCACCAGGCCCTGACATGGTTCACGCCTCCTGGCTGAAGAAGCTGACTGCACTCCACGAGTGCCTGGCAGCACAAATGAACCAGCTGCTAGTTGACGAGAGACACCCGGAATGGCTAACCGAAGGCCGGACAGTCCTGATCCTCAAGGACCCCCAGAAGGGACCGGTCCCCTCCAACCACCGACCAATAACCTGCCTCAGCACCACGTGGAAGCTCCTGTCAGGCATCATAGTGGCTAAGATGAACAGGCACATGGGTCAATACATGAGCGGGGCACAGAAAGGAATGGGCAAGAATACCAGAGGCGCAAAACACCAGCTACTGGCAGACCAAGCAGTCAGCCGAGACTGCAGGACCAGACTGACCAACCTGTGCACTGCCTGGATTGATTACAAGAAGGTTTATGACTCAATGCCCCACACCTGGATCCTGGAATGCCTAGAACTATATAAGATCAACAGGACCCTGAGAGCCTTCATCAGGAACTCAATGGGGATGTGGCGGACAACACTGGAGGCCAACCTCAAGCCCATAGCACAAGTCACCATCAAGTGCGGGATCTACCAAGGAGATGCTCTGTCCCCACTGCTGTTCTGCATAGGCCTGAACCCCCTCAGTGAGATAATTGACAAGACTGGCTACGGATACCGACTACGGAATGGAGCAGTTGTCAGCCACCTCCTGTACATGGATGACATCAAGCTGTATGCCAAGAGTGAACGAGACATCAATTCACTGATCCACACCACCAGGACACCAATGACATCGGAATGTCGTTCGGGCTGGAGAAGTGTAGTTGGATGGTAACAAAGAGAGTGAAGGTAGTCAGAACGGAGGGGATCAAACTACCAGAAGGCAACATTGCAGACATAGAGGACAGTTACAAGTACCTGGAGATCCCATAGGCGAATGGGAACCATGACAAAGCTGCTAGGAAAGCTGCAACCACCAAGTACCTGCAGAGGGTCAGGCAAGTCCTGAGGAGTCAGCTGAACGGTAAGAACAAGATCTGGGCTATCAACACCTACGCCCTACCCGTGATCAGGTACCCTGCTGGGGTAATAGGCTGGCCAAAGGAGGAGATAGAAGCCACTGACATCAAGACAAGAAAGCTCCTTACCATGCACAAGATCCATTGAGGCTGGGGTCTATCACACCAGGCAAGACCCCAGGTGCTAGCTGTGTAAAGATGCTCCAGAGACAATCCAGCACATAACAGCAGGGTGTAAGATGCTAGCAGGCAAGGCATACATGGAACGCCATAACCAAGTGGCCGACATAGTGTACAGGAACATCTGTGCCGAGTATAACCTGGAAGTCCCGGGGTCAAAATGGGAGATGCCCCCAAGGGTGATGGAGAATGACTGAGCTAAGATCCAGTGGGATTTCCAGATACAGACGGACAAAATGGTGGTGGCTAACCAACATAGTGGTGGTAGACAAACATGAGAAGACGGCCGTAGTGATCGATGTAGCATTTCCGAATGACAGCAACATCAGGAAGAAGGAACACGAGAAGTTCGAGAAATACCAAGGGCTCAGAGAAGAGCTCGAGAAGATGTGGAGGGTGAAGGTGACGGTGGTCCCAGTGGTAATCGGAGCACTAGGTACAGTGACTCCCAAGCTAGGCGAGTGGCTCCAGCAGATCCCGGGAACAACAGCGGAGATCTCTGTCCAGAAGAGCGCAGTCCTAGGAACAGCTAAGATACTGCGCAGGACCCTCAAGCTCCCAGGCCTCTGGTAGAGGACCCGAGCTTGAAGGATTGACCGTCCACAGGGGCGAGTGGGGAATTTTTATTTTCTTTAAAAATAAAAAAATCTCAATCCATTTTCATTTATAAAATAAATGTTCTCTCAATTTGCAACAAATCTGCTGTTGAACTTAAAATGCCTCAACAGTGACATCTGCTGATATCAGGGGGGCAGGATCTCTTCTTTCAACTGAATACACTTGTGTACGGTGGCCCTGAGAGGCCAAACGGACTGCAACTTCAGAAAACACTTGCAAAAAGAAAAATGCTGCAAAAAGAAAAATGCTGCAAAAAGAAAAACACTTGCAAAAAGAAAAATGCTGTAAAAAGAAAAACGCTGCAAAAAGAAAAATGCTGCAAAAAGAAAAATGCTGCAAAAAGAAAAACGCTGCAAAAGGAAAAATGCTGCAAAAAGAAAAACGCTGCAAAAGCACACAAAGCACAACGGAAATAGGAAAAAAGACAACGGAAATGTTTCTGGGGAGATAATAACCGGACGGACCAGTTGCACGAACCAAAACATGCTAACGAGTGCACTGGGACTGGGAGACACTTCAAAGAAGTGGAAGCGGAGCGGCCAAAGAGTAAACTTTCAAAAGTAAGTTCTGAATATTATGTCACTTATTTATGTGCAAATGTTTAATAATGAGGAACATTAAAACATTACTGTTGGTCACGTGTCTGCAAACTTATGTGAAATTAGCAATGTTTGTATTTTCAGCGTTTAATTTGTTTTAAAGCCTTTACTTTATACGCCGTTAGATAGTCGACCTTAATCTTACAGAGAATCTGATGATTTTGTGGATAATTAAAGTCAGTCATATATCCACAAACACAACAGGCTGAAAGTCAGTGATGCTGCTCGGTTTGCAGTCCTGAATATCACGGCACAAGCAGGATTCACTGCACTGTTAATGTTAGCTATGTTATATTGCTGCCTTTGTTCGGTGGTGTCGAGCCAAATGGACTTTAACGTGTGTTTGAACGAGCTGACGGTTCACTCGTTAAGCTGAAAGAAACATGTTTTAATCACAGGAGTCACACATGTGTCCACTGTACTATCTGGGAACTCTTCTTGTTTAGCACTCGTAATAACACAAACACTAAATCCTCCTTCTCGTGTGCTGTTTTGTAGCAGTGTAAACACCTGAGACTGTCACTTGTCTGTCCTGCACTCTCTCTCTCTGTTTCTTTCTCTCTGATTGTGGAATAAAAGTATGAACATTTATTTATAAGTTACACTTGTGTTTGAATCCTGCAGCTTATCACACATTTGATTTCCATGTGTCACAACTGCAAGTGTCCAGAGTGAGGACAGACTGAGGGACCCACTGCTGCACATCATCTGTGAGGCTTTGCACCCCTGATGATCCACCAGGACAAACTCAGCAGTGTGTGAGGAAGAGGAGGAGGAAGAGCCAGCAGCAGCTGACAGATGGAGAGAATAGACAGACTGTTCCCTGTTTGTGAAGGACTGCTAGGAAAGTTTAGAATAACTAATTGTCTGTCCTGAATCAGTCTTATTAGGTAATGTTCAAATAATTTTATCATTCCAGTGTTTTCAGTGTGGGAGAAAGTACTCAGGGCCTTCTAGTTACACACTATGAAAGGCAGTAAAAAGTTTAATGTTCAGAAACCTAAAGTATGTATCAGCAGCAGAATGGAGCTAAAAATAAATGTTTGTTTCAGTTCTATGAAGCTTTGAGTATTTTGGATTAGTAGTACTGCTGTGTTTGTTGCATCATATTGCTGCAATTGTTTATATGCTTTATATATCCTGAGGTAAGTTGATCTATAGTGTTACATCATATTCTATAAGGATGTTATGTGTTTGGATACTTTCTGCCCAGTTTGACCCATTTAACAGAAGTCAGCCTGTTTAAGGCTCTGATATCTATTCTGTATGACTTAAAGCAGTTATGACATGGTCTGATTTTCTCACCCAATAAAGGAATATTTCATATATCAGTCTACTCTTCATTCTATCAGAAACAGTTATCACAGCTCGTACATTTGCTTCTTCCACACATATATAAGCATTGAGCCAAATTTAGTAATGCCAACATATTAAAAGAACAATGTTTGTCTCTTATATATAATACATCTATATATACACTGTCACAGATACTTGTCTTTAAGTGAAGATTTAAGGTGATAGGAAATATAAATAAATGCAACTTGAATCTTTACTGAAGCTCAGTTTTTGGCACAGAGTTCATGTTCACTGCTGTAATAACTAATAATGATTAATATAATATTGGCCATCTTATATTTACATTACCAAAGTGAGATGACTTTAGTCTCATGAACAACATTAGCTAATTGTTATTTACTAGCTAATCTTAAATGACTGTTCAGTACAGAAATGAAGCCCAACAATCATGTTTTACAGTCCTGTGGTCTCAGCCTCAGATACTTATCAAATCACACAAAGCTCATGTAGAAACAAATGTACAAAATATGTTCTCCTTCATTTCTGTCAAACAAAGCTGTATAAAACGTTTCCAGCTGTTAGTACCATGGTTGCTAGGCAACCTGGGCAGCGCAACGGAGGCTAGGCCGTCCCATTTCACAAGCCTACAAGCCTCGCACTTCCGGCCTCAGCGGTCTTTCAGTACGTGGCCCTTGAGGACCGTTAAGGCTGCGTACTTTAAGGCTGCAGACCCTGAATTGGGAAACAGTCCCTGAATTGGGATACAGCCATACATACATGTTTTGGTTCGTGCAACTGGTCCGTCCGGTTATTGTCTCCCCAGAAACATTTCCGTTGTCTTTTTTCCTATTTCCGTTGTGCTTTGTGTGCTTTTGCAGCGTTTTTCTTTTTGCAGCATTTTTCTTTTTGCAGTATTTTTCTTTTTGCAGCGTTTTTCTTTTTGCAAGTGTTTTTCTTTTTGCAGCAATTTTCTTTTTGCAGCATTTTTCTTTTTGCAAGTGTTTTTCTTTTTGCAGCATTTTTCTTTTTGCAGTCCGTTTGGCCTCTCGGGGCCACCGTACACTTGCCTTTTTTTATTCATTCATTCCCTCTTAATGAGCACGGCAGTTCAAATCATGGACAAAGGGAGACTGTCCTTCCTTGCCGATCAACAACCACAACAAAAAACTGACATCAAATATGTTTAAACACATGACTAAATGTGACATTTTATCTGTTCCTTTTCAGAAGACATTTTCTTTATTAGTCCCAACAATTAGCTCAGTTTTTTATTTTATTGCTTTATTACTTTGTATAGTATGGATGGCTTTAAGGGAGGTTTTTATCAGTAGGAAAACTTGTGAAAATACAGTTAAAAGTCCAAAATTTCTGCTTGTTTGTTGTGAGCAGCAGCTCAACCATGAATTATAAATGGCTTCTCATGCACATTCAGGCCTGTGAGACTCATTTAGACGCTCTTTGCTACAGGCAGACATTCTGCATTTCTGCCATTCAAAAACACTTTGTTTATAGTGTTATATGAAAGCCTTATTTTTATGCATTTGTTACTACTAAGGAGAACACATATGAGGTTTAAGGCCTAGACAATTTTTTATATTTTTTTGTCTTGCACAATGGAAAATGTCTGAAAATAAAAGTGGGTATCCCTTTATCCAGCTCTTAATTTCATAAATTCTCCAACATGATGGAAATGCAGCCAGATGCTGCTCATTTATGTTTTGCTTGTTTTTGCTCCACAAGCTTGCACTTGGCTCTCTGTGTACCTGGCCTGTACTACTACACTTGTCTTCAGATCATCTGCCATCCTTCCTTCTTTTACATAATGGTATGATCCAAGTCTGTCTGTACATGCGATTGCTCGCATGGTGTGCCAATCAAAATAGAATCCCTCCCCTGTCTGCATGAATTCTCAGCAGGGCTGAAGATTTGGCTCCCACATACTGAGGGGCCATTAATTACTGACATAGGAAATTATCGCACGGCCCGGATATAAATGTATAGTGGGCCGTATGTTTGAGACCCCTGCAATATACAGTTTATTAATTAATGGAATAAATAGCTAGGGTATTTATATTATTGTGTTGTGTGACTTCAGGCTTCAGAGAAGTTGGCTTTCCTCTCATATGCACAGTCCTATATCTCCCTCTGGGTTATTTAAAGGGCCCATTCATCCAAATTAACAGAGCGCCCATATCTCTCATGTTACCTAAAGCTTTCTTCAGTCGTGTTGCACTGCTATTATTGTTTTATCATTAACTATTTTCATGCAGTTGAGTTGAAACCATGTCATTATTAGGTAATGTTTGCAGCAGGCAGTCCAAAAAGGACATTCAGGTAAAATGCTTCTCTAGTAGTTCTGCTATACTTGCTGCTTGAAGTTGCTGTAAGAATTCTTCTAATGCTAATAATAGAGAGTAGAGCGTCGGCCACAGCGATCCCTCCCACTGCAGTTGCATACTCATTCAAAACAGAAGCATTAGAAATGCCGATCAGCTCACCAGCACAGAGCAGAAGCCTTTCAGCATTTTGCTGTTGTCTAGCTCAATCGTATCACTTTGAAGGAGTCTATTCAGAGGTATTCATGCATCTGCCTTCAGGCTACAATGGCAGCCACTTTCTAAACTGTCAGGCTGCTTGCCTCAAGCTTTCGGTTCATATTGTTTCCTTTCTTTAATAGACTTGGAGGAGTTCATCAACTCCTTCAGTGGCAAATGCAGGCACAGAATAGCAGGCTGGCCTCCTTGTCCATTTCAACCCAGGTTAATTTTTTTTTCTTCTCATCCTGTTAGCGGCCCACAACATACATAAAAGTTGTTTCTGCACACAAACACAAAACATTTCGCAGTCTGGGCAAAAGCAAATTCTTCAAATCAAGATATTTTTTAAAATTAAAAGACATAAATATAGGCACACAGACAAGGAAGATTAATTATATTAAAATATCATTTTCATCAAACTCCTGTTTTGATGTAAATGTGAATATTTTGTTATGCCATCCACAGTAATTGCGTGTCAGCTGAAATATGAAATTACAGCAAAATTTTGGACCGGTTTGCGTGACATTTTTTTTTTTTTTGATGTGCTATAATTAGAGTTAAACACAATCAGAAATTAAATCACTACTACTGCTGAGGCTGTTCTCGTTGGTCAGGTTGTAGTAAAACCTACTAAGAATCGCATGCTGTGCTAATCGATACCTTTAGACTTCTCTCAGAACAAAGTGAAAAAAGATTTTTGTGCAAAGAGCTGCAGCAGATCCATTCACTAATCCAAGGTTACTAGCGTGTCAGAGTGTGGTCCCTCATGAAGCCACAGTGTGAACAATGCTGTTTCCACCATGACCAAAGACTGTGCTAAAGATTTGGCTCGAATTATTTTTATTGCAGTGATAGAGAAATGGCTGATAATCCACTTTCATTCCTATAAACAGAGTGAACATTTGCTCACCCACCATCCAAAAACACTGTTGGGCCTTTATACCCAAATAATCTCTGTTTATTTAAGGTTGTTTTTTTTTTGCCAATAACTATGAATAGATGGTGTTCACTAAATGAGATTTACTTCATGAACTTATGGAGAAACCCACAGAAAAGCCACTCACCCCCAGAGAAATTAAACTTGCTATATAATTTTTAGATGATTTCCTAATCATCCAATACAGATAATCACTTACACACACTCTCTGCTCATTTTTGCTTGTTTTGTTTGTCATAAAATTTAACATTTGAAACCAAAATTAAACAGGCAGTGGGACATTAAAAGATTTCAAACCCTCTTTTCAGTATTATACTATGATCTTGTTCTTTGGATCCTCCTTTAATGCAAATCTTTTCTTTTCATGCTTAATTTCATTCATATTAATTAGGCACAGGCCCCAACACTCACACTTAAGATAATATCTGAGGAGTCTGGGTTTTTGGAATTTTATCCTAGTTTTCCTGGGACCTTAACAATATGGAATTCCATGAATAATACAGCAACAGGGTGATTGGTTTACATGTTTATATTTTTATACTGAAAAATAATAGTTAAAATTTTTACTTTGCAATAAAGCAGGAGAACTATGGCCTTGTTATTTCTATAAATCCAGATATCTGCTTTGATATGTTTTTTTTTTGTTGTTGTTGTTGAATTGTGAACATTATTCCCCCTAAATCTCAGGGGCATCTCATTTTTAAAGACTCACAAGCTATATGGTGTTGCTGTATTATAAAGGAAGTGATATTGCAAATCAACATGTAATCTACATAAAAACTTATCCACGCTTAATTTTTAAGCTATTTTAATTTCAAAATAAATTCAGTGGTGCTGCAGATGGAAGAATACTCTAAAAGGCATTACAAAGCTGCTGCAGAGTATTTCTGGTCCGACTGATTTTGGCAGGGAGCGGTGTCTTTAAAGACAGCAGAGTTTAATCCTACAGCTAGCTGTGAGAGAAGCAAGGTGCAGAAAGAACATTCTCTGAATGGTCTGTTAGCATACAGCAGAAAGTTTTCCCGTGCAGCCAAATGAACCTGATTAAAGTAGATGTTTCCCTTCAACACCCTGACACAGGCAGCTAACAAACCAATCAAGCACATGATATCAAATGAAGTTCTTAAACCTTGAAAAGGTGAGTGAAATCTTCAAATCTAAAAAGGCTTTTTAAGGTTTCCAAAAATGTATCTTGGCATTTAGTGTTTTCCGGCTATGAGGTATTCCACTCATTTAAAAATACATGTAAAACGTTGATTAATATAATTCATAGAATAATGACATGAGCGATACAAATTCAGAATTAAACTAGAACTATACAGCCGAGGTATAATATTTCTTTAAGGTTTCAGACTGACCAAAGTGTTAACATTGCATGATTTTGTTATAATATTGTTTGTGCAAATATTATATTGCTCTCTTTGCATTTGCACTGTGTATATCCTTTACAAATGGGTTGTTAATGGGATGCCCTAGGCTTCTGACTGCCCTCATCCCAGTTTTGCCTGCTTGCTCTTTGTGGACCATTCCTCTTTTGTTGGCTGATCAGCTTCCTATTGGGTTGCCAGACAAGATCCTTGGCATTTGTCGGCAAATGAAAGAAGGATTAAGGGATGGCTACTAAACACTCCACGGCTAAGAAGTGGGCTGCTATTCTCCTATTCAAAGCCCTCTCCCAGTTCAGCAGCTCCCCTTTATATATATTTGTTTTCTCAAAGACAACATTGAGAAGTCCCCAGTTCTGCAGAAATAAAGGAAAGTCAGGCCGGCAAACATGCTTATAGTTGTTGAAAAGGAAAAGAAATCATACAATTAGCTGCACTCTAAGTACCAACAATTACAATCAAGTGTGATGTTTTCTTGGTGTAAACCTTTAAGATGTTTCATATGTTGAAAGTATTAAATGAATTTATCAACTACCTAACTTGGTGGTAACTGAAATGTCTGAAAGAAATCAGTCTCTGTTTGATGAGACTATAGAAATGGAACCAATACTCATAAATGGGAATAAGAAAATATTAGCAGATCAACTGGTGTAAAAATAGGTATTCTTCTCTGAGGTCCCCAAGCGCTTTGGGGTCCTTAGGGACTAGAAAAGCGCTATACAAATGCAGGCCATTTACCATTTACCATGTTCTGTAGAACCTGTGGATCCTTCTTCTGCTGGTCACTGAATTTGATTCATTCACATTATCATTGTCATCAGCAGTAATTCAGTATTATCATTCATCATCAAAGCAAGCTGCGACAAACAAAATTAATTTCTGGGCACATGATACATCTGAACGTCTGTTATACAGAGCATTAGACTGATTATATGCAACATAACAAATTATGTGGAAAATATTCTTGTTAAATATCTCGGTGCCTATTTTTAAGGCATATTTGAACAACCAATACAATGCTCCAAAACACATGTGAATCACTCCACAAATAGTCTTCACTTTTATTGCAAATTGCAGTCTTCTTTTCACATGTAATCCTTAAGTTGAATGTGAAAAATATAACTCAGAAAATTCCTCCACATACGTAAATGAAAACATGATCACTAAAACAACTGAGAAGTCTGAAACTTTTACTGATTTACTGCTGAAAATTTTGCTTAAAGAAGATGTTATCAAAGACTGGAAATACAAACTTGTTTAGTTATTTCTTCTGTTATCAACTGTTAAAAAACCTCTGACGGCCACTAATGAAATCTCTGCTCTCCCTGGGGCAACAACTTATATTTAGCATTGTTCATCTTTGACAAAAAGCCCTGAACCTGCTTTAATCTGAAACCTTACTGTCACACATTTCTACATTAAATGACTCACTTTCTGATGTCTGTCTTTTATATGATTTAAATATTTCAGTTTTGATCTTTCCACACAGTAAGGCTATTTGAATAAAACATTCCCATGTTGCTTTCTGATTTTTCCTATTTGCTGTGTGTCTTGTGTTACTGTGCTTTATCCTGTTCCTCTGTGCGTCTGCAGTGACCCAGTTTCCCCACAGGGATCTAATGCTGTCCCTGCCCACCTCCAGAACCTCCTCCAACTATGATTCCCTTCATTTCACATGGTGAGAGAGAGGGAGAGCCTAGAAAAAAATGCTTCACGTAGACAACTGTAATTTAAAAATGTATGTTAAATATTTCTCTCTGGTTTTAAGGAAGGCAGCTATGAATTCAAGATGTGAAAACTTGATGTAATTTGTTTCCAAATAACCACAATGATTTCACTCAGACATCACAGGAAGAGAGGCCGTCCCTCTAAACAGAGGGCTGGACAGATCCTCTCTCATATAGAAAATGGGCTTTAATTATTATACAGGCAAGCCTGAAGGCAGTGTTGGCTTCAGCTAATGTGATGAACCCTCATTGTGGCAGTGTCACTACAAATGCTACAAATAATGAAAAGCAACAGAGGATCAAAGCCTCTAAGCTCCTCACTTTGTTCCAGCAGCTTCATACCTTCCTCACCTACTTTTTCCTCTGCTGTTAAAGTCTGAAACAGAGCAGAGGAAGCGTGCCCTCAGGTCTCCCTCAGGCCAGCATACCACCACAGCTTCAACAGTCAGCATTACAGTGGAACCAGCTTCTGTGAACATATGTGCCTTTTTTTATACTTATAACTCATTTGTAAGGGAGTAAAATTTCACTGTTATGACGCAAAACAACCTCTGCATCCATAATCACAGACTACTAGCATGTCTATATGTTGATTCTTTTCAAAGCTTTAGGGACAGTGTTAGCTGATTCCTAAGTCTCTGCATTCATTTGTCCTTCAGAGGAATGATTTGCTATAAAATCAGTGCATCCTAGGAATGTTTAGTCGAGGGCTACGTGACCATGTTTATAACATCATGGTCTCACATCACTGATTTTTTACATTTTCACTAGTGATTAATTTATTTTATCACTCGCTATAAAAATTAAGACTTTTGGTTATATTGGATTTTTATATCACTTCTTTTATCAGTACAATAAAGTGTTAATGTAACATACTATATTAAAATACATTTTATATTCATATGTCGTGAACAAAATTTCATCAAGGATCTTACAAAATTTTATTTACAGTACATCATTATAAACTATACATCTGATCGGTGGTAATGCTTTGATGTAATCTAGATCATTACGTAAGACAACAAATATCTCCACAAAGATTTGAAATCAGTGTGACGGGATTTATTTCTGACGTTTGGAAACCTTCTTTAGTTTTACATTTAAAATTCAATACACTTTTTATATGTTCATTGTAATATTTACAATTCTTTGTTTAATTAAAATGAAATCAATTACATGTGCACTCTGGGATGATGCCTTCAAAGTGCTATATTTAAGCATGCCAACTGTTAGCGCAGGTCAAAGACAGAAAAGCAGCAGATCCTCACACTGACGCAAATGCCAGCAGCATTTTTGAATTTTTACCCCACGAATGACTGTGACACATCACTGTCATGATGATTTTGACTCATTACTCATTACTGCTGATACACTTCCACTGACTTCCAATCCCTTTACATTTTGTAACACAGCTGTTAAAAATGTGAATTTTGGTGCACAACAGCAGGGGAGAAAAGAGAGGTTAATCCCAGTTTAACACAGTGATGCACAGCCCAGGACCGTGGCTGTGATGATTGTGTTATCTGCAGACAGCATTTAGGTCTCCTCAATTTCAACCCAGGTAAAATAGCTGGAGGAAAGTGAAGGTGGAGTAGAGTAAGTGTGAATGCCCGGGGAAATTGTTATTAATAGCTGCAACTTCCCACAGACTGTGCTCTCTGCAAAGAAGCTTCCCGTCACCTCCACTGGATTTGTTTGAAGTGCTTTCTCTATCCTCACTGTGTACCTTTTCTCTTTCAACCAGGCTGGACTCTAGAGGGTTTTTTTCTACATAATGCTTATTTATATCTTTAAGACACAGCATACACACTAAATAGCTATAAACTGTAGAAAGAAAGCCTGGACAGCTGTTTAACTGGATTCCAGTCACCTCCAAGAAGCATTTTGAGTGTTTTCTACAACGTGACAGTAATTTACAGAACCAAGGCCATTACTTTGAAGCTTTGATATGTACATTTAGCAAACGTAAACAATGATCCTAACTGAAGATTAACAGTAAGTTTGTCATTTATCAGTTATATGCAAATGTCAGACTATCACGTGTGTGTGTGTGTGTGTGTGTGTGTGTGTGTTACTTTTAAAGGTTATTTCAAATTAGGCTTTTCTCATTTTATGTCGTTTTAGCTTGTCCCTTGCTGTAATCAGTGCTCACATATCATGTAAATAAAAAAATCATCTCATATAATGGATCAAATAAAACTGGTAAACAGTTCCCTTCAATGAGTTTGTCGGAATCACTACTGCCTCTTCCATTCAACCTAAAATTCACTCTGACTCCTGCTGAAATATGTACAGCACGCCACCAAAAGTAAACATTAAAAAAACATTTGAAAATTAAAATAATTATATATATATTTTAAAAATACTATCTAAACGAGGGGAGCGGAAAGCTTACAATCTCATGAATTTATGCTGCAGGCTTCACACCATGAAGTGAGCCACTGAGAGATGAAAGTGAAAAGAAATAAAAGGCTCAATTTAATCTGCTTTAAGGCCCTTCAACAGCGTGTGCCTGGGACTGTGAGAGTGAGGGCTGATAGGGGATAAATATATTTCTTACCATGCCTTCCAGCTATTACACCCCTCTCCAACACAGATGCCTATTCAACAGAGGCAGGTTTCATTACCAGCTGTAATAGGCTAAGTCTTCAAATTATGAAATGCCAAGCTCGGATGACACAGAGACACTAGCTGGGCTGATCTTTTGAAGAATGTGGAAAGGGGGAGACTTGATAGCTGTTTGAAAAAAAAAATCACCAGTGAAACCAGTGGTCAGAAAGCACTGGGCCCGCTGCAGGCCTCAAGTTTAAAGAACAGACTGCCGTCCACACGCTACACTCAAACATGCTGCATCGACGTCACTTTAATAAAAATGAACTAAACAAAAGCTTCCAACCGCCATGTATACGTGTGTATATGAAAGAAATATGAAGAGGGGATATTTAACACCTTCCACTAAAATCGTACTATAACGATATATTTACTATACCTTTTCATTTTAAAACGTTATGAATTTAATACATGCATATATGTAATTGTGCCATTTTTGGCTAGGTTCGTGTATTTATTTAGCGTTTGTTTGTTTGTAGGCTAAATGTCATTTCAGAGGAAAATTCTGCTTGAACTTGGTATCCACACACGGAGCTGACGGCCTGGCTCCTGTCGCCTGTGATCGGTATGGACATTTGTCACCGTTTAGCGTGACGGGAGCCCGCGCCACCGCTCACCATGAATATTTAAGCGGCTCCAGGCGGGAGAAGTCATGGGACAAAACGCCCGTTTAGACCTGATTAGCAGACAGTTAACCGCTAGTCCTCCCGGGGCCTACCTTTCTCCCCGAGGATGCCGTCGATGCTGTGTTTCGTTTTCTTTTCTCCGTCCTCTTCCTTTTTATCGCACTCATCCTCATCCTCCTTTTTCCCAAAACGAGCGCGAAGTACACGGCTGATCGAACTCACTGCGAGCAGAAAGGCATCTTTAGCAATAACATAATAATAATAATAATTAATAATAATAATAATAATAATATATTTTATATTAAATTCACTGTTATTCTATTATTATATCATTACTTTATTATATTGTACTGTTATTATTTTTGTTATTACCATATTACCATTTACAACGATAGCAACAACAACAACAATAATAATAATAATAACAATAATAATAATAATAATAATAATAATAATAATAATAATAATAATAATAATAATATATTTTTATATATTTTTATATTATTATATTTTTCGTGATAACTTCCTTGATTTGAAAGTCTGTTTTTATGTATTCATCGGGGAGGGCAAAATTCAGAGTAAAACTGTGAATTAAACGCCGCTTACCAGAGGAGGCCTCACCTGAAGGGACTGTGCTTCTGTCACACACCCCGTCCTTCAGTAGCTTATCCCGGATCTCCCAGCTGAACATGCCAGGGTTGTCCCGCTTGTACTCTTCAATCCTTCTCTCTACATCCGGCGTGGCTACCTGCTGCAGGTCGCCGTGAGCCACACAGAAACAAGGAGAGTGAGCTGAGCCACAGGCTACAGGCCCCGAAATCTTTCGAGTGACTTTTTAGAAAGCAGGTGGAAATATAAACTATAACAAGGCTGTGGAAGCCTACAGATAATCTACAGATTACTAACTTATTATTTAGCCTAGTGGTATTGACAAACAATTATCCGTGTTGTCCTTCAGATCGTTTCTCTCACCCGGGGTTTGCTGCCACCTATGGCGCCGGGTCGGATGGACCCGGTCTCTTGGTAGCGGCAGAGGATCTTGGACACGCAGCCGTGGGAGACACGAAGTTGGCGCGAAATGACACAGGGCCGGATCCCGTGGTGGGCCATCTCGACTATCTTGTGTCGGATATGGTTGGGCAACGGTCGGCCGTTAATGAAGACCCCCCCTAGCTGGTTGACCCGTCCCTGGCCCAGAGGAGTAGATACTGTGGATGACACAAGGCCAGATTCGGTACAGAGCGGCTTTAAGCGCAGACTGTTGTCTGTTATTAAATAATCCAGTTTGATGACAGGCTATTTTTCTTATCAATCACACGTAATGCGAGCCCGGTGTTCTTTCAGCTGTTCCCTGCCAGTATTCACTGACAGTACCACGTGTCAATTGTTTTCAAATCTCATTTGATCGCCATTAAGGGCTAACACTTCACAGTTCCACATGCCAAGCAGAGGAGGTGAAGAGCACCTGCTGCCACGCTTCACTGTTCGCCGTCACGCTGTCCAAATATTGGACTGATCCTCTGCTTCTGCCGGTGGGTGCCAATTTCCAGGCGCGCGGATCTTGAAGCAATCCAAGTGCTGTAGAGACTGTCTCTGTTTTCTCTGGAATTTCTAGTCGTTTTCAATTCGCTGACAAAGTGGTCACTGGATGATTAAGTGTGCTTGTGACCGGGGCCTTTAATATTTAGCATAAGAATAATACAACGGAAATTGTATTAGCATAAGAATAATGCAACGTGGGCTTTTGGGGTTTTTTTTTGTGGGCGGGGGGGGGGGGGCACTTGCCTTTATTCATGCAATTGTGTTCAGTGCCAGTCCTTGCACACAAAGTTTACCCTGGAGTTGAGGCCTTAACTGTTAAGCACGCTGAAGGTCTTCTCACGTGCCTTTAATGTTTAATGCAGAATATTTGTTTGAATAATCTTCAAATTAAGCTCGCATTTTTTTCAGCCTCCGCACAAAATCTACCGGAGTCTGAGAGGCTGTTCAGGGCTACTGTCAAGCTCCTACCTTCCAGAGGGAATCCAGTGCGGGGATAGTTCTGTCCGGGAGCCGGGCGCATCATTCGTGGTACAGTTCCTGGCAAAGACGACATTGTAGCATTAAAAACAACAGAAAAGAAAATAAAAAAAGACAAGAGAAAAAAGAAAATAAAAGAAAAAAAGATGGACACGTTTAGATGTCCGATTCAAGAGTTGATTTGTTGGTCACACGCGTTCTGAGGATAAAAAGTGGCAGTCAGATCCAGCGTGGAGCAAAATCAAACAAACAAGCAAACAAACGAAAACGGCGGTTGGATGTTAAAATGTGAGCCCACAGCATTCAGGCACACGGGACTGCTGTGGAGCGGAGTCCTTACAATGCTATTGTGCTCGCAGTATACAGTTGTTCTGTCTGACATCAGTTTATTTTCTCCCGGAGAAGTCCGGACCAGGCGGACTGGAGAATGGGCGATTTTTCGCGAGAACCAATAGGTTCTTGGCGCTTTCTCTTATTTGAGGGGGAAAAGGCTCCAACAAGTTTCAGCAGCCAATGAGAACGAAGAACACACAAACGTACACACACACACATACCAAACCCACGATACACTCACACTGAAAATGCAGGCCTTAACACAGTCTTAGCACATCATCCACACCCGCACATCCGCCTGTACGTCACACTGGATGGACACAAAACACCAGCACCTGTCAAATACAAGCTACTGCAAGCCAGTGCAACTACTCTATAATGAACAGCTGCAGGCATTGACGTGTGCTGTGCTCACTCTTTCCTTTTATTTACAGCTGGGAAAAAAGACGTTTAAAGCAGTTTGAGCCCAACGCAGGAACACAAGCTAGTCCTCAAGGTTTGACACTTTTAGTCTTTAAGGTGAAAGTGTTTTCCATGTCTCATTTTCTGATCACGTTTTTCTAAAAGTTTGAAAAAAATAAATTAAATTGTGAAGCAGTGGCTGTCCTCTGAATGATGATAATAATAATAATAAAAACCTGAAAAGCTTAAAAAAAGGAAATACAAAAAATTGTGTAAGATTCTAAGTGAAGCATTCAAAAGCTCAACAGGATTTATATTAATCTATTTTAATTCAGATCAAAAAATTATAAATGTGTTAAATTCAATACACCCAGTGAGCTGAATGTGAGGAGATAAAGATAATCAATATTATATTATATTATTATATAATATATTATTATTCACTGAGTTGGAGATGCTCTGTATCTCACTGTACAGCTGTAAAGTGGCAATAAAGGCACTCTATTCTATTCTATTCTTTTCAATTTATTTACCCCTATTTATTCTGATGAATAAATGGCTACATATGGTTGTGTTTTTAATATATTCTTTATAATTAAAACTACATTTAAAAAAAAATTAGAATTAAAGTTTCAGTCCATACATAGATACATTCACACATAGAATTAATTGTCTAATTGATCAACTATATGATACAATAATAGACACAATTTTAGGGGTGATCAGCTCTTATTGTTTGACCAAGCAGACAAATCAGAAAAGTCTATCTTTTCTTAGAGCCCTGAAAGTCTCTTGCAAACATCGTGTTCTACTGAATCTCCTGAGACAAATCCTGAGAGAAAACGTGTCTTTTGAGAGATAAATGGTATTTAGAGTAAAGTAGAACTGTTGCATTACATGAGCTGCATTCGTAGGGATGTACTGCAAGAATGTACTATATACAATATTTGAAATTGTCAAATCAGCAGTCGTTATTCAAACTAGAGCTGAGAATTCCACAGATAGTGTTTGTATAAAATTATTTATTTTAAATTAATAGGTGTGTCTTTTTTCAAATTTATTTGTCACACTTTGTGGGTGTTATGATACCAGCAAAGCCTGAAAAGGCTACATAACATTAAAAACATCCTGAATGCAGAAGAGAAGGCTTCAAAGTGTTATAACAAAAAGTGAAACATTTGCTGTGGATTCAAAGTATTCTACCCTGTGATATCAGTGAAACTGTTCAACAGCTTTTTTGGGGGGGGAAGGAGCATTCCACAGTATATACAGATCTTTACTAAAGAAACATTATGAACTCTGGTTTAACTGTACATCCTTAGGATGTTTTCTGACACAGCTGAATTTAATTCAGTTCAGTGGTCCAGTTCACATAGCACCAAATCATAACAACAGACACCTCAAGATGCTTTACACTGTAGGAGCGGAGTAAGGTAAAGACTCTACAAAAATACACTAAAAACTGTGTTATTGTAGAAAACCCCAAAAATCATATGACCCCCTTTGAGCAAGCACTTGGCGACAGTGGGAAGGAAAAACTCCCTTTTAACAAGAAGAAACCTCCAGCAGAACCAGACTCAGAGAGGGGCAGCCATCAGAATCAGAATATTTTATTAATCCCTGGGGAAAAGCCATCTGCTACAACCAGAAGAGATTAATACTAATTAAAGATTAAATGCAGAGTGGTTAAATGCAGAGTGGTGTACACATAGTTAGTGGACAAAAAGGTGAGTTAAGAAGAAACACGCAATCTGGGAATCCCCCAGCAACCTGTTGCAGTGTAATTAAGGGAGGATTCTCGGTCACCTGATCAGCCCTAGCTTTATCAAAAAGGAAAGTTTTAAGCCTAATCTTAACATTCGAAAGAATGAATGTCTCCTGAAGTCTGTGAAGGTTCTCAGTCATCCAGGTCATCGTAGTCAAAGGACCTTGCAAAGAAAAGCGTCTGGACTTCTTTAAGTTACTTGAAGATGTTTCACCTCTCATCCGAGAAGCTTCTTCAGTTCTAAGGTCAAATGGTGGAGAGTCCCAGATATAAACCTAGTGGGAGTATCCCCCTACAGAGGGACAAAAGGACCCCCTGATGATCCTCTAATCGCCTGAGCCAAGGTGTGAAACTGGGTGTGGGTCCCAATCAGCCAGAGTTTCGGGTGAGTTCATTGTGAAACCTGGCCCCACCTTATCATGCGAATTCCTGAGGTCAGATGGCCCAGGATGTGAGTGGGCGTTAAGGCGTCTGGGGAGGGAACTCAAAACTGGATTATAGATGGCAGAGAGTTGGTGTCGTAAACCACCGCCTCTGTTCAAAGATGGTCGCTCACAGTGGACATAGATGGCTTCTTTCACTCCTCTTTCAAACCATCTGTCCTCTCAAATGTCTCCTGAATCCAAACTGGTTTCACACAAGAGGGGCCTGAAGGCTCTACCAATCATTCTACAGGGTGGGCCATTTATATGGATACACCGTAATAAAATGGGAATGGTTGGTGATATTAAAGTCCTCTTTGTGGCACATGAGTATATGTGAGGGGGCAAACTCCTCAAGATGGGTGGTGACCATGGTGGCCATTTAGAAGTCGGCCATCTTGGATACAACTTTTGTTTTTTCAATAGGAAAAGGGCCGTGTGACACATCAAACTTATTGGTAATGTCACAAGAAAAACAATAGTGTGCTTGGTTTCAACGTAACTTTATTCTTTCATGAGTTATTTACAAGTTTCTGACCACTTATAAAATGTGTTCAATGTGCTGCCCGTTGTGTTGGATTGTCAATGCAACCCTCTTCTCCCACTCTTCACACTCTGATAGAAATACCGCAGGAGAAATGCCAGCACAGGCATCCAGTATCCATAGTTTCAGGTGCTGTACATCTCTTATCTTCACACCATAGACAATTGCCTTCAGATGACACCAAAGATAAAAGTCTAAGGGGGTCAGATTGGAAGACCTTGGGGGCCATTCAACTGGCCCACGATGACCAATCCACTTTCCAGGAAACTGTTCATCTAGGAATGCTCGGCCCTGGCACCAATAATATGGTGGTGCACCATCTTGCTGGAAAAACTCAGCGAACGTGCCAGCTTCAGTGCATAAAGAGGAAAACACATCATCATGTAGCAATTTCAAATATCCAGTGGCCTTGAGGTTTCCATTGATGAAGAATGGACCCACTATCGTTGTACCCCATATACCACACCAAACCATCACTTTTGTTGGTCCAACAGTCTTGGAGGGATCCACCCAATGTGGGTTAGTGTCAGACCAATAGCGGTGGTTTTGTTTGTTAACTTCACCATTCACATAAAAGTTTTCCTCATCACTGAACAAAATCTTCTGCGTGAACTGAGGGTCCTGTTCCAATTTTTGTTTTGCCCATTCTGCAAATTCTGTGCACCGATCTGGGTCATCCTCGTTGAGATGCTGCAGTAGCTGGAGTTTGTAAGGGTGCCATTTGTGAGTAGCTAATATCCACCGAAGGGATGTTCGACTAATGCCACTCTCCAGTGACATGCGGCGAGTGCTACGCTGCGGGCTGTTGCTGAATGAAGCTAGGACAGCCACTGATGTTTCTTCATTAGTGACAGTTTTCTTGCATCCACATTTTGGCAAATCCAACACTGAACCAGTTTCACGAAACTTAGCAAGCAGTTTGCTAACTGTAGCATGTGAGATGGGTGGTCTCGTAGGGTGTCTTGCATTGAAATCTGCTGCAATGACTGCGTTTACCAGATATCAACACAATTTTGATCTGCTCCTCATGTGTTAACCTCTTTGACATGTCAATGGCTGTGAACAAAGTTACTTGTAAATAACTCATGAAAGAATAAAGTTATGTTGAAACCAAGCACACCATTTTTTTTCTTGTGACATTGCCAATAAGTTTGATGTGTCACATGGCCCTCTTCCTATTGAAAAAACAAAGGTTGTATCCAAGATTGCCAACTTCTAAATTGGCCACCATGGTCACCACCCAACTTGAGGAGTTTGCCCCCTCACATATACTAATGTGCCACAAAGAGGACTTTAATATCACCAACCATTCCAATTTTATTACGGTGTATCCATATAAATGGCCCACCCTGTACTTTTTAATACCCTAACCGTGTGAGTGTTTCATGCAGGGAGGGCAATCCAACCATTTGCATCATCCAGATGTTAGAGACAGGCTGGAGGGCAGAAATGAGGAGGTGTGTGAGTAGAGCCAGCAAAGCCTTTTGAGGTGAGTAGAGAGGGGAATCCAGCATTCAGGAAGCAGCTGCAGGTGAGGTGAGTAACGATACTAGATTGGTTAGCAGAGAACACAAGGAAGACACAAGGTACAGGAGCCAAGTTACCACCGTGGGGTAGCGGACGGTCAAGCAGAGAGTGGAAGTCAGCACCGTTCTTCAGTACTCCACGGCTGAATGCTGTTTGATGGTATGCAGATGGCCACAGCAGGTGAGGAATGGAACCCTGCCCTGAGGGTCAGACTAGGATGGTGTGTATTGTAGCATAAAGATGACACTCAATTTGTGGTCCAATGGACTATGAGAGTGAAACCTAAACATGCATTTTGAAGAACTACCCCCAGACAACCAACATGAACATTATTAACTGGCCTGGACTAGCCTTGAATCCCTTTGAAAATCTGTGGGTTGGAGTTTGAGATTCGGCTGGGATAGCTCAGGAGCCGTGTCTGAGACTTGTTAAAAAATGTTAACAAATAACTGCAGGTTGTTATCCAGAAAAAAGGATACATAAATTACTTTTTTTTAAAAGATAGGAAGCTGCTGTGGCTCTAGCTGCTGGTGCCGGGTCTTGCGGATTGCACACCTGGCATTCGCCTAGGGTTTTGCAGCCGGCTGTTCCCCTGGCACATTGCTCACGGTCTTGCGGGTTCACTCGGCCAGTGGGTCCTTGCTGAGGTTCGCCTGGCTAGTGAGTTCTTTAAATATTGTGGGTGTCTCTCTGTTCCCGAGGTCTTGCAATTTCGCTGCTGCCTACGAGTTGCTGCTGCAGGCTGTGTTCCCCTGGCATATTCCCTGGGGTTCACCAGTTTACGTGCCAGTCAAACCTCGCTGTGTGTGATATGTCAGCTGGCAAGTGAGAATTCTCCAGCCTGCAGTGTCGGCTTCCTGCATATTGCCCACATGTTGTGAGTTTACGTGGCCAGCAGGGGCCCACTGGGGTGGCTGTATCTCAGGAGCTAAAGCAGGGCATCTACTGATCGGATGGTTGGTGATTCGATCCCTGGCACCTCCAGTCTGCATGCCAAGTATCCTTGGGCAAGATACTTACCTCAAGTTGCTCTCCGATGCATCCATCGGAGTGTGAATGTACTTATAGAGAAAGTGCTTGTGGAATGGGTGTGACTGGGTGAATGTGGCAGGTTGTATAGACCGCTTTGAGTACTCCGGGAGATTAGAAAAGCACTATATAAGAATCAGTCCATTTACCATTACCATTTACCACTCGGTAGCTCAGTAACCTAAGCTTCCTTCTGTACACGAGTGTCTCGCTTGTGAGTTCACTCCTGCTTTACCCCAAGTGTCTAAGCACTTCACAGAGTTCAACATGAGAACTAAAAAGGCGGGGGGACTTATCTGGTGGCTGGAGGGTTGAGTGTGTTTTTCTAGGTTCGGTTGGCTCCGCCCCCTTGTTATACCAGCGTATAGCAGTCCTCAGCGTCGCAGCGGAGCTGCTGGCCGCCTCCACCCATCAGGCTACGCTGATGAAGGAGCAAGTCATAGCTACTGCCCATATGGAAAAGAAATAGTAAAAACTTATAAAAGACTTGCATAAGATGTGTGCCTACTTCATATAGTGAATCATATAAGGCTTATATGATTTACTCATGAAAGTGGCCACTTTCTCATTACTTTCAAATATTGTTTTAGTAAGTATCCAAAACATACAAGTTTCATTTATATAATTTTTCAAGGGATCTTATGTCTGTTTTCACTCTTGTATGCTTTTCATACAAGTTTCACACAAGACAGTTACAAACTTTATAAGATTTATATATATCTTTTCCATATGGGTGGTAGCTCCCTGGCCTTGCTCTGGGTGGCAGGCCACCTCCTTTGTCTGTCCCAGTCCCAGCTCCAGCTGGACAACCAGGAGTGCCTGCTGAGGCTGCCAGTTGACCCCTCTGCCATGTTTGGCAGGGTGCAACCCAACTCCTGCAACAGGCTTGGGACAGCTCTGTTGCCCAGGAGATGGCAAGCAGCCCGAGCAGGAGCACTGTAAGTTCTAGGGAGCCCAAGGGTTCCACGCCTCAACTGGAACCTGCTCCTGAGGTACCAGCTGCCCTGGGGATCTCAGGCCCCAGCTGGAGGCCTTTCGCAGGTGCAGCATCTGCACACAGGGAAAACCCCTGTGTTTGCTGCAGGCTGTGTTCCCCTGGGAACATGCCCGGTGCAACTCACTCAGACCAGTCTTGCATCTGGCAGATTGATGCCTCTGCCTGTCTGTCAGGGCCTTAACCAAGGTGGCCAAGGTCACATAAGCGCTCACTCAGCTCTCACTCAGAGAACCAAGGTTACAGTGTAACCGTACATTAAATGTTTGTCCTTATTAGGATATGGATTCGTGTTGGTGTGTAGAACTGGCAATTATTTGACAGTGTGTTTCAGATCATTTTATGGAGTATTATTCCAGAGCTTTAGTTTTGTTTATTTGGTAGACTGACTTTGGATACTATAGTAATCTTGTATTTTGAATTCAATTACTTTTGCAGTCCAGTCTCTCTTCATGATTTCAGCTGGCTACTTTGTTTTCTTTCTTTCAGTTTATCATGCTGGCCTTATGTTCCCTTTTTCTGTGTCTGTCACCATGTTTGATGTTCCTATGTTTAATTACTTTTACTTTTATTTACATAGTCTCTGGTGTTGATTGTGCTGTATTTAATTATGCTTTCTTTGTCTTGTTTTCTGTGTCCCCTGGTGTTTCCCAATTCCTTAATTACCTTATTGTATTATTAGTCTTTGTCTTCCCAGAGTTCTTTGTCATAGAGGTTAAGAGGTTGCAGGTGTGGAAAGCGAAATTCTTTTCAAATAGTTTTGGCTATTTGATTGTGGTATTGGTTGTCTTAACAGCTCAGGAAGAAGGTGACTGGACTTGTTTAAAATTTTTAAATTGATAAAAAAAAAAAAAAGCAAGATATCCTCTTGCCTTTTTTCAAGTACTTAAGACTACCATGATCCAAGAGATTGTTAACCTACACCTTGGATAAGGGACTGAATCAGGGCAGATGGCAACAACTGGATTGTGAATGGACAGGAGAGTGCAGACAAGACTGATAGAGCCAGTAAATCCAATTACTAGTTTAATTTAAGTAATATGACTTTTGTTTAAAAGTGTGGTAGAACGTATTATTATATTAATTATGGAATAAAAGTACAAAACTTTTCACATAAAATTACATTAAAAAAAAACCCCTAATAACTAATAACAGTACTTTTTGTAACGTTAGGCCTGATTAATGATATTAGTTATTAGTAGTGTTTGACCATATTATTAGGTTATTTAATTGTTTTTACACATTTAATTTATTCATCCATCCATCTTCTTCCGCCTTATCCGGGGCCGGGCAGCAGCCTAAGCAGAGAAGCCCAGACCTCTCTCTCCCCAGCCACCTCCTCCAGCTTATCCGGGGAACACCAAGGCGTTCCCAGGCCAGCCAAGAGATATAATCTCTCCAGCGTGTCCTGGGTCTGCCCTGGGGCCTCCTCCCGGTGGGACATGCCCGGAACACCTCACCCTGGAGCTGCCCAGGAGGCATCCTTGTCAGATGCTCGAACCACCTCAACTGGCTCCTTTCGATCTGGAGGAGCAGCGGCTCTACTCTGAGCCCCTCCCAGATGGCTGAACTTCTCACCCTATCTCTAAGGGAGAGGCCAGCCACCCTTCGGAGGAAGCTCATTTCTGCCGCTTGTATCTGCGATCTCGTTCTTTCGGTCACTACCCACAGTTCGTGGCCATAGATGAGGGTAGGGACGTAGATCGACTGGTAAATTGAGAGCTTCACTTTTGCACTCAGCTCCCTCTTCACCACGACGGACCGGTGCAGCGTCCGCATCACCCTCTCCATGAATCGCTACCTTATCGTGGTGGAGGGGTTTGTGTGTCCCAGGGATCCCAGGGGCTATGTTGTCTGCAGAGGTGGGTAGTAACGAGTTACATTTACTCCGTTACCTTTACTTGAGCAAGTTTTTGAAAAAAATGTAAAGTAACTTTTAAAGTAACTTTTTTCACATGACCAGTTTGAAACTGTGGCGGGCAGAGCGGCCCAATGTTTCAAAGTAGCGGACACACGGAAAGAAGAAACATGAAAACATGGCAGAGTCTACGCTAGAGCTGAAGACGATGAACAGCATTTTCCTCACATACAAAGAATGTTTAGCTTAAAAGCAGTACAAAAGAACAGCTATGTCTGCAGTGTCGGTGTCTTCAGTGAGAGCCTTAACAAACCAACTTTTCAGTGTGAAACAACTCAACTCGTGTAACCTGAGGAAACGGTAAGTTTTCTCTAAATATCTTTTTAGCTGTGGTTAGCTGGATGTCAGCCTTATGTTACAGCAGCTGTGTCGAGCTCGAGCTGCGAGTCATATTTTCGGCGCTACGTTGTAGTGAGATAAGTTTGTGGGTGTTTTGTGCAGCTTCAGCTGTCTTTTTAACTGCTCGCTGGTTAGCTAGCATGAGCTATAAGCTAACAGCTAGCCTGGTTAATGACGCTAGAGTTCCATGCACATGCAAACAGCTCGTCTCTACTGCTTTAACTGTTAAAACAGAAGGCAATACTGCAGGTGACAGGGTTTATTATGTGAAACAGCAGCTTGTTTAGTTTAAACAGTCTGCATTAAGCTGGGCAAACACTGTCCGATTTTTTTCAGTCACGTTATTCAGCTCCTGCTCAAACTGTACAATTAAATTGCAGGGGTTAGAAGTTCATAGGTCACAATGCAGGGTCTCACACTATACGGCCTGATGCTCTGATGCGACCTGAGTGCTCAAACTGCTCATACACAATCTGTCCCTCGCTCTCCCTCTCTGTCTTTTACTCACACAGACACACACACACACACACACACACACACCATCAACTTTGCTAAATTACTAATGAAAAACATTGACCAGGCAGCTGTGATTGAGTAGCAATGTCCATCCAACTCTTTTCGTGGTTGTTGTAGTCGTGATAATTTTGTGAGGCCACATTGAAAAGCCTCAGATACGGAAGCGTAGAGCTGCCACCCAGGCAAAAGAAAAATAGAGCCATATCACGTTATAACATGAAAAGTATATTGTTCAAACAATATACTTTTCATGTTTGTACAATATACTATCATGTTAGTACAATATACCTTTCATGTTTGAACAATATAATATCACGTTTTTACAATATACATAATTATCACGTTCGTGCAATATAAATATTATATTGTACAAACGTGGTATTATATTGTTCAAACGTGAAAAGGTATATTGCACGAACATGAAAAGTATATTGCTACTCGAGTAGTCTTTTCGCCAAGTACTTTTTTACTCTTACTTGAGTAACTTTTTTGACTACTACTTTTCACTTTTACTTGAGTAATAATATTTTAAAGTAATGCTACTCCTACTTGAGTACAATTTTTGGATACTCGACTCACCTCTGGTTGTCTGGGGGCTTTTGCCCGCTGGTAGGGTCTCCCATGGCAAATTGGTCCTGGGTGAGGGACCAGACCAAGAGCGATTCAGAAGACCCTTATGAGAAAAACATTGAGGGAAAGTTTACCCTGCCCGGGATAGGGTTACCGGGGCCCCGCCCTGGAGCCAGGCCCGGGCGAGTGTCTGGTGGCCGGGCCTTAGTCCATGGGGCCTGGCCGGGCACAGCCCGAAAAGGGGACATGGGACCATCCTCCCGCAGGCCCACCACCTGCAGGAGGCGCCGTAGGGGTTGGGTGCATTGTGTGCTGGGCAGCGGCCAGGAGCGGAGGCCCTGGCGGACTTATCCCCAGCTACCAAGACTGGCAATTGGAACATGGAATGTTACCTCTCTGGTGGGGAAGGAGCCTGAGTTAGTGCATGAGGTTGAGAGGTACTGGCTAGATATAGTCGGGCTCACCTCTATGCATGGCTTGGGCTCTGGAACCAGTCTCCTGGAGAGGGGCTGGACTCTGTCTCAGTCTGGAGTTGCCCCTGGTGAGAGGTGGCGGGCTGGGGTAGGTATTCTAATATCCCCTCGGCTTGCTGCCGGTACGTTGGGGTTCTTCCCGGTGGATGAGAGGGTTTGTTCCCTGCGCCTTAGGATCGGGGAACGGGTCCTGACTGTCATCCACGCTTATGCGCCGAGTGGCAGTTCAGTACCCAGTCTTATTAGAGTCCCTGGGTGGGGTGCTGGAAGGTGCTCCACCAGGAGACTCTGTTGTCCTACTGGGAGACTTCAACGCTCACGTGGGTAATGACAGCGAGACCTGGAGGGGCGTGATTGGGAGGAACGGCCTCCCTGATCTGAACCCGAGCGGTGTTTTGTTATTGGACTTCTGTGCAAATCACAGTTTGGCCATAACGAACACCTTGTTCGTACATGAGAGTGTCCATAAGTGCACGTGGCACCAGGACGCTCTAGGCCGCAGGTCGATGATCGATTTTGTAATCGTATCACCAGACCTGGACACTCGGGTAAAGAGAGGGGCTGAGCTGTCAACTGATCACCACCTGGTGGTGAGTTGGATCAGGTGGCGGGGGAGGACGCTAGACAGACACGGTGCACCTAAATGCATAGTGTGTGCTGGGAACGCCTAGCAGAGGCCCCAGTCCGCAAGATCTTCAACGCACACCTCCGGCAGAGCTTCAACAGCATTCCGAGGGAGACTGGGGACATTGAGTCCGAATGCTCCATGTTCAGCATTTCCATTGCGAAGCTGCTGCATTGAGCTGTGGCCGCAAGGTGGTTGGTGCCTGTCGTGGTGGTAATCCCCGAACCAAATGGTGGATACCAGAGGTGAAGGAAGCCACCAGTCTGAAGAAGGAGTCCTATCAGACTTGGTTAGCCTGTGGGACTTCGGAGGCAGTTGACTCAGGCAGGCTAAGCGGAATGCGGCTTGGGCAGTGGCTGAAGCAAAATCTCGAGTGTGGGAGAAGTTCGGAGAGGCCATGGAAAAAGACTTTCGGACTGCCTCGAAGAGATTCTGGCAAACCGTCAGGCGTCTCAGGAGGGGAAAGCGGTGCTCTACCTGCACTGTGTATAGTGCTGGCGGTGCGCTGCTGACTTCGACTGAGAAAATTGTCGGGCGGTGGAAGGAATACTTCGAGGACCTCCTTAATCCCACTGACACGGGTTCCAAGGAGGAAGCAGAGTCTGGGGATGACGGGGATGACCCGCCAATTTCCAGGGGCGAGGTCACTGAGGCAGTTAAACAACTCCTTGGTGGCAGAGCCCCTGGTGTGGATGAGGTCCGCCCCGAGTTCCTGAAGGCTCTGGACGTTGTAGGGCTGTCCTGGTTGACACGCCTCTACAATGTTGCATGGAGATCAGAGGCAGTACCCCTGGACTGGCAGACCAGGGTGGTGGTCCCCATCTTTAAGAAGGTGGACCAGAGGGTGTGTTCCAACTACAGGGGGATCACACTCCTCAGCCTCCCTGGGAAAGTGTATGCCAGGGTGCTGGAAAGGAGAGTTCGTCCACTAGTTGAACCTCAGATACAGGAGGAACAATGTGGTTTTCATCCTGGTCGCGGAACACTGGCCCAGCTCTTTATCCTCTCAAGGATACTTGAGGGTGCATGGGAGTTTGCCCAACCAGTCTACATGTGTTTTGTGCACTTGGAGAAGTCATTCGACCGTGTCCCTCAGGGTGTCCTGTGGGAGGTGCTGCGGGAGTATGGGGTGTCTGAGCCATTGCTACGGGCCATTCGATCCCTGTACAACCGTTGCAAGAGCTTGGTTCGCATTGGCGGCAATAAGTCAGACTCGTTCCCGGTGGGTGATGGGCTCCGCCAGGCCTGCCCTTTGTCACCGATTCTGTTCATAATTTTTATGGACAGGATTTCTAGGCGCAGCCAAGTGGCGGAGGGCTTTCACTTAGGTGGCCTCAGAATCTCATCTCTGCTTTTTGTGGATGATGTGGTTCTGTTGGCTACATCGAGTGATGGCCTCCAGCTCACACTGGAACGGTTCACAGCCGAGTGTGAAGCAGCGGGAATGAGGATCAGCACCTCCAAATCTGAGGCCATGGTTCTCAGCCGGAAAAGGGTGCGCTGACCCGGTGCCCACTCTGGGTCAGGGATGAGTTCCTGCCCCAAGTGGAGGAGTTCAAGTATCTCGGGGTCTTGTTCACGAGTGATGGGAGAAGGGAGCCGGAGATTGACAGACGGATTGGTGCTGCGGACGCAGTGATGCGGACACTGCACCGGTCCGTCGTTGTGAAGAGGGAGCATTTAATTTATTATTATACTAATATTTTCTGTATTTTATTTACTGAATATTTCTGTATTTTTATGTGATAGTAAATTTTCATTATTTTACAGTTTTCTCTGGCAACCCAGCTGCCTGAATATTCCTGTTGTTTTACAGAATTTTCTTTACAGCTCATATAACAAAGCCCTTGTAGAATGATTAATACCACAAAGAACCATCCCATGACTAGGACTTGTACCACTCAGCATTTCCTTAACTGTCTCCCATCCCAATTCATTAATTCCAAGGAATTTTTCTGCAGCCTTCCCAATCATGTTGATTTTTTTTTTTTTTATCACAGTTTTGTTTTGTCAGTTTGGGCTGTGCAGTTTTTTTTACATCCATCATAAAATAACACAAAATCAACCTTGTCTAGCCCTAACCATTGTGTAGAATGGAATAAAGTTAGGGTTTTGAATGAGAGACAATGAGGTAACTATTATTAACTACTACAGTCCATGTAAAATACTTGCTTGTTGATATAGTGAAGGCTGTTGATGGAAAATAATATGGTGTGGAGTTGTCAATGCAAATAGCACGCTGTGGAGACGTAGAGGATTTTTGGCCATTTTCTGGAGTAGGAAAGGTACTAGGTATAATAGTTTACTAAATACAGAAGTTGGAAGTATTGCTATTTGCAAAATTTAACAATAATCAAAGTAGAGAGCACAGAGATTGGACCTTGGAAGAATAAACTGGGAAAAGTTTAGTTAAAAAGTGTTAAGTAAGTGAAATGTGAAGAATTTCTTTGGGACAATATAAGTGTAGCCAAATCTTTTATGTGCCTTGGTGGAATGAGTAAATAGAATAGAATAGAATAGAGGGGGCGCTCGTGTGCAGCTATGGAGTAGACGTGTTTTCTGTGCTCTCCGTGCCTTCCACTCATAAAGTTGCACTTTAAGTTTATTTCTAGCTGGGTACTTTTAAAATCTGTTTCGCGGACTGTCGGAGCCGATCTTTTGTCATCATGCCGAAGAAAGATGAGACCCAGAGGGATACGTCCAAGGCGAGCCAGTCGGCGGCAGGTAATGATGCCATATTAGCGACTATCGCTAACCATGGAGCTGAGCTTTCCAAAATAACCTCGCTCGTGGACGGGTTGAAGAAGTCAGTTGAGGGCCGTCTCGATGCAATTGATGCAACGCTAACTTCTCTCCAGAAGAAATATCATGAGTCTGAGCGCCGGTTTGAGGACCTTGATGAAGCTATGTCCGCTAACGATAGCCGATTAGCAACGCTGGAAGCATCGTGCAAAGAGCTACAGGTGGCTAACACCCTCCTCAAAGCTAAAGTCAACGACCTGGAGGGGCGCTCTCGCCGACTCAACGTGAGGATTGTGGGAGTTAAGGAAGGGGATGAGAAAGGCAGCCCTACCGACTTCGTTGCTAACCTACTTCCAGAGCTTTTGGGTCATGAGAACTTCAGCAGGCCGATAAAAATAGACCGTGCCCACCGTAGCCTGAGACCGAAGCCACAGCCCAATGAACGGCCACGTGTCATCATCGCTAAAGTCCACAACGACCGGGATGTGTTTGACATACTACGACTCAGCAGGCAAAGGTCTCCTTTGCTGTACCGCGGAGACAGAGTTTCCATTTTTCCTGATTACACTGCGGAGGTCTCGGCGCAGCGGCTGGCCTTTGGTGGTGTGAGGAAGCGGCTGACCGACGCCGGTGCTAAGTGCTCTCTTCGCTTTCCTGCAAAGCTCCAAGTCGAATATAATAACACATCGAAGACTTTTATGTCGCCGGAGGAAGCTGCACGGTTTGCTGACTCCATTGGCTCTGCAAATGACTAATAATTCACAATTGACTTACTAATTTCAAGACATGTTTACATATTTGCGCATTTTCTGCAGTAATGTTCTCTACCCAGCTATGTTGAATGTTTTGATCCAACATCTTTGTCCTCAGTTGATCAATGCGCAATATAAAGGTTTTTTGGTGCGCATACTGTGATTTACATACCTAGAGTACATTTCTTTCCCGCACTGAAACGGTGTACAGTGCCTATTTTGCTTATTGGGCTTTGCTTCTACAGTATTTGTGTTACGTTCTGATATTTGGAATATGCATATGTTTCTGTATGCTCTATCTCATTTCTGCATATTTGCAGTTTTGTTGCACCGGTTAAAAAGTTTTATATCCATCTAAATATTTGAGTTGGATCTTTCGTACTTTGTGCACAATTTTATTTTTTATGTTTGTTAAATAGATTATATGTGGGGCGCACGGGGCTCCACGGTAGTTTTTGAGTATTAGCGTTCAGTCAGGCTGGCCCTGGTTCCCGGCTGCCTCCCTGCTGGATATTGGGGGTGTTCCGCTTTCTTTTTTCTGCGGTTTGTGGGGTGGGTTGTGGGTGGGTGGGAGGGTGTCTACATGTTTCTAAATATGTGTCGTTTTTGTTTTTTTGATGTAAGTGCCAGCTCTTTATTTGTCAAATGTCAAAGCCTTCATTTTGTCCTTCCACATCGTCGTACATCATCCACTCACTTAAGCTTGGGATGAGCCACATCACTTTTACGACCTGGAATTGTCGGGGTATGGGCAAAGCTCTTAAACGTGGTAAAGTATTTTCGCATTTAAAATCTCTGTCATCTGATATAATTTTTTTACAGGAGACCCATATCCGACCTTCAGAGCAGAGGCGATTAAGATCGGTATGGGTGTCACAGGTGTACCAGTCCGCCTTTTCTTCCAGGGCAAGAGGGGTTGCCATTCTTGTTCGCAGAACTATTCCTTTTATATTCAAAACTCAGATATGTGATCCAGGTGGGAGGTTCATACTTGTTACAGGTACGGTCAACTCCACCCCTGTAGTCCTCTTGAACATCTATGCCCCTAACTTTGACAACCCTGACTTCTTTAGTAAAATATTCAATCTTGTCTCACAATACAATGACCATAATATCATTATCGGTGGTGATTTTAATTGTTATTTCGATCCATTGTTGGATAGATCCTCTGCGTCCCTGGCCCCAACCTTGAGAGCTGTTTCTGTACTCAATACTCTTACTAAATCTTTGGACTTGGTTGACATTTGGAGGCACCAGCATCCGTTGGAAAAGCAATACTCTTTCTTCTCCCCTGTCCATGGCAGTTTCAGTAGAATTGACTATTTTCATATTGATTCCAGGCTTATTTCGAAAGTGGTTAGTTCCACTTATCACAGTATTTTAGTTTCGGACCACGCACCTCTCTCAACGGTAATTGACTTTAACCTATATACCCCCCAATACAATTGGAAATTTAACCCCTCTTTATATCTAAATGACTCTTTTACGGTTTACCTATCTACTAAAATCGCAGAATTTTTACAATTCAATGATAATGGTGCAGTTTCAGACTCGGTTTTGTGGGAGTCCTTTAAAGTCGTTATTATAGGTCATATTATTGCTTATCAAGCTTCTCAGAAAAGGGACAAACTCAGGCTGCGTACTAATATTGAGGCAGAGCTGGCTGTGTTGGAGGAGAAGTATCACGACACCGGGGCTGCTGACACACTTGGTACCATTCTCAAATTGAAATATGACTACAACCACATGTTGGGGGAGCAGGTCATGAATTGTATTCGTAGATTAAAACAGAAGCATTTTGAGCTTGGTGAAAAGGCTGACAAGGTGCTTTCCAGACAGCTGAAGGGCATTCAAGCTGATAGGGCGATACACAGAATTCTCTCTTCAACTGGCCAGTTGTTGTCTGATCACAAGCAGATAAATGACAGATTTAGCAGTTTTTATTGTCAGTTATATACGTCTAGTACCACGGCCACAGTTACTGAAATCACTAATTTTCTTAATGCTTTAGACATCCCGACTCTTCCTGAGGCTGCACGGGGCTTACTCGATACAGACTTTACGCTGGAGGAAATTAGAAATGCAATCTGCTCCTTTCCTAACGGAAAGGCTTGTGGTCCGGACGGTTTTGGGATAGAGCTTTATAAGACACATATTGACGTTATCGCTCCTCTGCTACTTCGGATGGTAAATTGCGCAGTGTTAAACGGCTCATTCCCTCATTCTTTCTACGATGCCCATATATGTCTCCTCCTGAAAAAAGACAGAGACGAAACTAATGTTTCATCCTATCGTCCCCTAAGTCTTCTCAACTCAGACCAAAAAATAATTGCTAAAGTCCTAACCAACCGGTTAAATAAGCATATAGGCTCTTTAATTCATCCTGACCAATCGGGTTTTATCCCCAATAGATTCTCTTTTTCTAATACTAGATGTCTCTTAAATGCAATGTACTCAACGACACTGCCCAATTCTGCGGTGATTTCACTTGATGCCCAGCAGGCTTTTGACCAGGTGGAATGGAGTTATTTGTTTGCTACTCTTGAAAAATTTGGTTTCGGGTCGAATTTTTTGAATATGATTAAGTTGCTTTACGCTTGCCCTCGTTCCTCGGTCCTTACCAACCATGAGAGGTCGCTCCCGTTCCTCTTACACCGTGGGACAAGGCAGGGTTGTTGCCTCTCTCCAATGCTTTTTGCTTTAGCTCTTGAGCCGTTGGCCATTGCCATCAGAGCCAATTCCCATATCTCTGGTATAAATTGTGGCGCGTCAGAGTACACCATCAGTCTGTATGCGGATGATATCATATTGGCTCTTTCAGACTTAAAGATCTCCCTTCCTCCACTTCTTGAGCTGATTGACAGCTTTGGCCACCTATCAGGGTTCACCATAAATTGGAAGAAGTCTGTTCTTATGCCGCTGTCGTCTGGTCTGGGCCCTGATTTCCTGTCGCGTTTGCCCTTTAAGGTCTCCCAGGATTATTTTTCATACCTGGGTATTAACATCCCTAGGAACTCAAAACTCCTCTTCAGGCTTAATTATTTGGTTCTAACTCATGAGCTCAAGTGTATGATAGATAAATGGAAACATCTCCCACTTTCAATGATTGGCCGTATCAATATAATCAAAATGGTTGTGCTCCCTAAATTCACGTACCTATTCCAGAACGTTCCTATTTTTCTCAGGTCTTCCTTTTTCAAAGCGTTGGATGCCATTATCATGCCTTTTGTTTGGGCCTACAAGCCCCCTCGCATCTCGAAGTCTCACTTGCAAAAGCCCTCGGACGAGGGTGGTCTGGGCCTTCCAGTTTTCAGACATTATTACTGGGCCTGTAATGCCAGAGCCTGGGTCTTCTGGAATCTGCCTATAGTTGGTGGGGCTGTGGGATGCGGGTCCAGCCCTAAATGGCTCGAATTGGAGCTTAGCACTGCTATCGAGCACACTGGAGCATCCTTGCCAGCTATCTTATTCTCTAAATCGATTATTAAAAGTACACGTGATGACTTTATTCTTTGCAACTCCATAAAAATATTGAATCAAATTAAGAGAATCTTGAACCTCCCGGTAGTGTCAACTTTTGCCCCGATCTGCCACAATCCTAGCTTTACGCCTAGTACGATGGATGCTGCTTTCAAACAATGGCCTGTCAAAGGATTGATTGCTATAAAGGATCTTTATATTGACAATCATTTTGCCTCTTTTGCTCAGCTTCAGACAAAGTACAATCTCCCTACAAGTCATTTTTTTTCGGTATTTACAAATTAGGAATTATGTCAAGCAAGCATTCTCAAATTTAGATACCATCCCCATACAGCATGTCTTTTACAATATAATGAACGAACCTCCCACCTCAAAACACTTAATTTCTCGGTTTGTTAACCTTTTTTCTTCGGCACCCCCCTCTTGCCATATTAAAGAGGCTTGGACAAGGGACACTGGTTTGGTTATCACTGACGATTTATGGGCTGAAGTGTTAAGCCGGATAAAACTATGCTCTGTTAACGCCCGGCTTCAGTTAATTCAATTTAAGGTTGTCCATAGACTGCACTATTCCAAAACCAAATTGAACAAGATTTTTCCTAACGTTTCCCCCAAATGTGATAAATGTAAACTTGTGGACGGTACTCTTGGCCATCTTTTTTGGTCCTGTTCTACGCTTACAGCCTTTTGGACTAGTATTTTTAGTTTCTATAGCACTGTTTACGATTGGCAACTGTATCCTGACTGTCTTATGGTGATCCTGGGCTGCTCCAGTGACTCCTTGGCACTTCCCTTTGCTGTTCAACAGGCCCTCATGTTTGGTATGGTGATTGCCAAACGTCTGATTCTGGGGGAGTGGAAATCTGCCTCCCCTCCCTGCTTCAAGAGGTGGCTCGAGGAGATGGTCTCCTGTTTATACCTGGAAGAAATTTGGTTCTCTACATCTGATTCCATGGAGAAGTTCAGGATGATATGGGGGCCCTTTATAAACCACATTAAGAAGGACAGTTCACGCCCTGGGTCCTGAACACGTTGTTTTAACTGCTTTCCCATGCCCATAACTGTTATTGCATAATTGTTATCGGCTCCTCCTAGCGCTCTTGTGAATTTGATTTTGTGGATTGGACTCACTGGATTGTGAGTTGTTTGACATGTATACCAGTTGCTTTTTTTTCCCTCTCTCTGCTGTCTTAATAAGTGCTGGCCGTGTACCCTGTTGTGGGGTTTGTTGCTGTGTTTTGTTTTTGTTTTTTGTTTTTTTGTTTGTTTGTTCTTGTGTTTTGTTTTTGATTTTTTTTGTTGTTGTTATTGTCATTATTGTCTGTGTCCTTCTGTCCCGCTGTTTGTGAATGTGTAAAAATTTTGAAACTTGCATAAATAAATACATTAAAAAAAAAAAAGAATAGAATAGAATAGAATAATCCTTTAATTGTCCCACAAGGGGAAATTTGGTTGTATCAGCAGCAAAAAACACACACATATACAAAAAGAACAGGACACAGAACAGAAAACACATTTTTTTTTACATATTTACATCATGGACAATAGTTACCAGAGCAGAGTACAGTACAGTTGTTAGAATTAGCGTACAGATAGTGTGCAAACAGAGCAGGATACTGAAAGATGTTTAAATAGTTAAGAATATTTAGAATAATTAGAAAAGTGCAGATTGTGTATTGTACCTGTGCATTAAAAAGTAGACATGTAACTTCCAATAAGTTAGTGTATATATAAGCCGAGAAAAGTAATGTGCAGTTATAACAGTAGAAGTTGTTACAGCACTGATGTAAACATCTATGTTTGTTGGGAGCAGTTTTGAAAAGCACAAACGAACAGAAACAGAGCATTTAGACAGCTGAAAAAGCACCACTTGATAGAGGCACTGATTCACTGTCTTAAAGACATAAAGACCTGGATGGCCACTAACTTTCTGCTTCTTAATTCAGGTAAAATTGAGGTTATTGTACTCAGCCCTGAAAATCTTAGAAATATGGTATCTAACCAGATTCTTACTCTGGATGGCATTACTTTGGCCTCCAGTAACACTGTGAGCAACCTTGGAGTCAATTTTGACTAGGATATGTCCTTCAATGCACATATTAAACAAATATGTAGGACTGCTTTCTTCCATTTATGCAACATCTCTAAAATTAGAAATTTCTTGTCTCAGAGTGACGCTGAAAAACTAGTTCATGCATTTATTACTTCCAGGCTGGACTACTGTAATTCATTATTATCAAGATGTCCTGAAAACTCAGTGAAAAGCCTTCAGTTAATCCAAAATGCTGCAGCAAGAGTACTGACAGGGACTAGAAAGAGAGAGCAGATTTCTCCTGTATTGGCTTCCCTTCATTGGCTCCCTGTTAAATCCAGAATTAAATTCAAAATCCTGCTTCTCACATACAAGGTCTTGAATAATCAGGCCCCATCTTATCTTAATGACCTTGTAGTACCATATCACCCTATTAGAGCACTTTGCTCTCACACTGCAGGCTTACTTCTTGTTTCTAGAATATTTAAAAGTAGTATGGGAGGCAGAGCCTTCAGTTTTCAGGCCCCTCTTCTGTGGAACCAGCTTCCAGATTGGATTTGGGAGAAGGACGCTATCTCTACTTTTAAGATTAGACTTCAAACTTTTCTTTTTCCTAAAGCATATAGTTAGGGCTGGATCAGGTGACCCTGAATCCTCCCTTAGTTATGCTGCAATAGGTGTAGCCTGCTGGGGGATTCCCATGATACATTGAGTTTTTCCTTTTCAGACACCTTTCTCACTCAACATGTGTTAATAGATCTCTCTGCATTGAGTCACGCTTTTTATTAATCTCTGTCTCTCTTCCACACCATGTCTTTATTTTGTCTTCCTTCTCTCACCCCAACCGGTCACAGCAGATGGCCCCTGAGCTGGAGGTTTCTTCCCATTAAAAGGGAGTTTTTCCTTCCCCCTGTTGCCAAAGTGCTTGCTCATAGGGGATCATATGATTGTTGGGTTTTTTTCTCTGTATGTATTATTGTAGGGTCTACCTTACAATATAAAGCGCCTTGAGGCAACTGTTGTTGTGATTTGGCACTGTATAAATAAAGCTGAATTGAACTGAATTGAATTCACTGCAAAAGAGCACAACTGATTGTTTGTGATAAGGTCTACAAAGCCGATATATTGGAGACTAAGCTAACTAACTAAGCGAGACAACAAGAATCTCAGCAGCACTGATAAGGGCGCGCAACTGATTGAAAGAATTTCGGCCACTAATTTTCTCCACTAGTTTACTACTTGAAGCTTTAAAGGTAATAGAAATAACAATTGTAGCTATATTTCAATTGACTGCACTCTGGAAGACCGTGAAGGAGATATAGACATTTTACAGTATTCGACAATCTTGAGCACAATGTTATGGTGAGACCAACAAACAAGGTGCCGATTCCATCCGGCGGCAAATTGGCTCTGTCCATCATGAAAAGTGGCCCAGAAGAGCCAGCCTCTTCACAGACTGGCAGCAAAGTGTACATTTTGGATTCTATGGACAAAAGCCTGTTCAGCTTTGACACATGCCTGGCCCAGCTGGAAATACTTCATAAAGATCTGCTGATCTGCTGCCCTCTGGCAGACGGTACAGAAGCCTGCAGACCAGGACCACCCGACATAGGAACAGTTTCTTTCCCCTCGCCATCTCCCTTCTTAACAGTTGACCTGTCACACTGCTCCCACTGCCAGACTGCAACTGCACCTTATGTAAATTCTGTAGTATTCATTCCACCTCATTTCATTTCTGTATTTTATGTATATAAGTTTAGATTAGTTATTTATAGTTGGTTTACACAGCTTTGTGTATGTATGTGTATGTATGTGTAATGTGTGTATATAGACACGTGTGTGTGTGTGTGTGTGTGTGTGTGTGTGTGTGTGTGTGTGTGTGTGTGTGTGTGTGTGTGTGATTTACATTGCTGTGCTTGAGAGCCACCATCTACCGGAACCAAATTCCCTGTATGTGTCTGCACATATACTTGGCCAATAAACACAATTCTGATTCTGATTCTGATAAAGATTTTCTGGTTCTGCAGGAGTCTGGGGAGTTCAGCCAGCACCAGGTGGAAACATTCGCTGCTGAAAACACTGCTGAAAAATTAATTCAAGGAGGCTCCCAAGCTGTCATCGTGTTCGATAAGCTGAACATCAAAGGGCAGCTTTGCCATGGCTGTACTGAGTTAGATGATCTGTATCAATCCTTTTTCTAATTTTCTCCTTTCACTTTTCACTTTTCATTTTAAGTCATTTCAAACTTGGTAGCTGCAGCAGCAGGTAGCTTGTTTTATTCCCCTTGTCACTTTTCACATTTTTCCCTTCTCTTTCTGTACTCAGCATTATGTTTGCTCGGCCTTCAGTGCTGCAAATTAGTACATACATAAATACATAAATAAACAACACAGGCACATATTCAGAGGCAAAGACCTGACATCCCAAACAATGGTCCCTCTAAGCTGCGTGCATGCGCAATTGCGCACTGCTGGCACGGTCTCTGCGCACAGAAAATCTGCGTTGCACACAAAAAAAAATCTAACCTGAATTGAAATTAAAATTAATACTTTAACAATTCTGTTTTGCAGTGTTAGTCAGTAGGTGACTGGCTGCTCCCATATGGGATTAGAATGATGCCACCTTATCCCATAGTCCAGCCAATAATGCGATTGACATTCATATGTACGCAGCTAGTCAACGTCGTTGACAGGCTATGACAGCGTCCTTATGTGCCGACGCCGGTGTTTTAGCTAGCAAAGCGGCGTGGCTGATGTGGAGTGAAGCCACTTTAATGACAACGTGTACGACCATTGGAGATGTGAGCAGGACAGACGGAACAATTGACGGGAAAAGTGTGGACTATACCACAATTTAAAAACTATACCAGTTTTTAAATTGTGTTGATAGGTCCCGTATATTTTTATGATTAAAAATATATGCAATGTTTGGTTTTCTTCCTGAATACTATCGTTGTTTATATTTACTCCAGTAAGAAATGGTAAAAACGGCATTTTATAAGGAAAACGCTGGAAAGCACTCTCCGCCTGTGAGCAAAAACAAAACCAAAAAAACCCCACCCTTTCCTATTGGTCAAAAAATGTACCATGTCGACCAATCAAAAAATGATATGGCAACATGGCATTTAGTTGTTTAGGAAGGGGGGAAGTTTCAGGAGTTTTGAGATGTGAGAGATTTGGAACGTTTAGCGCAAATTTTGTGTAGTTAGTGTGTAAGCGTAGTCAATAGTTTTGTTGTGTGTCAGAACAATGAGGCAACTACTGAATGTTACAGATGTTACAGAAGTGATACATCTCCTGTTGTCAGGCCTGCAGGTATCAGGCTGTTGTTCTCCTTTATCTCATAGTGGACAGAAATTATTTTTTGGAGTGGCACAAATAATTTGTGTGGCATCAAATTTGATGCAGAACAGCTGATTGTTCTGTAAATAGTTTGAAATGTTTATTTAAAAAACACCTTGGCTGCATTTTTAGGCAAACAGCAAACTTGTTTGCTTTATAAAAGAAAAAAAAAAAAGAAAGAAAGAAAGAAAGGAAAAAAAGTTGTGTTTTCAAAATTGGAGTTCAAGTTATTTTTACTTCCCATAGTGTTAACATTTTTTTTTAATTTCCATTGTAAGTGGGCTAAAGCAGTTAATTAAAAGTAGTCTAACATAAATGTAAATGCTGTAATTTGATTATTTTAATAAACCATGTAACTTGGATGGATTTGATGCTGGCGTGACCACAGTGCACACATCTGCTGTTGCTCACAGTGGTCCAAGGGAATTTGTTTGTTCGCTCAACACATGAAAAAATAGAGGGAACATTGATCCCGACGTAAGCCAACTCACCCCAAATGGTGGGGGAGCCAAAGGGGCACAGACCAGAAAATGAGCAGTCCTGAGAAACGGAGCCCCAGGCCCTGCACTTGGACCCACACAGAAGAAGACATCCACCCAACCTGGGGCCACCACCCACAACCACAAGCCACAAGTGAGTTCTATCTCCATAAAAAACATTAATTTTAGTTGTGCTTACTCTTCCCATGAGTGATATAGTTAAAGTTTGCCAACGTGTGATCTTTTACTGTTGTTAATAGAGGAAAATAGTTAAATCTTACCAAGTCTGAGAACCTGGTGGAAAAACCTATACCTAAATATCTAATGTTGCCTGACTGTAGTGGGGTAGGTCTGAAATTACAATTCAGAGGCAGAACTGTTGATTAAGAGAACGTATCTATGAGTGTGACTGTCTTTGTTATTGTCCTGAGTTTGACAACTCAGTGTTTTGTGTTGACAACTCAGTGTTTTGTGCAATGATCAAATGTGTGAGGATTCAGCGTTAACTTTTTGTTGCAAATGTGACAGTAATTGGTTTTTCAAAATGACAAACTACTGTCTTTAAAGTTGCTTGGCTAGATACTATAGCAATTTAATATAGTCACATTTCTAGGTGTTTTGTTTGATGAAAAGCTCTCTTGGACCTTATAAAAAATAAAACAAAATGCAAGATCAACAATCTTCTGCGTTATCAGGTCTCCAAGGCCTAATGAGATCAAAATTTAAATATGGTTGTAGAGCTCACATGTCAGCAGCAGAGAGCCATTTAAAATGTCTGGATGCAGAATAAGCCCAAGCCCTCCTAATTTGTGGTGCATTTAAAACATCCCCAGTAGGAGCTGTGCAGGTGTAACTGGGAGAAATGCCCTTGACAATAAGAGGAGTTAAGCTTATTGTTACATACTGGGTAATATACAGAGGCATGGTGAGGCTTACACTGCAAAGGCCATCTTGCAAGAGTGCTGGAAACACAGTAAAAGCAACTTTATGAGCTTTCGGTAAGTTTCAAATATAAAGGCTTATCATCTGTACTTATATAATGCAAAGTACTGTCCAACAGTCTCTTTTTCATGTATTGGATGTTTATTATGCCATCTGTGGACTTGACAAAAGGTAATAAAAGGAAATGTCCAGGAAAAGTTCAGTATATATCAAAAAGTGACGTAGAAACTATATAAAGATAAAGTCCTAGTATTTACAAATGGGTCAAACATCAATACACACAGTAGAGCTGTTGGCCTTAAAACTGTATTTGCAGTGGGCAGAAGGAAATAACCAAGAAGATATAGTTATTGCATCTGACAGTTTATCAGCACTAATGAGTATTAGACTGGGAAATAATGCAGGTTAGATACTATTCATGAAATATATATTAGTTTGCAAAGATTGTGCATTAGAGCTGTAAATGTTGGTAGGTGTGGAAGGAAATGAGGATGTGCAAATACCGGCCAAACGGTCATTGAAATTACAGTCATTTGATTCACAGATACCATGCTGAAGTTAAAAACATTTTACTGGTCAAATTCAAGGAATGTGGCAGGATCACTGGGGCATTAATAATACAGGAAGGCATATATACAGGGTGGGCCATTTATATGGATACACCGTAATAAAATGGGAATGGTTGGTGATATTAAAGTCCTGTTTGTGGCACATTAGTATATGTGAGGGGGCAAACTCCTCAAGATGGGTGGTGACCATGGTGGCCATTTAGAAGTCGGCCATCTTGGATACAACTTTTGTTTTTTCAATAGGAAGAGGGCCATGTGACACATCAAACTTATTGGTAATGTCACAAGAAAAACAATGGTGTGCTTGGTTTCAACATAACTTTATTCTTTCATGAGTTATTTACAAGTTACCACTTATAAAATGTGTTCAATGTGCTGCCCATTGTGTTGGATTGTCAATGCAACCCTCTTCTCCCACTCTTCACACACTGATAGCAACACCGCAGGAGAAATGCCAGCACAGGCATCCAGTATCCATAGTTTCAGGTGCTGCACATCTCGTATCTTCACACCGTAGACAATTGCCTTCAGATGACCCCAAAGATAAAAGTCTAAGGGGGTCAGATCGGGAGACCTTGGGGGCCATTCAACTGGCCCACGATGACCAATCCACTTTCCAGGAAACTGTTCATCTAGGAATGTTCGGCCCTGGCACCCATAATGTGGTGGTGCACCATCTTGCTGGAAAAACTCAGGGAACGTGCCAGCTTCAGTGCATAAAGAGGGAAACACATCATCATGTAGCAATTTCAAATATCCAGTGGCCTTGAGGTTTCCATTGATGAAGAATGAACCCACTATCGTTGTACCCCATATACTACACCAAACCATCACTTTTGTTGGTCCAACAGTCTTGGAGGGATCCATCCAATGTGGGTTAGTGTCAGACCAATAGCGGTGGTTTTGTTTGTTAACTTCACCATTCACATAAAAGTTTGCCTCATCACTGAACAAAATCTTCTGAATGAACTGAGGGTCCTGTTCCAATTTTTGTTTTGCCCATTCTGCAAATTCTGTGCGCCGATCTGGGTCATCCTCATTGAGATGCTGCAGTAGCTGGAGTTTGTAAGGGTGCCATTTGTGAGTAGCTAATATCCACCGAAGGGATGTTCATGACATGCGGCGAGTGCTACGCTGTGGGCTGTTGCTGAATGAAGCTAGGACAGCCACTGATGTTTCTTCATTAGTGACAGTTTTCTTGCATCCACATTTTGGCAAATCCAACACTGAACCAGTTTCACAAAACTTAGCAAGCAGTTTGCTAACTGTAGCATGGGAGATGGGTGGTCTCGTAGGGTGTCTTGCATTGAAATCTGCTTTCAAATGCCAACATATAATCTTGTCAACGGCTGTGAACAAAGAGAAACTTGTAAATAACTCATGAAAGAATAAAGTTACGTTGAAACCAAGCACACCATTGTTTTTCTTGTGACATTACCAATAAGTTTGATGTGTCAGATGGCCCTCTTCCTATTGAAAAAACAAAAGTTGTATCCAAGATGGCTGACTTCTAAATGGCCACCATGGTCACCACCCATCTTGAGGAGTTTGCCCCCTCACATATACTAATGTGCCACAAACAGGACTTTAATATTACCAACCATTCCCATTTTATTACGGTGTATCCATATAAATGGGCCACCCTGTACAACATTCAAAACCATGTCAGTTGTGGGAGAGTGGGCAGGATCTGAAAAGAAGAAATAGCAATCAATGATATACAGGTCTTTATAAGACACTGCAGTGGATAGGCAAGCACTCAACTGGACAACATGTGCACTGTAATGGACCTGAATCTGTTCAGTATGTGCTGTTAGAGTGCTGGGCTTTATGACCAGGAACAAAAAGCATTGATAGCAACCTTTAAGACTAAAGACTAATTTTACGTTGGAAGGCATGCTTAAAAAGACAGGAGAGGAAAAGTATTTAATTTCTGTATTGTCCAAATTTATGGAATGAAAAGTTGAACGCACTACTATCAGTGCGTCTATACTAAAAATACCCAACTATCATTTTGTTTACAAACATTTAATAAAATACATAATTTTTTGGTAAGTTAAACTTACATCTTCTATAAAATGCTCTCAGGTAATCAAGCAGAGATGCAGCAGAGTAGAATGACAACTGAAATGCTACTGATGAGCTCCTACTGTCTAGCATGTGCTCTGCTGATACGCTGTTTTGCAGCCTCTACATCATGTGATATATTTGTTGCTTATTTTTGAAATAATCAGTTAGATCTGGCTCGCCTTCACAAATACCAAAAAGAAAAGAGTCTGTGTGAGCCACATGAAAGTAGCAGCACTCATTTACCATGCAGTGTGTCGATTGGTTTCACTTAATTGATCTTGATGACTGAGCCATGAAAAATGATGTGCCTGCCTCACAAGGCCCCAGTTCACCAAACAGCAAAAGTCCCAAGCCTTTAAGCAACATGGGCTTAAATTTATGTCAACAACAACAGAAAATAGTTTTAAAATATACCAGTGTTTTTGCCCATCTGTTCATGTTTTCAAACATTTTCTTTCACTACTTTATAATGTAAGAGACATAAATACCTGAAGTCCAGTGCAGCAGCAAGCGTCCCCTTCATGGCCTATTTGGAGGCTGCAGGGACATGGCCAGCTATCGGCAGATCATTTCACAGAATTCACTACTGTAAGAAGATTTTAGAGCAAAACTGAAAGAATGTATATTTGACTAGATTTAAGACAGGGTGTCAAAGTAAAAAGTCCATTTCCCATCACAAATATGGTTACAGATACACATAACTTATTTTCTTATCTTAGCTGTTTGACAGGATGTTCCATAAACAGACAGAATTATGCGACTAAATTGGCTGCTGTCTTTTTGCTTCTGTGTCTGAAAGCATGGAGGTTTCACTAAACAAGTGAAACATAAACGTTAGCCCAAACACTAATCCAATTTCAGCTGAAGGAAATGATTTCCATACAATTTCAATATCCATTTTCAAGTTGTGCGGGGAGGGGGACGACTGACCAAACGTCTGTAATCAAGATTATATGTGGACATTTGATACAGGGTTATGGTGTGTAACAGGCATTGGGTTTGAGCGTTCCACTGCAGTGTGCCAAAAAAAACCCAGATGTGTGGCTGACAGCTTAGTTCAAACTTGTACAAGGAACCACAGAGAACATCTCACTGGGCCCGGAAGGTCCCCAGCAGGATGAACTTACGCAGACCACAGTGATGGCAAACACTGATGTAGCACTTGAAGTAACACTGAGGTGATGAAGAGTAAAAAGATTTAAGCCGTTTATACAGAATTCAAACATCTCGTTCCACTGTCCCTTTTGTAGGTTATTGTATATAAGAGGAAATATGTAAATCCGTCATACAGAGCATAATCAGAAAGAGTAAAAAGATTTCCAAAAGTTAAAGCTGGAAACATAGCTAATTTCCTACGGTCAGATATTTATTACTGGTGCTGGAATAGTTTTTCTCTGTTGAAAGCATTGCTAACTTGTTTTTTCACAGGCGATTACAGCGAGAACAAGACCAGCTCACAGGCCAGCAGAGCATGAGACCTTCATGAGGCTGAGAGCCACCTCTGGGATCAATGTTGCCATTTTGTTGATCAAGCAACACAGATTTACCATGCAAGATGCATTTTGTTGGCTAAATAGCTGTCTGTAGTGCCCATTCATTGAGCAATTTTTCACAGGAGTAAAAGTGGACAGTGTAACGATGAGTGGTTGAATAACATCTTCAGTCTGCATGAGATCTATTTGGTACATTTAGCACAATGTTTGTATTGTAACAACTAGGATAAACTTGAAACTTGAAGTTTATCTAGGCTTTGTATCAGACTGTTGGAGCAATTTATTGAAAATAGTTGAATTTAGCCTCAATTTAGCATTTTGTTTTAACTTTAAAAACAAGGAACCAGACACTGAAGAGCAAGGAAGAAAATTGAATGAATCCAGTTTTATCCACTGGCACGTTTTGATCATTTATCTCGAGCCTGTGGTAATGGGGCTGGGAGTCTGCGTTCTGTGAATGCGGTGTGATCTGGATGTTGCCCTGGTTTATCAGTTCTTCACAGCAACTTAAAATGCACCAGAGCACAAAGTCCTGTTTACTCACTATTAGTGAGTAAGACATTACTTAAAGTTTATTTCAAATGCAAATATAGAAATTACAGAAAATTCCTAAAGCTTATTTTGATTTGAAAATTAAAATTCCACAAACGCTAAAAAGATATCTGTGCATGACTAAGCAGGCCTATAGTGGCAAATCGGTACATCTCAAATATATTGATTGCAAAAATGCATTCTCATAGTTGAAAATCGCCTAACCCTAATCCCTTATTTATTTTTGGGTGCGTTTTAAAATAAGCAAAACTGACATTTATTTAGAAGTGGGTAGCAGTGGTCCAGGTGGTAGACTGGGTTGTCTACTGATCAGCACATGGACCAGAGGAGTCAGGGACCCTGAGTTGGGTCCATGTATTTCTGTCAGTGTGTGTGCGAATGTTAGAAAGAGCTACAGTTATTGGGTGAATGAGACTTAGTGGTACTAGAAAGCACTTTAAGAGCTCAACTCAGTAGCACGTTGCTATATCAGTACAAGCACACATTTTAACTACAAGCTACAATTAATCCAACACAGGCATTCATACTGTACTTTATGTGTTACACACACAGGGCATGAAGTAGACAAAAATTTATATTACAGTTGAAAATTGATATTCAGTTTGTAGAGTAACTGAAGTCATAACAAAATTTTGGTGGTGGTGGTGGTGGGGGGGTGTTAATGTGACAACAGTAGCTAACATATTTCTGTAGAATTACAAAATGTGCTTATATATAACATTTTTAACTATTGACAGTGCAAATGGGCAGTGGGCCAAAGCATACTGCACAAGCAACCCAAGATTGGGATATTCTTCCATGGTCACACCCAACAGAACAGCTTTCAAATACTATACGCAAAACGAAATGCAGAGAGACTCACAAATAAGCAGCAGCTGCTATAAAGGACTGGAAGAGCACCTCAAGGGAGGAGTTCTAGACTTCAGATAGTAATTGACTGAAACAATTTCACCTCAGAATTTAAAACAGCCCTTGTACCCAAAATGATGTGTTTACTTTTGAGACTCTCAAAACAGTTGTGATTTGGTGCCATATAAATCAAAGTGATCTAAAATTTAGTTTACTGGATGAGAGTAAACACACAGTTTACACTACATTACACTTTTTGTACATGACAACATGTATTTTCTCACCTGTGTACTGTATTGTGCTTATATACTATACTATATTATACTTTCTAATATCCCAGAAACATTATTGTTAATGCTTGTGTTCTTTTATATAAGTAAAGGGTCAAAAACATGCCTTCCTGTAGTTTAGGTTTTTTTTTTTTTTTACTATTACCAGTTGTGAGTATTCTAGTGAAGTGTTTATGAAAGTGTTTCAAAAATGTTCATAGAAAGCTTAGCAGCCTGGTGACCATCTTAAACCTCCTCCATAGGGGAAACTCTGTCTATTACAGTTGGTGTCCTCACTTCATATACCCACTCATTTTGCCTACTTTCAGAAATGGTGTTGTCCTGTACAAAGAGCCAAAAAGCAGAACATATTTTATATTTCTGTGTATATTTTATATACAATCACGGTGTTTTCACTTCTATATGAAAATGCATGTACAGGATGTTTTTATTACCAGTAGTGTGGCTGCTCTGTTGGAAGTGTGTCATCAGTAATATTACCAGCACATTACAGCCTCAGCCACTACGAAGGATAGGATCGTGGACAGGATGATGTAGTTTCTACAGTCAGGGGAATCTACACAGACCCAAGCGTTAGTGTAGCAGCAATCCCAATGGTGTCTACCGTGTTTGCAAGCACTGAAAATATATTTAATCAAATTAAATTAAAGCTTTGAGCTTCCAGCTAATCGAAGCTCCATATTCAGCACAGTAATGACCTGCCTAGCCTTTCATTTTGTGGGACAGTAAATAGCGTACACAGCATTTAGAATGCTGCTCACTTCTTCCTGGACCTACATATTCCACCCTTTATACACAGTGAAAGTGGTTAACCAGCAATAACTTTTAAAACAAAAATGAGTTTGTTACAATCAAAGTCCTGCTAGTGAAAACTGAAAAGTGAGTCAGTTTTACTATTGTTATAATATACAAAGAACATTTAATTTTTTGGCATTACCTGATGTTGGTCCTACCATGAGTAGTTCCTCCACAGTGGGTTCTACAGGTGCTATACTGATGTGAGTATTAATTCATTTATGTGTTTCACTGACACAGAAAATCATTACAAAGATAAATCATTGTAAAGCGCTTTGAGGGCCCTGAAATTCAGTAGGAAATTCTCAGGATTGGCTGCAGGCCGCATTGTTGACGCGTGTTCAGGTGTCGAGTAATTGCATTTGTTGAGCACCAGGTTTCACTAGCGTATAGTGCAGTAGGAATGACGATAGAGTTCAATAGTCTGATCTTGACCCTAACATTCAGGGAGGTCAAGTTCCAAATAGGTTGGAGACATCGCAGGACACAGACAGCCTTCCCTACTCTGACGTCGACATCTCGGTCAGAGATCCCGTCATTCGAGATGATGCTGCCAAGATATGTGAAATTCTCCACCTCTTCAGCACATTGTTGGTTAATCATTACAGGAACGCGGGCACGTGCATAGCCAACTCGGATTACCTTGGTCTTCTTGGCGCTGATTCTTAATCCGACTTTCGTCACCTCCCTCTGCAGGGCTGCGGTCAACTCTTGGAGGTCTTCCTGAGTCGAGACGAGCAGGGCGATGTCATACACAAAGTCCAAGTCAGTGAGATTACGCGCTTCTTGCCAGGGGACACCAATGTCAGCTTGGTCAACTGATTGTCGCATGATGAAGTCAGTCACCAACAGGAAAAGGAAAGGGGATAGCACGCATCCTTGTCGGACGCAAGTGTTGATCTTGAAGAAATCTGTGCAGCCGTCATCCATCCGGACGCAGCAACGGGAGTTGGAGTAGAGACCACGAAAGGCATCTACAAACTGCTGAGGGACTCCATAGTGGCTTAGGATAGCCCATAGAGTTGGCCGGTGGACGCTGTCAAAAGCCTTCTCGAGGTCAATGAAATTAATAGAAATCTTCCTTTGGTATTCCAATGTTTGTTCAATGATCATGCGGAGGGTGAAGATTTGCTCGAAGATTATAAAGTCTAATAAATAATTAACATAATTGCATTGATGTGTATGTCTGTGTTTCTCTGCTCAGACCTTCTAAAGACTGGTTTGCTTCGACTGATCTACATATTTTGTAAACTTTGTAAAATATTGTGTTATTTATTTTATTTCTGTCTGTTACTGTTCTTATGGTCTTAGAGCAACTGTAACCACATAATTTCCTTAGGGATTAATAAAGTATTATAATTCTGATTTTAGTATTTGGTGAGTATAACTCAAAATAGTTCATTTCTTTTTACTGAACACCTTTTAATTTACTTGTTGACATTTTAATTAGCTGCTTTAGATATTACAGATACAAAGGGAAAAAAGTTACTTGTGTTTTAAAAAAACAACTGAGTTATATGTAAACATTTGATGTTTAAACTCATATTTTCCCATATTTTGACACGTATATTAGTTGTCACACAAACATATATAGAATCGCTTTTTTCATGCACAAGTTGCATGTGTATTTATAGTCAAGTTAAGTCTATAGTTAAGAAAGAATGTGAATGTGCTGAATGCAGTTCTTCTCTTGGGTGAAAATTAAATTGTTTTAACTCTAATTCATAATTTTGATATTTTACAGCTCTGATATTCCTCCTATGAAAAACTATATACTGGTGTTCATTTCACTCTGAATACTCACCAGTACTACAGGGCCTTTGCAGTGACACTCGAAGTGTATTTACTGTAGCTGTCACACTGTCTGTGTGGCTGGCAGAGTTGGACTCAAACCCTGGACTCCAAAAGCTCCAAATAAAACTCAAAACAGCTTTAGTCCAACCTCTAAGTAAATTACAAAGATTGCAAAGGTAAGCAAACTAAAAATACACAGTAAACAGGGACAGGGCTGACATGGCATGGCAATAGACTATGTGCACGTTAGCATATGCTACTTCCAGTGCGGAAACTCCTGTGGGGAGCTTTGTTTCCGGTGTCCTATTTCCGCCTTGTTTACGGTCCAAAACAAGTTAAGCAAATGAATGAATCAAGCGGCGATTTACATTTCTATAGAAGTCTTGGGCATTTACACAATATATCTGTAAATGATGTTCACCGACTTGTCGATATTTTTTCCCCGCGCCTCAGAGCAAAAGAGAAAAGGGATTCAAATTTTATATTTCTCAGTATCTGTAAACAGCGGTCCCTCGTTTATCGCAGGTGTTATGTTCTAAAAATAACCAGTGATAGGTGAAATCAAGTAGCCAATTTTATTTTTTGACGGTGCAAAACGTTTCATCGACATACAGTACTGCACTCCAGAGTCACACTGCTAGCGATCGATGCAGCAATTCTGTACTGTACAGGAGAGACGTCACGGAGGAGATCGTCTGCAGCGATCAGGACGCAGGGCTCAATGTGATGTAAAAAAAAAAAAGCATGCAAACTTGCACTAAAAAAAAAACAGCGAGGTGAAAGGTGAACTACGTTATAGCGAGGGACCACTGTAATTTTGAAGGTAAGTCACAACATACACTTTGTAAATACTAATGTATAGAAACCCTTACCAGCAATCATTCATTTTTTGTGTGGCTTTTTTTCACAGTTTGTTAACATGCTGTGTAGGTGTGTACTTGACTAGCTGATCTCAACATAACGGGGAAACATCTGGTTTGACTATTCTTCACCTGTAGTTTGAATATTGAACATTTGCCTGTTTAAATCATAAGACCAGTCACTATACAGAGATGTGCTTCTGAATGTGGATGATGTGTATCTGCATGCAGTAATGCAATTCTGCTTGTATTGAGTGATGTAAACAACTGATTGATCTAAACTCTTTAAACGTCAAAATTGATCATTAGATTTTTTATGACACAACAGTGGTGAGTGTTCCCACCTTCTGCTCTTTGTAACTTAACGCGATCTTTCCGTTTTCGAGTTTTGGACATGATTTTGGAGTATATCTTGGCAGTAGCGATTGACCGCAAAGTAAAGCTACCGGAAATGTACAACCCTACATCCGGTCTCAAACCAGGAAGTTAGCATTTTCTCATGCACAGGGTCCATGGACATTCAGTACTCAGCTCAGAGTTTTAACACATAAAGCAAAAAAATACAACTAGCTTACGCACTTACTATACTCTTGCTCTCTCTCCCAGCTGTCACTGCCACAACTTTCCCCTCATCCTAAGCAACCAAATGCGTGTGTTGCCATATTTTTGGATTGACTGATGTGGTGCATTTTTCCACCAATAGGAGAGGGGGTACGATGTTTTTTGTTCTTTTCGGTTTGCAAGCATTTTCAGCTTGTGAAATTCCAGCTTTTACTGTTTCTTTTTGCACTAAATGTGACAACAGTATTTGGAAAAAACATGGTACAAAATATTTATCATAGCACTGGTTTTACTTGGCCTGTCAACCCAGTTTAAAAACTGTTATGTAGTTTGGCTCTCAGCGAAGGCGGTCGCACTTTTTCTCCTCTCCTCTCCCTTATCTTCCCTGCTTAGCTCCTCATGTCCTTGTCTTGTCTCGTGTTTTTTATTACTTTTACCTGGAACATTCTTTCACAGTCTGTTCTCTAAAACCTAAAAGAGGAATTATGGATTGGATCAACTGGTCCCTAAATGCAATTGACACCCCTTTCTCAACGAGAAGTCTGGGCTTGGGTGAGCCTGAGTGCTGAAGATATCTACCTATTCGGAACCATGGTAACAGGGTTCTGGGGGATCGGAGCTGGCTTGGCCCTGACTTATCGAAGAATTAAGAAAGCGGAACCGGCTGTTCAAACCCCCACAAAGCTGCCCGCTGGGATTGGAATGATGGGAGAGGCGTGAGTTTCTCAAAATGGGCTCATTGAGTCAGCACGGATAAGATCTTGGAGAGGCTACGGCTGCTGTGAATACTCAGAATAAAATCTCTGACTGCAGACTGGATACATCTCGGAAGGGCTAGCTCAGGCAGGCACACTGCCGTGACTTCTCAGAAATCGGCTCCTTGAGCACAAGAAATGACAACATCACAGAACGCAAGTATGGCGAAGCTCGCGGCTCTCCAACAGGAGATTGAGAGACCAGTGTTGGACTGTAGAACTGCTTTGAAATTCATATGAGCTGTTCGCACTAAAGTAAAAGGCACCATCACTTCATGCGGATACCCCTTGGCGCCAGCGGCGGTCTCGAGGCTGGAGCCGAAAAACAACACTCTGATAACGACTGTGTTTAGTCTGTTCCTTCCCATTCCATGGAAGGCCACCTGGGTTGGCTGGTAGACTGTTTACTTAGCCTGGCAGGGCGAAGGACACTGTCTCAGCTGAACTATGGACACGCACACACATACACTTACACTGATAAGCACACACTCATCCCCCTCCCTTTCCAAACGCCTTCAATGCTTGTTTCCTGCGGGGGAACACGGAGGGTCTGTGTGCCGCGCTAGAATGGTAGCGCTGTGCAGGGCGGCTGCTGTGTTCGCTTCGGATTACTCCTCAACCCCCACCCAATCCGGTGGCTTGTCATGTCTTTCACAAAGTTGTGCTGTGGACATTTATGTGCTTTTTGTGCATAGGAGTTTTTTTGTTTCCTGTTCTCATGCTGTCCTATCATGGAAGCACAGCATGAGTGGAGGTCCTCTTGTACTTTCCCACTGTAGTGTATATTTCAGTGTTTTTCTGTAACGCTACCGATCTCCGACTTGTATCCCCATATAATGTCTGTGTTGTGTGTGTAAGGTCGGGGGGGGGGGGGGGGGGGGGTCCCATTTCACTGCAGGGCAACCTGCATGTGGTGAATAAAGCTTTGATTGATTGATTGATTGATTGATTGACAAAAGTTGAAAAGGAAAGCTCTGTATGATGATGACAAATGTATTTATTTTTCTCTCCCCTCATCAGTGTGTGGATGAAAATACAGTAATATGTTCCTGTTAATAATATGAAGTATAACAACAAAGGTTTTTTGTAATCTCTTAAATAGATCGAGACATGCGGTGATGCCTGATGTCCGGTCCTTGAAGACGTAATTGGTCAAAGATGGACTCTAGACTGAGATCCTGGATCTGTTACAGCACTTAAAAGACAGTGCAGCCTTAACACTAACGTCAAGTTTTGGTTTATGGATATGCTTTTTGGAATCTTTTCTCAAGAAAATGGAGTCCTGTGGATGTGACACTACTGCCATACAGACTTCCGTGGACTCTGGTCTAGTTTGATGCAGAGCAGAAACTTGCGAAACAGCTTTCACTGCACTCATTTCACACCTAAGGATACACCGAGAAGACTACAGTCAGACTGTCAATACCATATTGCAAAAAATAACTAGTGAGTTTCTGAATGTTATACAGTTGAATTTCACAATAATGCTTTTGACCATCAAATTCTTAGTGACCAAAATTAAGAATTATTTTTTGTGGGGGTTTTGTACGTATGTACACTTAGGCATGCGTGTGTGTACGTGTACGTACGCGTGTGTACATGCATGCACGCACGCACGCGTGTACATGTACGCACGCACGTGTGTGCGTGCGTGCGTGTACATGTACAGACTGGCGACCTGTCCAGGGTGTACCCTGCCTCTCGCCCTATGACAGCTGGGATAGGCTCCAGCGCCCCCCGCGACCCTGAAAAGGATAAGCGGAAGCGAATGGATGGATGGATGGACTTTATAGTTGATAATTTCTCTTTATTTACTTTTACACATAGATACACATTTTAATAGGGCAAGAAATTACACTAGTTGCATGTAAAGGCTGCATGCAGGTACTGTCAATGTCCCAAAGGCAGAAAACTGTTCTGTTGGTGTACACTTGCTTTAGGGCAAAACAAAAGAAACAGAGCAAATGGATGAAAAGCATATATTTGCCCTAAAAAACAAACCCCAAAACAAAAAAACAACAAAAAAAAAAACCCAAACAAAACAGGGTTATTACAGCAGCATCATTTGGCAACACAAACAGTATACAACCGTGGACAATTAAGTCACATCTACTGTGATGTTTCTTCTTTGTCACTGCTTCTAGTTCAAAATAATAATTTCATTCTGCTCACACTTCTGAAAGCACAACATTTAGTGGGAGTGAAAAATGTTACTCCACACATACTGCACAGTGCTAAACTTTCAAATTGGCTTTGTTAAAGGAAGAGCCAAACACCAAACACAAATTTGTTGTGATGTCCGTGAGAAGCTGGGACTAGAAATCAGCTCAAGAAAATCTAATAAATAAAAATACAATAAAGTTGCATGTTCTTTACTTTAGCTAGTCTAAGCTCAACTGTGTGGCTCTAGTCTTTTTTTTCTGCAATTCTGCTAAATGGTGCAGGTGAAGCAAACCATTTCTAAAAGTTTCTAAATGTTCTTCTAATCAGAGAGCACCAGAAAGCAAACAAACAGTGAATGTTTGCTCTTAACAAGTACTCTGTGAGTATCCAAAACCTGCTGTATCTTATTATTCACTGCTACAGCTTAACAAAGGCCAAACTGTGCAGCTGTCCTCTGTCACTTTACAAGTCGGAGCAACAATGACCAGCTGTTTTAAAGAGACTAAAAAAAAAAAATAATAATAATAACAATCAAAGTGTTCTGACAGATCAAGACATGGACCAGACTTCTGGGGGGCAGTGACCACTAATGTCTGGCCCCAGACTGAGCTTGCTCCGATTTGACTCTGGAGGCTGGGTCAACATCCTTTTGTCTTTCCTCAGACGTTCGTTGTTATGGTGGAAATGCTGTCTCACTCGAGTGTGTGTGTGGTTTATCTGTAACAATGTGTAAGCAGGTGGGACATATCAAAGTAAAGCCTTACATCTGCAACAGCAAGAGTGGCTTAATCTGACAACGTCACAAGAAAAAGAATAAAAGGTTATATAAAATCTCCTATTATTTAACTGCAAATCAATTTCTGATGTTTTTAGTCATTCGGATGTGTGGTGTCTTATCAGTAGCAATAATAAAGGAAATGCACATCAAATGTCTGTGTGTGTGTGTGTCATCATGACGCAATGGAATATCACGGACTACCATGACTACACACACATTTTCCCATTCACTGGTGGAGTGTCTTACTTCTGTATTTGTCCAGTGTTCACATGTATACACAAAATCACATCTATACAGGCAGAAAGTGCCAGGTTAAGCAGAATTCCATTAAAGGACAGCGTGACAGAGTTTTTGACAGAAGGTGGTGGGTGTGACTGATCAGTGCTGATGAGCCATCAACAGATGGCCAGTTCATGTTCATTTGCACATTACCACAACTGAACACGGACAAGCTCAACAGACTGATCCTGACATCATGTCTACACAACTACATGACAACTAATTAGCAGCTCCTTCAACTTATGTCAGATATCCAAACCACGCCTTCTGTTAAAAGTAATGTTAGTATTTCTCTCAGTGACTTCAAATACACCTGTGAGGAACCATTAACAGATGTACAAAACGTTGCTCCGGTGCCACTCTTTCCCTTTGAGGATGTTCCACCTGGTTTTACTTGCTGTGATGAAGATACTGCTGGGTGAACATGTTGAGCTCACTGTCCAGCCAGCCCGCTTTATTCCTGAAAAAGCACACAAACGCAAACACGTTTAAAAAAAAAAAAAAAAAAAAATAGACAATTATGCAACAAGTTGCATGTTTAAAAGAGACACCTGCAAACAGCATGTGTTGATCAGAAATATAGTCACCCTGAGATCATGCTTGAACATGGCACAGTGCAAAAAACACTCTGGCCCTGCTGTGAATGGCTGCACAACTCAGTTTGGAACCTGGCACAGTCTGGTGTAGTTGGTGGAATTCGAGGTTCCAGTTTATGTGCTGCTTTTTCTTTTTGGACCAGAAACATGTTTTCTTTCACTCTCTGCAGTTGTGTTATCAATGTTTTTGCTAAAAACTGGTGGCTGTCTGGGTTTAATGTTGTCAGGCGTTTTATTTACATGCTGCTGTTAATTACGTTTCTGTTTCAGGTCTCTTTTTGTCACAAATGTGGGCAAAACTCTCATGTTTACATCATCATATAAAAGCATAGAATGTGTCCATTTGTAAATGAATTACTTGATGAATCACACCAGCCCTACAAATTTATTTAGTGTGAAGTCACTCTTCTTCAAGTACAGCTGGTTGATACAGCTTCAAGGGAACTCTTTGCATCCACGCTTGAACAGAACACATGGACAAGTAAGAGACAGCACAATGTTGTTCATGATAATTTGGATTTGCCTTACTATAAGTTCATGTTGCACCTCCACATATAAGAACATGTGTTGCTGCATGCACACAGGTTCAGGCCCAGACTTTTGTTTGTTTGCAGAGACACTCGATCATTTCATCCCCAACCCCCACCCCATTGGAGCCTATACTTTGGTCACTGCTCACCCCAAGTGGTGCGCAGTGACCAAAGTATAAAAACACAGACTACATACAGAAATACAGGAATACAGTCGCTATTCCTCCACATCAAATGGAGCCAGTGGAGATGGTTCAGGAATCAGATTATGATGGATCCTAGGAAAAGTGGTTCCGGGCACTTCCTACCGGAAGGAGACTGTGGAGTGGACCCAGGAAATGTTGAAGCATACATCACCAGTTTCACGGGGCTAATGCAAACAACTGTTCACATTCACACCTATGGCCAATTCCAAATCCAGGGCTCGCAAAATCGCTAGCCCGACGTCCCGGGGCTAGCGATTTTTCCAGTCGGGCTACCAAAATCTATCTCTGCCCTGCCCGTCGGGCTATCATAGGAAGGAAAAATATATGTCAATGCTTTTGCATTCTTTCGGAAATGTAGCTGGGTAATTATGTCATTGGCATCGGTGAGCCAGAATTTGCGCTTGTTTTTTGCTTTCACTTTGCAATCGCGCGAACTGTGTATAGAGAGCGACAGTACTGATTGGTGAGTGACGATAATTTGAGCACCAATTCCTCTGACATCGTCTTATCAATCGTTAGCTTACTATGCAAACATGACAAGTGAAATCTCCCGCAGCAAGCTTAAACATGTGAGAGGTTGATCGCGCAGAGAATCGCTGACCGTTATGTGAGTGCGTGTGTAAAAGCAGCAGGATATATATTTTAGTTCTGCTGAGCCAAATAAGACAGGTCAGGGTGAAGAAGTGACAGCCCAAGAAAAGCTTACCACAAAACGGAAAAGTTATGACAAATCAGACTATAAGGCAAAAAGAAAGAGCAGCTTTTTGGTTTCATGGACAAAAGAATTTCTGTGGCTGCAATATGACGAGCTAAATAACCAGAGGTGCACATAAGTGGTCCGCAGGTGCGCATTCGCTGTCAAAATAAAAGACGCGCACCAGATAAGAAGTTGCAACGCGTGTTTGCGTACATATAAAAAGCACTGTTTTTGTCCGCTAGAGTGGGATTTTCACAGCGCATTCTGCACCACATCTCTGTGCGTTCATCATTTGATTTAATAAGATTTTCTGGAGGAGGACAGACATTTGTTTAGAACTCTTAAAAATGTCGAAGAAGCAAGCTCCTTTAAGCAATTACTTTGGTGTTCCTCCACCTCCAAAGAAATGTCAGAAGGAGTCCGAACCACAAAAGAAGCGCGTATTCTCGGAAAAGTGGTTGCAGGAGGTGAGCTGGCTTCAAACAAATGATGAACGCACAGAGATGTGGTGCAGAATGCGCTGTGAAAATCCCGCTCTAGCGGACAAAAACAGTGCTTTTTATATGGACGCAAACGCGCGCTGCAATTTCTTATCTGGTGCGCGTCTTTTATTTTGACAGCGAATGCGCACCTGCGGACCACTTAAATTATGTAAATAACATAATGTTCTGCCGGGTGTGTTGTTGGTTTTCCCTCGATTTCTGAGTCGACAAGCGCCTTTGTTACTGGGACCAGTAATTTTATGAAAGGCCCCCATTAGAACCCATGAGAAATGCGAGAAATGCATTATTGCTCAGTCTGTAATATCTTTCCCAGAACAAACACTAATTGCAAATAACATACTAAAAATAAACCTGAAAAATCTGTTTAGAACAGACTATGTTGCAAAGAGTGAACTGCCACTGGCAAAATTTAGCAGTCTTTGCAAACTTTAAAAAGCAAATGGCCTCGATCTTGGTTCCACTTGCCTCTTACCCGTGACTTCAGTGGAAATTTCAAATTCAGGATCTGACACAGACTGATTCATGTTCTACACAGTTCTTACAAGTTCATAGAAATTTCTGTTCAATTAGAACCAAGTATTTGAGTTGATGATTGTAATTTTTATTCAATGTTGAAATTTGTGTTTCAACAATTTTTTGATTAATGTTTTGTTTCCGTTACAATATTATACTTACAATATTATATTGTATAATATTGTAAAGGAAACAAAACGGGAAACAAAACATCAATAAAAAAATTGCTCTTTTTTATTCGGGCTACTTAAATTTATTTTGGGCTACCAAAAACTGAAGTGTCCCTGCCCGAAGGGCTACCAGGGATTTTGAAATTTTGCGAGCCCTGAAATCATAAATTAGTCTAATGTGCCTGTCTTTGAACTGTGGTAGCAAGCCCAGATACGGAAGAGAACCCATTTAGGCACAGGGAGGACATGCAAACACCACATAGAAAGACCCCAGCTTGTCAGCAGGTTGGAACCAAGAACTCTTTGAAATAGCTTGTCACCTGTAACCTGTGAACAAAATGTTTAATAATGCCTAGTGTTTTACAAGTTTGACAGTTAACTCGCTCTTTCCACCACTGCAATTTCATTTTAACTGGAAATATGTTTATAGTCAGGACTTCTCCTCATCACTCCGCCCAAGGCTCTACATTGTAAAGAGAGACACACAGCATGCATGAGCAAAGAGCCACAGTTGAGGTTATCATGTTTTACCGTAGCAGCTTAGCCTTGCTCTGGAGGCTGTCCAGCAGCTCAATCTTGCTGTTCATGTCAGTGATGTCATCTTCAAGATTTTGACGGGTGATGTCAACCTGCTGGCAGAGCTGAGCAAACACCCCAGCCAATTCCCTGTCGACCACACACAGCGTTAGAAAGGCTCGACAATGTTCAGTGCTGGATCACAAATATACTTGGCATTCTCTCCGGTAACATTAGTCTAATTATGTGTGCTCACTGCTGGACTTGGTGGCTGCAGTTGGATCCAGTGTAACTGACAATGAGCTGTAGCTTCTCACTGGCGTAATCCACAAACTGCCTCTTAAAGGCTCTTTCTTTGGCCTTGGTGGTCCAGGTGAGCCGCTCATAGATGTAGAGGAGCCCATAAAGGCCCAGTGACAAAGCGATGAGACGCCAGCCCACTGCTTTCCAGATCTACACAGAATGAAAGACCAAGGTCAGGCTGAAACATAGGCTGAGCACTAAGTCTACGTTTAATGGTTGGCTATCATGAAATAACAAAAGGCATGAGGAAATAAAATTAGCATTCAAAAAGTTAGTTTGGAATCTTCATAGTGCAAAAATTTGAATAACTCTTTAATAAAAACTATGATAAAATGATGAACTTAATGAGAAAGCCTTTCTGGCAAGTGTTACAGGTGGTGAGTAAACACTGTTGCTGTGGTTTTATTGTGCTTCACTGGTGTTCACTTGGTGTTCGCTCGCTCTGTGGTATAGTATCGCTTCCTGTTCCTGCTCAAACACAGTGGTGTTTCTGAGTAGCTTATTTGCTTAGCAGTTTAATTAACAACTTTTAAATACATTCTTTTTTCACAGTATAATCTTCACGTGCTTCATCCGAAGCACACTTTCTGTGTACTCACTACCTAATTTATAGCCAAAGTATTCACTCACTGTCTCTGTACTGTTTCGCTAGCTTAGCTCGTAGCCGACCCGTTAGCACCATGGCTACTTCACCTGTCCCTTCTGCACTTTCTTGCTCATTGTGTCAGATGTTTAGTTACTCCTCGGCCTCCTTTAGCAGTAATGATATCTGTAACAAATGTAGCATATTTGCAGCTCTGGAGGCCAGGATTACTGAACTGGAGACTCGGCTTTGCACCCTGCTCTCACCCTTAGCTAGCCAGGCCCCTGTAGCTGGTGCAGCCGAAGATAGCGTAGGCCCCGCTAGTTGTTCCCCGGCAGACCCCAAGCAGCTGGGGAAAGGCTGGGTAACGGTGAGGAGGAAGCGTAGTCCTAAACAGAAGCCCCAGGTACACCACCAACTCGTTCATGTGTCTAACCGTTTTTCCCCACTCGGTGACACACCCGCTGGGGGTCAAACTCTGGTAATTGGTGATTCTGTTCTCAGACATGTGAAGCTAGAGACACCGGCAACCATAGTCAATTGTCTTCCAGGGGCCAGAGCAGGCGACATTGAAGGAAATTTAAAACTGCTGGCTAAGGGTAAACGTAAATTCAATAAAATCATAATTCACGTCGGCAGTAATGACACCCGGTTACGCCAATCGGAGGTCACTAAAATCAATATTGAATCGGTGTGCAACTTTGCCAAAACAATGTCGGACTCTGTAGTTTTCTCTGGTCCCCTCCCCAATCAGACCAGGAGTGACATGTTTAGCCGCATGTTCTCCTTAAATTGCTGGCTGTCTGAGTGGTGTCCCAGAAACGATGTGGGCTTCATAGATAATTGGCAAACCTTCTGGAGGAAACCTGGTCTTGTTAGGAGAGATGGCATCCATCCCACTTTGGATGGAGCAGCTCTCATTTCTAGAAATATCGACAAATTTATTAAACCCCTCAAAACATGACTATCCAGAGTTGGGACCAGGAAGCAGAGTTGCAGTCTTACACACCTCTCTGCAGCTTCTCTCCTCCTGCTACCCCCCCAAAAACCCATCTCCATAGAGACTGTGTCTGCTTCCAAAAAGACAAAAAACAAACTAAAAACCAGCAACAAACAACTTAAACATTTACAAAGAAAGAACAATACAGTATCCACATCTGAACCAAAGAGTAAAACAGTGAAATGTGGATTATTAAATATTAGGTCTCTCTCTTCCAAGTCTCTGTTAGTACATGACTTAATAATTGATCAACAAATTGATTTACTCTGCCTTACAGAAACCTGGTTGCAGCAGGATGATTATGTTAGCTTAAATGAATCAACACCCCCGAGTCATTCTAACTACCAGAAATCTCGAAGCACAGGTCGAGGGGGCGGTGTGGCAGCAATTTTTCACACCAGTCTATTAATTAATGAAAGACCAAGACAGACTTTTAATTCATTTGAAAGCCTGATGCTTAACATTGTCCACCCCAGCTGTGAAACTCAGAAACCAGTCTTACTTGTTATCATCTATTGTCCACCTGGGCCTTACACAGAGTTTCTGTCTGATTTCTCAGACTTTATATCTGATTTAGTTCTGAGCTCAGATAAAATAATTATTGTGGGTGATTTTAACATCCATGTAGATGCTAAAAATGACAGCCTCAACATGGCATTTAATCTGTTGTTAGAGTCAATTGGTTTCTCTCAAAATGTAAAAGAACCCACCCACCACTTTAATCACACTCTAGATCTTGTTTTAACATATGGCATAGAAACTGAACATTTAACAGTGTTTCCTGAAAACCCTCTCCTGTCTGATCATTTCTTGATAACATTTACATTTACAATAATTGATTACGCAGCAGTGGAGAGTGGACTCTATCAAAGTAGATGTCTTTCTGAAAGCGCTGTAACTAAGTTTAAGAATATAATCCAGCCACTGTTATCATCGTCAATGCCCTGTACCAACACAGAGCAGAGCAGCTATCTGAACGCTACCCCAACAGAGGTCGATTATCTTGTTAATAATTTCACCTCCTCACTACGTACGACTCTGGATACTGTAGCTCCAGTGAAAACTAAGGTCTCTAATCAGAAGTACCTGACCCCGTGGTATAATTCTCAAACACGTACCCTAAAGCAGATGACTCGTAATCTGGAGAGGAAATGGCGTGTCACAAATTTAGAGGATCATCATTTAGCCTGGAGAAATAGTTTGTTGCTTTATAAGAAAGCCCTCCGCAAAGCCAGAACAGCTTACTACTCATCACTGATTGAAGAAAATAAGAACAACCCCAGGTTTCTCTTCAGCACTGTAGCCAGGCTGACAAAAAGTCAGAGCTCTTTTGAGCCAACCATCCCTTTAACGTTAACTAGTGATGACTTCATGAACTTCTTCACAAATAAAATTTTTATCATTAGAGAAAAAATTACCAATAATCATCCCACAGATGTAATATTATCTACAGCTACTCGTAGTTCCATTGATGTTAAGTTAGACTCTTTTTTTCCCAATCGATCTTTCTGAGTTAACGTCAATAATTACTTCCTCCAAACCATCAACGTGTCTTTTAGACCCCATTCCTACAAAACTGCTCAAAGAAGTTCTGCCATTGATTAATTCTTCGATCTTATATATGATCAACCTATCTCTAATAATCGGCTATGTACCACAGGCCTTCAAGGTGGCTGCAGTTAAACCTTTACTCAAAAAGCCATCTCTAGACCCAGCAGTCTTAGCTAATTATAGGCCAATCTCCAACCTTCCTTTCATATCAAAAATCCTTGAAAGAGTAGTTGTCAAACAGCTAACAGATCATCTGCAGAGGAATGGTTTATTTGAAGAGTTTCAGTCAGGTTTCAGAGCTCATCACAGCACAGAAACAGCTTTAGTGAAGGTTACAAATGATCTTCTTATGGCCTCTGACAGTGGACTCATCTCTGTGCTTGTCCTTCTTGACCTTAGTGCAGCATTCGATACTGTTGACCATAATATTCTATTAGAGCGATTAGAACATGCTGTAGGTATTACAGGTATTGCACTGCAGTGGTTTGTATCATATCTATCTAATAGACTCCAATTTGTGCATGTAAATGGAGAGTCCTCTTCACACACTCAGGTTAATTATGGAGTTCCACAGGGTTCAGTGCTAGGACCAATTCTGTTTACATTATACATGCTTCCCCTAGGCAGCATCATTAGAAGACATAGCATACATTTTCACTGCTATGCAGATGACACCCAGCTCTATCTGTCCATGAAGCCAGATAACACACACCAATTAGTTAAACTGCAGGAATGTCTTAAAGACATAAAGACTTGGATGGCCACTAACTTTCTGCTTCTCAACTCAGATAAAACTGAGGTCATTGTACTCGGCGCTGAAAAGCTTAGAAATATGGTATCTAACCAGATTCTTACTCTGGATGGCATTACCTTGGCCTCCAGTAACACTGTGAGGAACCTTGGAGTCATTTTTGACCAGGATATGTCCTTCAACGCACATATTAAACAAATATGTAAGACTGCGTTCTTCCATTTGCGCAACATCTCTAAAATTAGAAATATCCTGTCTCAGAGTGACGCTGAAAAACTAGTTCATGCATTTATTACTTCCAGGCTGGACTACTGCAATTCATTATTATCAGGATGTCCAAAAAACTCACTGAAAAGCCTTCAGTTAATCCAAAATGCTGCAGCAAGAGTACTGACAGGGACTAGAAAGAGAGAGCATATTTCTCCTGTTTTGGCTTCCCTTCATTGGCTTCCTGTTAAATCCAGAATTGAATTCAAAATCCTGCTCCTCACATACAAGGTCTTAAATAATCAGGCCCCATCTTATCTTAATGACCTTGTAGTACCATATCACCCTATTAGAGCACTTCGCTCTCGCTCTGCAGGCCTACTTGTTGTTCCTAGAGTATTTAAAAGTAGAATGGGAGGGAGAGCCTTCAGTTTTCAGGCCCCTCTTCTGTGGAACCAGCTTCCAGTTTGGATTCGGGAGACAGACACTATCTCTACTTTTAAGATTAGGCTTAAAACTTTCCTTTTTGCTAAAGCATATAGTTAGGGCTGGACCAGGTGACCCTGAATCCTCCCTTAGTTATGCTGCAATAGATGTAGGCTGCCGGGGGATTCCCATGATGCATTGAGTTTTTCCTTTCCAGTCACCTTTCTCACTCACTATGTATTAACAGACCTCTCTGTATTGAATCGTATCTGTTATTAATCTCTGTCTCTCTTCCACAGCATGTCTTTTATCCTGTCTTCCTTCTCTCACCCCAACCGGTCGCAGCAGATGGCCGCCCCTCCCTGAGCCTGGTTCTGCCGGAGGTTTCTTCCTGTTAAAAGGGAGTTTTTCCTTCCCACTGTCGCCAAAGTGCTTGCTCATAGGGGGTCATTTGATTGTTGGGCTTTTCTCTGTATCTATGAAGCGCCTTGAGGCGACATTTGTTGTGATTTGGCGCTATATAAATAAAATTGAATTGAATTGAATTGCTTTTTGCCAGCATGTAATCAAAAACATCACAGTTCAGATCATTTCAACTCCCATCCCACAACAGGAAAAGCAAGTACTGTCCCATTTTCAGAGCTTTGCAATTCACTCTGTAGAGCATTATAACACATTTGTTGCCCATCACTACCTCTTTGATTCTGGAATACCAGATCTGTTTCCTTAATATTTCATTCAATTCTAATTGTGTGCGGTGTGTTTGTAGATCCTCACCACTCCACCAACGACAAGAACACCCATGGAAGTACGGGAGGTGAGGGAAGCAAGACCGGTCACCATAGAGACCATCAGCTCCTCCTGGGTCATGGCGCTTTGTGGAAATGGAGGCATGCTGGTGCTGACCGGTGTCAAGGCCATTGGGCGAGGAACCTGTATGGACAACACAGCGAATAACCTCACAAAGCACACGGCCCTGTACAGATCAATCCAGCTCTGGTCTTTTTGTCCTGGTTTTATTCTGGTCATGTCCAACAGTAGGACACGGCTGAAGGTGAAAAAGAAGCTTTCTATATCAATTTAGGTATGTGATTATGCTTTTTGTTTCCGGATTCTATGCATCAAATATGCTTTTTAATTGTACATATGTTGCTTATGTAGACACTTTGAGGAAGTTTATACTTCTGGCAGTGTTACCTGGTCATTGTAGCCCATGAGAACGCGTCGGGTATTCTTGGGTCCGAGGAAGCGGTTGACCAGCATGGTCCAGCCCAGAGAGAAGTGGAAGCTGATATCTTCCTGAAAGTCACTGCAAAGCTTGTCACAGGCAAGGTCATAACTGAGGCTGAAGCACTGACTTCGAGGCACCAGCTTGTCAACCTGCTCTCTCACAGCACTGGGCAGCAAAGGCTTCAGACCCTCTGCACACATGAACAGAAAACAGCAGAGTCATTGTGAAAATAAATAACTATTTTCTGCTTGGCTATGAATTACAACACAATTTTCAAACAATAACTATTCCATATAGCAAGGGTGGGCAACTCCAGGCCTCAAGGGCCGGTGTCCCTGCAGGTTTTAGATGTGTCCTTGATCCAACACAGCTGATTTAAATGGCTAAATGACCTCCTCAACATGAAGTCCTGAAGTTCTCCAGAGGCCTGGTAACGAACAAATCATTTGATTCAAGTGTGTTGACCCAAGGTGAGATTTAAAACCTGCAGGACACCGGCCCTCAAGGCCTGGAATTGCCCACCCCTGCCATATAGTGTAACTAGTTGCATGCCACAAATACACATGTGTTTGGCAATCATAGCTGAAAACCTCATAGTGGCTTAACGTAAACCGGAGCCTGTTGAAGTAGAAAGGTGGACATGTTACCAATCATGTCATTCTGTGTGGTCTGCAGTGCACTGCTGATGGAGGTGGAGCACCTCTCCGACATGTTCTTGCCCAGGCCCTCCTCTATGTGCCGATGGAGTTCCTACAACAAACAATGACAAAGAAAAGTTAAAGCATGAGTTTTTTTGAAAGGTTTAACGACAATCCCTTATATAAGATGTCATTACAGACCACAATCTGCATGTCTCTTTCACTGACACCTTTGATTATTGATATACCTTTATTAGTCCCACAAGGGGAAATTGACAACCTTTTTTCTACTGTGTAGGTTCAGGGCCGCTAACAAACATCTAAACTACATGATGATATGGAAAAAGGTATATTTTATTGGGCGGGCATCCAAAAGAATGTGCGCTGATGGTGTGCATCCTGCCTGAAGTGTCAGATGGTTAACCAGCCGACCATTCCAAAAGCCTCTTTGCACCCATTATCAGGTCTCATTTGACTGCACACTTAAATGGTAACTGAACTCTTATGATTCTTATGTAGCGCTTTTCTACTCTCCCGCACTCAGGACTCAGGGCTTTATACAACATGCCACATTCACACAAGCACTTCTTCTGTGCTTTTAAGATTCTAACATTAAAAGGTGGATGCATGAGAGAGCAACTTGGGGTTAAAATCTTGATATTTATATCTTAATATCAAAGATATTTGGCATGCAGTCTGGGGGAGCCAGAGTTCAAACCACCAACCTTCCGGTCAGTAGATGACCTGCTCTACCTCCTGAGGCCACACCCCTTCTGAGCTACACTTAAAGAGCTGTATGAATTATTTGGCATTAAATCTGTTTGGACTAGTGTCTACCACCCTCAGACTGACAGGCTGGTGGAGAGGCTGAAAAAGACTTTAAAGTCCATGATTTGAAAGTTCATTCACGAGGATTTACGCAATTGGATCGCTGATTAGAGCCTCAGTTGTTTGCTGAGGTACTCCAGGTCACGGGGGTGTTGGACCTGGTTAAGGGAAGCTGGAAGGAAGGTCCAAGTCCAGCTAAAAGCCAGATTTAATATGTCTTGGACCTGAGAGCAAAGCTGCACACACTGGGGAGGTTGGTATGTGAAAATCAGCTTCAGGCCCAGGAACGTTAACTTACTGCCAATTCCAGTCTCTGCTCGAGGAGATGGATAGCTCATACAAAGACATCCTGCTCCACTGTGCTGTTAGATGGCTTATCTGTAGAAAGTATCTTGCTGATAGAACTGGGCATCTCAAGAGCATAATCTCAAACTGCAGGAATCAGGACAAAATGTTTTAGATATACGCGACAAGTGGTATGGAGGACCACAAGAGCCACGTGCATCGAAATAAAGAATTCTGTGCTTAAATAATAAATTGTAGAATAAATTCTGCATTTGTAAATTCATTTTTGAATTCCAATTTAATAAATTGATTTTCAAAATCCTTTTTCCAATTGTATTTCAAAAAACATTTTTGAATTCCAATTTAATAAACTGCATTTCAAAATCCTTTTTCCACTTGCACTTTAATAAACTGCATTTCAAAATCCATTTCCCTTTTCTGTTCGCTCCGGGATTAGGTGCTGGATTAGCTCTTCGATTAGTGATGGTGAGATGAAGCCTCATGATGAACTGAAGCTTTCCACCCAATTGGTCGACTCATGGTTCGAAGCATTGTGATGATTCATTTGCTCTACTGCGCCATCAAGTGGACAATACAAGTGAAGCGGGCTCTGTGATTATAATGATCTGTAAACCTCTAAACTGAATAAATAAATTGTTTTCATGGTTGTTTATCCCGAATATTGTCTCAGTATGTGATACAAAAGAGAAAGTGGAAACTATCAGGACAGAGTTTTGGTATGATTGTGTAACTGTTAGCCTCAGACAGTCAGTCAATAGTATAATTCAGATCATAGATCAGTACATTTGCATATTTGTATAACTATAAAAAGAAAGCTGACACTTTCGAGACTTTATCTAAGGTGTAAGCATCACAGCAGATGCCTTTGTGTCAACATAGCTGAGGCTAAAACAGAAAAACGATTTTATAAAAATATTCAGCAGTAGATCAAAACCGAAAGAAAACCATTAATCAACAAATGAACATTACCTGATGCTGCTGAATTGAAGCAGAGCAAATTACAGAGGTTGTATTAGAGACACACCTTAGCGTTTTGCAATTTTGCATAATGTTAAAAAGTTTGAATTATTTTAGTAGCCTATTAAACGGAAGAAATTAGGTTTTCTTTTCGGAAGTATTTAAAAGGGGAAAAAACAGCGGCTGACAGCGCTGTAAACAATGGAGGTCTTATGCCTAACAAACAAGCGAATAATGCAGAAAACAGATTTTTAGACGGGAAACTGTTCTTGAAGTATACCGTGTGTGTGTGTGTGTGTGTGTGTGTGTGTGTGTGTGTGTGTGTGTGTGTGTGTGTGTGTGTGTGTGAGTGTGAGAGAGAGAGAGAGAGAGAGAGAGAGCTGTGCATGAAGTGTGATTTTATCCTGGTGAAAGCAAAACAGCAAAAGTCAGAGGGAATTCATGACGATGTTTATGTGAAGCGTATGGATCTCCTTTTGCTGCTGGTTCGGTCAATATTGTTTGAAGAGAAATAAAACCTGCAGCTTCAGAATCAGCGCAAAAAAGGCGTAAACACGAAGCACGGACCCGCCGACGGATCAGAATCAGTGAGCTGTCGGCTTTCAGCCCCGACCGTGTCTGCGCTATCTGGTGAGAAAGGCGACATCTCACTGATTCTGATGCGTCAGCGGTCCGCGCTTTGTGTTTACGTCTTTGTGCAGAATCGGTGTACCTGCTCTCATTTACTGTTTTAGCTGTTTGGTGGTGGTTGAAATGTAGTAATATTTATATTAAAAATCGATTCAGGATTTTAATGAATTGATATCACGTTATCCAAGCTAGAATCGATTTTAATTGATAATCAAAACCTGCTCCTAGTAACTGTGTAATCATGCTTATGTACATCTGGATAATGACACAAACTAGTGTTTGGTGCTTCACTTTTTAATAAACTAAAAGACAGAAATCAGATTATAGGCTCTGTAGTGTTGTTTATTTATATTATGGTGCTTATCATTTGTGATATTTATTACTGTGTGCATACTTTATTAGGAGAGATAAAATAAAATAAAAATCTCTTCCTTGCTGGTTCCATCGAAGAAGAAATGCTCAAGTAACTATGTAACACGTACGTAATCCAATTCCACAACACAATGTGATGGAGAAATCAGCTGTGTTTTTGCCGTGTAAATAATTTGCATTTACTGAATATGTACTGACTGAGTCCCACTGTTCAAAAATTGAATAAAGAAACAAACTAATGTTTGCCTTTTTTTTTTAATTATTAAAACCACTTTATAGAACATCACATCCGTTACAGTGTAGAATCCATATCATTTATAGTTTACAAGTGACAAAATGTTTACATAAAATCATGACAGTGTTTACATGATATCACCCACTACTAATATTACTTTAATTACTGTATCTTTTGAAAAAATACCGCTATTTATACAGCAAAAGACTTAGGAATGTTTAACAGGAGGAGGTTTCATTTTTCCCTGGTTTTATTATCACACTGTTCACCAAAACGGCAGCAAACCTTCACCATCTTATCCAGAAGGGTCACCTCTTCACCCTCACATGGAAGAAGTAATCTGATTGGCATGGTGGTATGTTTGAAGCAGTAGCGCTTGTGTAGCGCTGGAACTCAGTCATGATGTTTCATCCATTTCATAGGCTGGTTTGCTGCAATAATGCCAAATAATTAGCATCTCTATAAATAGAAGTAGTAGTAGAAGTAGTTCTGCAAAATCACTCAGTAGGATGTTTGTTCTAATTTGCTATGAGCTCAGAGTGCATCGAAAATAAAACTAATAGGCTATAAAGAGTGATATGAACATATTTAGAACTTACCGGAATGAAAATGTCTGGCGCACCAACAGATATTTTGAGATGGAAGAGAACTGGAGCTCGTCTCACAGCTTCTATCCAGGCTAGACGCCTTCGTTTGCTAACATCGAAACACGAGCTGCCTCATGTTGCTTCCAGGTTGGGAAAGAATGAAAAGATAAACCATTTTCAAGCTTATTCTCTTGCCGGTCGTGCGATTGAACATTGCAGCGGACCACACAGCAAGAACAAACCGTGGCTGTTGTGTGTGCCTTCGCTCCTTCGTTGCTTGCGCTTAGACCCCGAACATGGCGGATCAGGCCAAAATCCTTTCCACGCCCACCCCCGTGACATCACGCTCCAAAGCCCTATTAGCCCCACCGGGGGATGTAAGGAGCTCTCTGGTTGGTCAGACACAGGCTGTCTGCTTGGATTTTTCTAGCTCATGGCTTCGCCCTGCTACGAAGCGTGTGTGCTAGTGATGGTAAATTTGATTCTTTTTACTGAATCGAGTTTTAATGAGTCACTCACCAAAGTGAATCGGGTTTTTTGAGTCATTTGATTCACTGAGTCAGTTGACCAGAGAGTGCAAAAAATTTACATTTTCACTCAAACTTAATTTGTTTCTCTTTTCATGTAAATCCCACTGCTAAGATGAATGATTCTAAAAAAAACAACAACTATTTTATAGAGCAAAAAAGAGCAAAAACATTTCTAAAATTAAGCAATTTCCTATCAAAATTGCTTAATAAACATTTATTTTGTTTATTTATATTTTATTAGTATTTTCCTTAAATGTGTTAAATATATATTTTCTCATCTAAATGTCCACTGAGCTGTGAGCCAGGGGGCGGTAATGCACCTTAACATTGGTTGCCAACCAAGAAGAAGAAGAAGCTGTGAGCCAGGAGGGAGGGGGTAAGTGAGTGATTCGTTCGCTCGCTCTATGATTCAGCACAGGAGGGAGGGGGTGAGCGAGTCCTGAGTGATTCGCTTACGCTTACGATTCAGCACAGGAGGGAGGGGGTTAGTGAGTCCTGAGTGATTCGTTCGCTCTATGATTCAGCACAGGAGGTAGGGGGTGAGCGAGTCCTGAGTGATTCGCTTACGCTTACGATTCAGCACAGGAGGGAGGGGGTGAGTGAGTGAGTGAGTGATTCGTTCGCGCGCTCTATGATTCAGCACAGGAGGGAGGGGGTGAGCGAGTCCTGAGTGATTCGCTTACGCTTACGATTCAGCACAGGAGGGAGGGGGTTAGTGAGTCCTGAGTGATTCGTTCGCTCTATGATTCAGCACAGGAGGTAGGGGGTGAGCGAGTCCTGAGTGATTCGCTTACGATTCAGCACAGGAGGGAGGGGGTGAGTGAGTGAGTGAGTGATTCGTTCGCTCGCTCTATGATTCAGCACAGGAGGGAGGGGGTGAGCGAGTCCTGAGTGATTCGCTTACGCTTACGATTCAGCACAGGAGGGAGGGGGTTAGTGAGTCCTGAGTGATTCGTTCGCTCTATGATTCAGCACAGGAGGGAGGGGGTGAGCGAGTCCTGAGTGATTTGCTTACGCTTACGATTCAGCACAGGAAGGGAGGGGGTGAGTAGCTCAAATGTGCTGTTAGCATGTTAGCAGAGCGATGCTACTGTGAACCGAGGAGCTATTTTCTTGATGTGAGCTTCTACTCAGGGTTTTTTCTTCCAGTTCAGAGCAGAAATGCTTTTGTTAAGAAACTGGCTGTTGTTTTTCCCCCCCACAATTTTAATTATAAGCTAGATATATTTCTACTAAGCGAATTAGTTTGCTAACAGAAACAGGGATGAGTCAGTGAGTCAGTTGGGCTTGTGAATCATGATTCACGAGTCAGTAAAGTGATTCTCGAGTATTGAACGATTCGTTCACGAATCGAACATCACTAGTGTGTGCTTGTACAAAGGCCGTTCAGCCTCAGGATTTACACTCGGCTCGACACAGATATGTGAAGAATGAAGGGACCCTGCACCGAAACGGAGAGTTCAGCCTCTGACTGAGTGCCTGTTTTTGCAGCCTGGCCACCTGTTGAAGGTAACGTGCTAACGTGGCTAATGCTAGCATCACCTCCAGGGCTCGCAAAATCGCTAGCCCGACGTCCCGGGGCTAGCGATTTTTCCAGTCGGGCTACCAAAATCTATCTCTGCCCTGCCCGTCGGGCTATCATAGGAAGGAAAAATATATGTCAATGCTTTTGCATTCTTTCGGAAATGTAGCTGGGTAATTATGTCATTGGCATCGGTGAGCCAGAATTTGCGCTTGTTTTTTGCTTTCACTTTGCAATCACGCGAACTGTGTATAGAGAGCGACAGTACTGATTGGTGAGTGACGATAATTTGAGCACCAATTCCTCTGACATCGTCTTATCAATCGTTAGCTTACTATGCAAACATGACAAGTGAAATCTCCCGCAGCAAGCTTAAACATGTGAGAGGTTGATCGCGCAGAGAATCGCTGAGCGTTATGTGAGTGCGTGTGTAAAAGCAGCAGGATATATATTTTAGTTCTGCTGAGCCAAATAAGACAGGTCAGGGTGAAGAAGTGACAGCCAAAGAAAAGCTTACCACAAAACGGAAAAGTTATGACAAATCAGACTATAAGGCAAAAAGAAAGAGCAGCTTTTTGGTTTCATGGACAAAAGAATTTCTGTGGCTGCAATATGACGAGCTAAATAACCAGAGGTGCACATAAGTGGTCCGCAGGTGCGCATTCGCTGTCAAAATAAAAGACGCGCACCAGATAAGAAGTTGCAACGCGTGTTTGCGTACATAGGATTTTCTGGAGGAGGACAGACATTTGTTTAGAACTCTTAAAAATGTCGAAGAAGCAAGCTCCTTTAAGCAATTACTTTGGTGTTCCTCCACCTCCAAAGAAATGTCAGAAGGAGTCCGAACCACAAAAGAAGAGCGTATTCTCGGAAAAGTGGTTGCAGGAGGTGAGCTGGCTTCAAACAAATGATGAACACACAGAGATGTGGTGCAGAATGCGCTGTGAAAATCCCGCTCTAGCGGACAAAAACAGTGCTTTTTATATGGACGCAAACGCGCGCTGCAACTTCTTATCTGGTGCGCGTCTTTTATTTTGACAGCGAATGTGCACCTGCGGACCACTTAAATTATGTAAATAACATAATGTTCTGCCGGGTGTGTTGTTGGTTTTCCCTCGATTTCTGAGTCGACAAGCGCCTTTGTTACTGGGACCAGTAATTTTATGAAAGGCCCCCATTAGAACCCATGAGAAATGCAAGAAATGCATTATTGCTCAGTCTGTAATATCTTTCCCAGAACAAACACCAATTGCAAATAACATACTAAAAATAAACCTGAAAAATCTGTTTAGAACAGACTATGTTGCAAAGAGTGAACTACCACTGGCAAAATTTAGCAGTCTTTGCAAACTTTAAAAAGCAAATGGCCTCGATCTTGGTTCCACTTGTCTCTTACCCGTGACTTCAGTGGAAATTTCAAATTCAGGATCTGACACAGACTGATTCATGTTCTACACAGTTCTTACAAGTTCATAGAAATTTCTGTTCAATTAGAACCAAGTATTTGAGTTGATGATTGTAATTTTTATTCAATGTTGAAATTTGTGTTTCAACAATTTTTTGATTAATGTTTTGTTTCCGTTACAATATTATACTTACAATATTATACTGTATAATATTGTAAAGGAAACAAAACGGGAAACAAAACATCAATAAAAAAATTGCTCTTTTTTATTCGGGCTACTTAAATTTATTTTGGGCTACCAAAAACTGAAGAGTCCCTGCCCGAAGGGCTACCAGGGATTTTGAAATTTTGCGAGCCCTGATACAAAAGAATACAGAAGAATAAAAACTTTATGTGAATAACTTTACTCTTCTTAAAAATAACTCAAAACAAGCAAAAGTACAAATGTGTACAAGTTAAACTTCCTCAGTAAGTTTACACTCTTTTGGAGTGATTTTAATTGTGTGTTAAAGAAGAAAGAGATTAGGAGGTAAAGTAGAGGATGCAGAGTCCATCACTGAGGCTGTCTCTCCTGCATGAAGTCCAGGTGCTGGTTTTCCGGTGTGTGTGTCTGATGCCCCAAAGCTGCCTCAGAGCTGTAACACCATCCATGGCTGCAGTATGGAACAGATGTGGGTGTGTCCTCATCTCCCAGAGGAGTCCAAATTGTCATCAAACAGTCCTACAGACACAAACGTGAAAATATAAACAACCAGACTATCAGCAGTGATTTAACTACTTTAAGACCTTTGTAAAAATCATTTACAGTATATATCACAGAATTTAAGGCCTTTATAATCACAGAGCATACAGAGAAAAGTACTAAACTGAATCAATTTTAGCTTTCATTTTTCATGATGTATATTGTATTAATTAAATTTCATTATCTGTATCTTTACCACACAGGTGTAGATACTGTAGGTTCAGTGAATGCTTACATTGCACTGATTAGAATATACTGGACATTCAAAGCTAAGATTCAGCGCACTGTGTTAGAGGCTGGGATTTGATGACTTCATCATATATACAACCTTTGATCATCGTTTATGTCCAGTTGAGAATGAATCTGTGCACTCACATATTAAATGAGCTGAAATCAGTAGCGTGATCTCCAGTCTTGATATAAGGAATGAGAGAACTGACAGCTGTTATTTTAATCAGCCTGTCTCAGTTGTTTTAACTCTAAGTACCATAGAGTAATGTGGTAACAACTGGACTGACGAGTTGACTGTCAGCATTTTAATCGCTAGTTTAAAGGCTGTAGGCTGCAGCCATTGCTCTAACACTGTATAAATGTAACAGGCCTCAGTGCTGGTTCTAACAGTCTGAGCTGCTTCCAGCTTTGTTTGTGAAGAGCACAGCAGCTGACAAAACACGTAGCTAGCTCGTACAGCTGCGACGTAAAAATTTCATAAGCTAAGATGACCTTTAAATAACGGGTCTACATGAGGTGATGCTAGCGTTAGCCACGTTAGCACGTTACCTTCAACAGGTGGCCAGACTGCAAAAACAGGCACTCAGTCAGAGGCTGTGAACTCCGTTTCGGTGCAGGGTCCCTTCATTCTTCACATATCTGTGTCGAGCCGAGTGTAAATCCTGAGGCTGAACAGCCTTTGTACAAGCACACACTTTGTAGCAGGGCGAAGCCATGAGTTAGAAAAATCCAAGCAGACAGCCTGTGTCTGACCAACCAATCAGAGAGCTCCTTACATCCCACGGTGTGGCTAATTTGAATAGCCTCAAGGAAATTGTTAATCGAAGAGCTAATCCAGCAGCTAATCCAGCACCTAATCCCAGAGCAAACAGGAAAGGGAAATGGATTTTGAAATGCAGTTTATAAAGTGCAATTGGAAAAAGGATTTTGAAATGCAGTTTATTAAATTGGAATTCAAAAATGAATTTACAAATGCAGAATTTATTCTACAATTCATTATTTAAGCACAGAATTCTTTATTTTGATGCGCGTGGCTCTTGTGGTCCTCCATAAAGTGGGAGGCTTTGGTTTAAAAGCTGGCAGTTTTTTTTTTTTCAAGCGATGTTGAAACATTCTGCTACTTCAATTGCCCCAAGGAGCTGTCCACGGTCCTGATATCATCCCTTAAATGACCCTGGGATGAAACTGGAGTCCAAAGTGAGACCCAGATTGTGACTTTCTGTGGATGGTGGGATGGGGCAAGTGTCAATGTCAGTGAGTAGATCTCCATCTTTTGGAGAAGGGCTTTTGGGGGCCACAACTGACCTGACTAAACATAAAATGTTTAGAGAGAATTGGCTAAAATGCTGAAAAGGGGGTTGAAGAGTTGCCCAACGCGTCATAGTTCTTGTAGTGAAGGATCTATAAACATCACGAACAGTGTGGTCCCTGCAGCAGGGAAAATGAGTGGGACTGCCCCACTCATTGTGTGTGTGTGAGAGTGTGAGTGTGAGAGAGAGAGAGAGAGAGAGAGAGAGAGAGAGAGAGAGAGAGAGAAAGGAGAGTTGAAAACAAGTCGCGACCAATGAGAAACGGAAGATGAAGCACGTAAATATCATAATAACCACTACAGTCATTGCAGAGTGCCTGACGAGCCCAGCTGTAAGTAAGCTGTTAAGAGTGAACTGTACACTGTGTTGGAGCAGCCTTTTAACGCCTCTCTCTGTCTCTGACCCAGACAGTAAAGCTAACTACCGGCTACCAGCCCGACACGGAACCCGACGTATTAACCAGAGGTCTCTTTACCATGGTTCAGAGTCGTGGACCTGGCTGAGGTAAAAACAGAGTACAAACTGTGTTAGTTCAGTAAGAGAGTCAAACACTAATGTGTACACTCATGTCTGCATTTTCATTTTGTTAAATATGAACAAAATGATAGCAGAAGTGCTGCCACGTGTCTGGCCAGAAAGAGTACAAATTTGTTTATTTGGTAGTTCAATGAAAGGCTTCAGTTAGCTAAGAGTGAGGGGGAAAAACAATTGTGCTTACTTTTGCAGATTTTTCTTATCATAGAATATTTAAAATAAAGAAAAGCACTACATTTTTGGAAATATTTGTTGATATTTTCTTGGTTTTTCTTTTTGTTCTACTTGATCACTTAAGTGGCCCTCCAATGAGATGACAGTGGCGGCAGCAGAAGCCCACAGCTCCTCTGAGTTTGAGACCCCTGGTCTATATGGCTACATTCACACTGCAGGCAAAAGCGCATCAAATCCAATTTTTTTGACCCTATGCGACCCATATCCGATCATGGTATGACAGTGTGAACAGCGCAAATCCGATATTTTCAAATCCGATCTGGGTCACTTTCGTATGTGGTACTGAATCCAATACATATCCGATGTTTCATAAAGCGACTGCTGTTTGAACGGTCATGTCGCATTAAATCCGTCTTTTACGTCACCGACACAAGACAGACGCCAATTATCAGCGCCGGATAAGCGCCCGAGAAGACATCGCGAACGGTTCCTGGCCATCCCGTGTAGATGTCAGTGAAACTGTTGGGAAGACAGCGTTGGAGAAACGTGAACATTTTATTTGTACTGTATAATCTACAGATTCTGACAGAAATCTGCAGCTATCCTTTGAAGCACCGCTCCCCTCTGAAACAGCAATAAGGATAATTATTAGGTTATTTACATTATTATGTAAATAACAAAATAACTTAAAGCAAAAATTGGGAAACGTAAAAGTCCGAAGTCTTTATATTAAGGTCCATCAGTCAAACAATACTGTTTGCTCTGGGTCTAAATAGAGCACGTTGTGTGTGAAGTCTTCTTTTGCGCATGCGGGCCGCTTTGAGCGTTCACACTAGAGCGCGTTTGCTGTCGCATTTTATTTGTAGTGTGAACACGCAGACAAAAAAAAATCGGATTTGATCAAAAAATCGGAATTGAGCATTAACACCTGCAGTGTGAACGTAGCCTTAGGTTCTGTGTCTACTCTCTGACATAGATGTTTCCTGTGTGAAAAAGTGATTGCCCTCTAAATCATCACTGGTTATACCACTCTTTGTCAGCAAGAATTGCAATCAAGTATCTGTGATAACTGGCAATGAGTTTTCCACATCACTGAAGAGAAATTTTGGCCGACTCTTATTTGCATAATTATTTTAATACAGTTATAATGGAGGCGTTTTAAGCATGAATGGGCTGTTTAACGTCATGCCAAAGCATCACAATCAGATTTAAGACCAGAGTTTGACTACACCACTCCAAAACCTTCATTTTGTTTTTCTGGGCAATTCAGAGGTGGACTTGCTTCTGTTTTTCAGATCACTGTTGTGCTGCATAACCCAGGTGGCTTGAGCTTCAGAGCATGAGCTGATGGTCAAACATTCTCTTTCAGGATTTTCTGGCAGAGTAGAATTCATGGTTCCATCATTTATGGCAAAGTTATTAAGTTCCTGAAGCAGCAATGACTAATGAAATCAATTCAATTCAGTGCAATGCAGTTTTATTTATATTGAGCCAAATCACAAGAGCAGTCGCCTCAAGTTGCTTTATATTGCAAGCTACAATAATAGACAGAAAACCCCAACAATCAAACAATCTCCTTTGAGCAAGAACTTGGTGACGGTGGGACTGAAAAGTTCCCTTTTAACCACAAGAAACCTCAAGCAAAACCAAGCTCAGGGCTGTGGCTATCTGCTGTTGCTTGGCTGTCACATTAAGTCTGTGAAGGTTCACAGTCATCCAGGTCATTGTGGTCTAAGGAACTTGGAAAGAAAAGTGTCTTAAAGAAGCTCCTTAGATTAACACATAAGGTTCATAGAAGATTGAATGATTTTAGGTTTTAAAGCCATGATATCAAAAATCTGTCAGTTTTGACTGATTGACTGGAGTATTTCAAGTGGAGGCAATATTGTGCAATTAACATACCCTGATGTACTTTCACTACACCTAAAAAGTTGATTCTGTTCATCTGGACGTAGCGTTTTCAGTGGGAAAAATATTTCATCACTCATTCAAGTTTGCATAATGACTGGAACTAGCACCAGTGGTGAACAACGGGCTGTGAGGTCAGTTCCTTAATGATTGACCAGGGAGGATATGAAAAAAATGATAGGTTAGCCTTGTTAGACTGTGAGATTTCCATCAGTAATGGGGTACATTTAAAAGTTGATGTGTACTGGAGACCAAAGCATACAGATCAGTATTTAGGGTTTGACTCTCATCATCCACTGGAGCACAAACTGGGTGCCCTCAGGATGCCACAACACAGAACGAATAGCATCCTCACAGACACTGTGGCCAGGGAAGCAGAAGAACGTCATATCGAGAAGGCCCTGAGTAAATGTAAAAGTCTAAGAATATGCTAAAGTTAAACTCACATTTTTGTAGACCTTGAGCACCACTGGTGATGGATGGAAGTCCATATGGAAGTCGTCCACTAGCACATGGAGCTTCCTGATTTCCTCTGCCATGGCATTAGAAACCTAAAAGAACAACCACCCTCTTTTTAGCTGAATCCACATAAACCAGGACAGTCAAACTGTGCCGGGATTCACCTGTCTCTCCACCTCCTCAGTAATCTTCTTAATCTTGGACTTACAGTCCATGGTCAGTAGATCCAACTGCTTGTCGATGAACTCTAATCGGTCCTGACGGTCCTCTTTGGTCTCCAAACAATAGACTCTACACACCAACCCACACAGCTTTTTAAGTTTAGAATGAAAGTCTATTCAAGATGGAGATGTGCTGCACATATGGGTCACAATGAAAACCATTTATGGGAATTCTTTCCCCAGGCACTCTGTGGCTAAAGGAGGAGGGCAATGCTTTTTGGGGGTCTGTGGTTTAAAGTCTCAGCATATACAAATACTGCTTTTAATCACAGACTCACCTCTGCTCCTGTGCAGCAATGTATACCGAATCCATAATGTGACGCAGGGCTTCAGAGATCTGCTTGGCCCTCACTGTATGCTGCTCAAATTTGGTCTTCACTGCAGACTGTGATATACACTCCTAAATACAGCAGACAGACAGCAATTCAGATATCAAATCAAGAAAAATGACAGAATGCAACTGAATGACCCTGGGTGTGATGGAATTGAAGGTAAATTTCCAGCTTTAAATCACAAATGTAGTTAGACTAAGTTACATAATCTGCATAAGAATACTTTTTTATTTCAACGGGACAATGCGCATTAATTAACATGAGTCGTTATTTACAGATAGGGATATATAATCATGTATAATACCCCATACCCCAGTCCTGTCTATTCTGATTGTAATAACAGAACAGAAGTAAAAACATAAAAATCCTGAAATCTATTAAAGTATGACATCAAGTGGACCAGTATAGCAAAATCAGTAATGGTGCACTTGGAAAAATAAATCTGTTGGGCATTTTTATTGGCCTTCAGACAATAATTCTGATTGCTACCGTCGCAGACAGGACAGGCAAAAAAAAATAAAAATACAATGACATGATGAGTGCAGGCACAGAAAGCTCTATGTGAAAGCTAATTTACACCATGGAGCCCTGCTTTCAAAAACTGGCATAGATAAAAGTCTATGTAGCTGGATTTATGAAATAAGTGCTTTTTATAACATGTTTAGCGCCATCTTTTTCCAGTACAAAATGTGACATCCCAGAGTTTGTTGGTTGGTTGCGGTCAATAAGAACAGTAAAACTAAAAAACAGTTTAAGAGGATAACTGTTGTGCTGTCCCTGGCTACAACAATGGATTTTATGGTAACAAATCAAGAATATCTGCTTTCTCCGTCTACCCCTTTACCAGTAATTGGCTCTGTGTTGTTTGGCTAGCTGCACTGAAAAAGTAAAATGCATCTGTTGGTCATAATTTTCGGGTTTGTAAAACACTTTATGAATGAGGACTGTGGACGAGACTGTTTCAAGTTGGGTGACAGGTGGTTCACCAGACCGACAAGCTGGAGTCAGAAACTCTGATTTTTACACCATCTTACTACCAAGCCGTGCAAGCAGCTGATGGAATCAGGTTAATGCATGTGCATCACACCAGAAACATAACACAATCTGGAACCCTATCAGTATATCTGCAAGAAAAATAGCTAGAAAACGGAGGCTCAGGGGGAAGAGATGCCACCCTTTGTGGAGACCTCCCCCCCCCTTTCACATCACCTCACTGACTGGATTACTTTATATTAAAATTATTAAAACAAAAGCAAAGCCCATATTTAAGTGTAGGAAAGTATAAGGTGGACATTTTTTGAATATATTTTCCCACTGACGTACAGATGGATGTTAGGATTTCCAATTGTGTGTTTCACATAGATGTATGAAATTTGGTGCACATATGTAGCATGCCGATTCAAACATACAGAAATTAGATCAAATCTCATTTCTAGTTTTGAGGATCTTACCTCGAAACGCCGTTCAAAGTTCTGGAACTCAAACATTCTGGCCTGAAATCCTTCGGCAAGAGCGCCACCTGAAACAGCACAGGAGTGAGAATGTGCGCTACAGTGGGTTTCACACTTTTTATTTCCTCACTTTAAAGTCTATTCAAACTCAAAAAACTCTTATACAGATCGCATACAACTTTTACGTGGCACAAGAATTCTGTGTTTTTTTATTTATAATCTATTTAAACACAACGAATAAGCCAAATTAAACATTTTCTAATACTTATCAGTAATCTAATCTAATAATTAATTAATATAAATATATCCATTTATTTTTATATTAAAAAATAAATTCCCCTCTCGCCCCTACGGGCGGTCTATCCTTCAAGCTTGGGTCCTCTACCAGAGGCCTGGGAGCTTGAAGGTCCTACACAGTATCTAGGACGGTGTTTCTCTGAACGGAGTTCTTGGATGTTGTTCCTGAGATCTGCTGGAGCCACTCGCCTAGCTTGTAGGTCATTGCACCAAGTGCTCCGATTACCACTGGGACCACTGTTACCCTCACCCTCCACCTCTTCTCTGAACCCTTGGTACTTCTCCTGCTTCTTATGTTCCTTCTTCCTGATGTTGCTTTCATTCGGTATAGCTATCTGGCTATCTTGGTTAGCCATTACCAATTTGTCCATTTGTATCTGGAAGTCTAACAGGATCTTAGCTCAGACATTCTTCAACGCCGTCGGGTGGTGACCTCGGGACTTGTACACTATGCCACTTGGTTATGGCGCTCTATGTATGTCCTGCCTGCTAGCATCTTGCACCCTGCTATTATGCGCTGGATTGTCTCAGGAGCATCTCTACACAGCCTGCACCTGGGGTCTTACCTGGTCAATTTCTTGATCATAAAGAGCAGGCAGACCTGGCAGTCATAGGCTACATCCATACATACACGGATATTTTCGAAAACTGAGATTTTCCATTTTCGTTTAAAAAAAAAAAAAAAAAAAAAAAAAAAACTCTACATGTGCAGTTTTGAAATAAAGTATCTCCATCCACATGTAAACGCCAAAAACAAAGTTAAACGCTCTCAAGAACATGCCAATCCATGGCATCCTAACCATGTAGAAATGTTGGCCAATCAGAAGTCAAGAAGTCTGGGAGGGAAAGAGTAAACTGGGTTTTGTACGTTCATAAAATCTCAAGTACTTCTGAAAGGTTTGTGTTTTTCTGAAAAGGCAGCTAATTTTGTGTTACTTTTCAAGTGCCTTCATCATTTCAAATGTTAATAACTAAAGACAGTATTTTGGCTGGTGTAGACTCACAACTTAGGAATGAAAAAATGTATACAACATACAGAAATTTAATTTAAAAGAAATTACATTTATTTAAAACCAATTTGCGTTGTGAGAGCGTCTGTATTGAATGTAGAAGCCACGTCCGAAGTTCACTCTGATGCCTCTGTCTTTGTAAATGGAGGGACAGTAACTGTGTGTGTGTATATGTAAGCGTGTACAAACTGCAGGTAGTAAGATTAACAACGACAGTATTTTTTTATTCTAGAAATTTATCTCATGTAAACAACAACGTACGTTATTTCCATTTAAATGAAAATGGAAAATCTCAATTTTCAAAAATACCCGTGTATGTATGGACGTAGTCTATGACTTAGGGCTGGGTATCGTCACTGATTTCTAGAATCGATTCGATCCACGATTCAATTCAATTCAATTTGAATCTGGGAAATTTTGCCTCAGACAGTCAGAAATATTATCATTCAGATCGGTACATTTACATATTTTTGTATCTATAAAAAGAAAGCTGACACTTTCCAGACTTTATCAAAGGTGTGAGCATCACAGCAGATGCCTTTGTGTCAAAGTAGCTGAAGATAAAACAGAAAAACATGAAGGCGACTTTCCTGGCCTGGGATTTTATAAAAATATTCTGCACATCAAAAACAAGCCTTAATCAACATATGAACATTACCTCTGAAGTTACAGCGGTTTTATTAGCGACACGGCTAAGCGTTTTGCATTTTGCATAATTTTAAAAAGTTTAAATTTGTTCAGAAGCCTATTGAACGGCAGAAACTAGGTTTTCTTTTCGGAAAATAACAGTAGTCTTGTGCGTAACAAGCAAGCGAATAATGCAGAAAGCAGATTTTTAGACGGGAAAATGTTCTTGAAGTACAGAGAGAGCAAGAGAGAGAGAGAGCTGTGCATGAAGTGTGATTTTATCGTGGTGGAAGCAAAACAGCAAAAGTAAGAGGGAATCCATGACGATGTTTATGTGAAGCGTAGTTTGGATCTTCTTTTGCTGCTGGTTCGGTCAATATTGTTTGGAAAGAGATAAAAGAGAGAGAGGAGAGAGATTTTGCTGCTGGTTCGGTCAATATTGTTTGGAGAGAGATAAAACTAACAGCTTTAGAATCAGCGCAAAATGGGCGTAAACACAAAGCGCGGACCCGCCGAAAACATCAGAATCAGCAAGCTGTCGGTTTTCAGCCCCGACCGTGTCCATGCCGTCGGGTGAGAAAGGCGACATCTCACTGATTCTGATCCGCAGGTCCGTGCTTTGTGTTTAAGTCTTTGTGCAGAATCCATGTTCCTGCTCTCATTTAAAGCTGTTTTAGCTGTTTGGTGGTTTTAGAAATTTTGTGAGGTTTAACCTGAGATTCTGGCATTTCGGGCAAAATTAATTTATATTAAAAAAAATCGATTTTAATGAATCGATATCACATTATCCACGCCAGAATCGATTTTAATCGATTATCAAAACCCACCCGCTACTATGACTGCCAGGTCCATAATGGTCTTTGATCACTGGTTATTGATCGGTGGTCATGATCATGGTTACAATCTGCATTTTATGATCAAGTTTTCAGTGACTGAAAACACAGTTTACGTGTGGATGAAAGGCCCAAATGCATAGAAGAATCTGCGTTTTCAAAAATATCCGTGTACATGTGGACATAGCCATAGAAACCTATGTATGCAGAGATGCTGTGCGTGTGATATTTTATTTATATACTAAAGTCAATTGCACTTTTAGTCCACCAGATGGTGCTGTTGAGGTTTTAGTGAGTGAGCAGAGCTGAGTGCTGCATAAAGGAAGAAGCTGGTAAAAACACAAACAGAGCCATTGGAGAAACAAACAGCACACAATTCAACACACAGGCTTTCCAAACAGTGCCGTATGAAAGTAAAATATTTAGAGGATACTAAATCATGTTTAAGACAGGGATGTGACCCCATCCCACCTTTTTTCCTCCACTGGCAAAACTAACAGCATGCTACAAGGAAGTCAAAGGTAAAGTTGAAGTTTTAAATGGACATTGCATGGACATTACAGACTTCGTATTTATGACTAGACTTAACGTTACATTATTACTGGTCAAGCCTACTATGTTATAGACTGGTTGTTATATAGCTTTTATATTCGAGCACTCAAAGCAATTAACACAACACGCCTCATTCAGCCATTCATACAAGGACTTTCTACACGAAGTACATTTTTTCTAACATTAACACTCCAATAAATGCACCAGAGAGAAACTTGGGGTTTAGTAGTACTCCTAAGGATACTTTGGCATGCGGACTGGAGACGGGAACAGCTTTTCTGATGACCTCCTCTACCTCCTTAGCTACAGACACTCACAAATGGCTGTGTGGCACCATGATGGGATTAATAACCTTGTCACATGGCTGTAAAGAAAAGCAGAAAGTGTTTTCTGGCCTTGCTTACCTTCCACTCTGTCTCCTGCATGCACAAAACATCTACCTTCGTCCTGTCCATCACATCAGTCATGGTCCTTACATTTAAAGTACCCACTCCTCCACAATCCTGCCTTTTCTCCTCTCTCACCGTCTCATCTTCGGCCAACAGTAGCCCAGTACCTACCAGCCTTCCACTGGCCAACAGCACCAGAGGCAGTCGACAACCTGGGCCCCGATCGATCTGGTACAATCTTATCATTGTACAGAGCGGAACTTTTTTTGCTGCGTATTTCAAAATTCAAACCTTTCCAGAGTTTTGATTGCGCAGACTGGTGCCCTCACCTGCTTCAGGCATTCCTTGAGCCTTCTGCACACGAGCCTGAAGTACTTCCTTGGCAGAAACGAAGAATATACGGTCACCAGCCTGGGCTCGGTCCACTACGCCCAATTCATCCACCAGAAAATTAGTGCAACGGTCCATATGCTGCCTACGGACCTGGTTGAGCAAGAACACACTTAAATTAGCAAGAATCACAAAGGCAAAGCCTACCAGAACAAAGCTTTCTTTGGATGAGGAAGTGATGCCACATTGAGATTTATACATTTATGGTATTAAGAAAAATTAAATAGAAACGTTTCATAAACTCTCTTAGAAACTTCTAATACAAGGCAAAGAGGACACACTGCAGCATCAGACTAACACATCTATTAAAAAAATGAATCTTTAGACAGGTATTGAGAGTTTTGAGGTGATTTCTCCTGGAACAGTGCCCTTTAGTGTGTAACCAACAAGCCACAATAAGGACCATCTTAAGGTTTGTAGTACCTCCTGAGAGCTAATACGCATTCATGCACACACAACTTTAACAAAGTCATCATCGTGTCTTTAAATTTGCCCACCACAGCAACAAGGACACCTCTTTAGCTGTTAGGAGACCAAAATGTCCCATGTGAGACATCAAATTGTAAATGCTAAACTGAAGTGGACACTCTTGCTAGTGTTACAACAGCCATAAAGAAGTCCTTTGTGTATGCACCATAACTGACCTCCTCCATATATTCAGGTTCTGAGGCAGAAGCATCCCAGCGGTTGTTGAGGATGAAAATGTTGGGACTGGAAAGTCGCTCATTGACCTTGTGAAAGAAGGACTTCTCCTGCAGGATGAAAATGTACCAATGTTTGAAAAAAAGGAATCCGTGAATGAGAAAATACAAATGGTTGGCAAAATAAATGTTAGATTCACATTTCTTTATACTCAAACCAGCATTATTGAGGGAGGCACTGTTACTCTGAATGAGACCCATCAGGACAGAAATCTTTCATCATAAGAAAAAGAACCCTTTGAAATACTTTGGATTCATCTGTGATGACCTTTCCTGATGGCAAATATAGAATTATTCTTCTGTCAAAGGTCATGTGCCAAAAAACAAAACAAAACAAAAAACAAAACAACAATCCAAGTAAATAATTTCAAGGTAGCATGTTTTCATTGGCACTCATGCAATTAAATTCCTGCTTCCAAACAGTCAAAAGGGAGTTCATTTGAGCAAGCAGGATTCAGCTGTGAGCACCGACAGCTACCCACAAGAGCATCAAACTGCAGCAGTGTGCAAAAACCAGGCTTCTTTGTGCACAAAGCTGCAGAGTTCTACGCATGTCAGTTGTTGAATTTAATTGTGTTGGCGGTAAAGCATGAATACATGTGCCTGTTAAAAGAAATTATTTGTCTGGATTATGTTTTCTCCTCACACGACTTTTGACAGGGAAAACACCATATAAGCAAAATGTTCCCAATGCACAGCAGCGTCACACAATCCCCTCACTCAGATTGTTTTGACATGTCATCAACAGTCCTGTTTGAACCTGATCTCTTCATGCAGTTCTTACCGTTTGCATCAGCGTGGATTCAGAGTTTGCCACAAGAACAAACACATCAGCATCCAGACAGAACTTGTCGATCCAGCTGTCGAGCTCTGTGGTAACATCAATCCCTGGGCTTGAGATGGAAACATGATGTTAAACAACAGAATCAGAGTCCTCGCCAAGTCAGCACAGCCACTTTCATTAAAAAGAAAATTTAAATCCAATATCAAATACTCTTATAGTGAAGCAGAAATACGGTTTGGGACATTTTTGTGAGACAAGCCTCGGTCTCACTCTGTTTCAAGTCAGCCAGCATCTTTCCATAAAGCCAGCCACCTACAGTAACGAAGCCGCCACCTTGTTTGTCCAGCTTTTCCCTTTAGGGGTCGCCACAGCAGATTATCTGCCTTCATCTCACACTATCCCAGAATCCTCCTCTGTCACACCAACACTCTGCATCTCCTCCTCTGCAGTTACCCTTAGCAATACAGCTGTACTTCCCCAGAACCTGTCTCAACTCCTTTCTGAACTCTGAACAACGTTCTTGCTACTTCAGCTTCCAGCATTTAACTCTTGCCTCTGCCTTCACTCACTGTGGAAATCAAAAGAGGTTCTTGACTTCCAAAGTCATCCCACAGACTAGCATGATGCCATCCACATTATCCTCTCTAACTGTTAAACATTTCTCCTGAAAAAAAAAACTACCCAGGCTGTTCACACCTGTCTTACACTGTGTCACTGTATATAATGCTGCTGTTGGCACTGTAAGGCATAGATTCAGATTGGCAGCGTGGCAGTGTGCCATCAATGAGAGTAGCTCATTCTTTATTTTTGCATTAATAAATGCTGCTGTCTGTGAGCTGCAATCAGTCATCCATTCTTTTTTTCTGCATCATCACAAATTTCCCTAATATCCTGTGATATAAATTTGAGGCTCTGATATCCCACCCCTTGTTCGGTCAACTTCCCAAATGTCTCAGGAAGAAAAACTAGGATCAAAAGCTGGAGGTGACCTTTTTAGTGCTCCTCCATAGAGAGTACACTTCCCTCTACCTCAGCAGGAGCAAAAGCATGTTAAACTTCTTCTTGCATCCTGGTTTTCACTTGTCTGATGCTCTTTGGCCCTACAGGTCATCAGTCACAGCTTCTGTCAAAGTCCCATAACAACAATGTACTTCAACATGCACTGACTGTGTCTCTGTCTGTCACCTCTCTCTGGCAAACATTTGACTAAATGTGCTATGACACCGTTTTACACAGGAAAAGCTGATGTCACGAGGATTCCCAGGCATCGACATTAAGAACAAAAAAGAAGAAAACCCATAGACGACGTAGTAGCTCATCACTGATCCAACACAGTTCGCAGGTTGGTCCCAATAACCTGACAAATATGACCCTGGCCTGGTCTCGGGGTGGCTGTAGCTCAGGTGGTAGAGCAGGTCATCCACTGATCGGAAGGTTGGTGGTTCAATTCCTGGCTTCCCCTAGTCTACATGCCAAATATCCTTGATTTGGCAAGATACTAACCTTGATTTGGCAAGATACTAACCCCAAATTGCTCTCCGATGCATCCGTCGGAGTATGAATGTTAGCTATGAAGCACTTAGAAAGATGTGCTTGTGTGAATGGGTGAATGCACAAGTTGTGTAAAGCGCTTTGAGTGCTCAGATGAGTAGAAAAGCGCTATATAAGAACCAGTCCATTTACCATTTCTGTATGCAAGTTTGAGTCCATTGTCTGGGTGCAGTAGAGCTTCTTGTGAATTGCGGACGGACTTGCAGATGCAGGCATGGCTTCCAGTGACTCTGGACCAAGGTTATTATCGTTAACGAAAACTAACAAAATAAACGAAACATTTTTGTTAACGGAAATAAAAATAACAAAAAAAAGGAAAACTAACTAACTGTAATGAGTGTTCACAAAACTAACTAAAATTAACTGAATTTATAGCAAAAATGTGTTTAGTTTTCGTAGATGTGTGCGTGTCATACAATAGTCAAGGGTGAAAATGAAGTTTAGCTTCCAGATTTTTTTTCTTGCTGTGTCTCATTATGCCAGCAGGTGGCAAGTACGTTAATTGAGTCGTCTGTGTTGCTGCTCCGTCCACGTGCAGAATCATGTCAGGAAAAGTCAGGAGAAAGCGCCAGAGTCCAATTTGGGATTACTTTGAATATGACTGTGTTTTGGATAAAGCAAGTGTCTTGTAGTGGAAAGAGACAAATTATGAGGGACATTTCTAAAGGGAAAAAATCCCACAAACCTTAAAGTGCACTTGAAAAGCTCACACAAGAAGCTAGCTTACCTTGAGAAGGTAAGGGAGCACACTCAACACTCATCCCCAGAAAACAGAAGCTAACCCCAGGCATGGCAGCGTGATGCATCCCGAGACAACAGGACTGGGATATCTACATAACTGTGTGAGTCAATTGCCTTGAAAAAGTTTATCAATTCACTTGAACCAAAATTACGAACGCCCGGTGCTGCAAGAGTTAATAGTCTCATTGGGGCCAAGATATACATTTTATAGTTGCCTGGTATCAATGGTTGTTCATCTGCCTTTATTTATTTAAAGAACCCATAGGTGGGAATGCGAGTTGTCTGTCTCTGCGTGTTAGCCCTGCGACAGACAGGCGACCTGTCCAGGGTGCAGGGTATGGTAGCTGGAATAGCAACATACCAAGGATAAGCAGAAGAGAATGACTGATATGATGAAACTGGGATTTTGATACACTTAATTATTGCAAACACAACTAAAACTATAACTGAAACTAATCAAAACTAAACTGAAACTAAGGATTTTCAAAAAAATAAAAACTAAACTAGCAAACAATTGGTAAAAACTAATTAAAACTGATATAAAATTGAAAATCTGAAGTCAAAACTAAATAAAAATAAAAACTAATGAAAATTGCAAAACTATTAAAACCCTGCTCTGGACCAAAAAGATTTTGATGTTCTGATTCAGCAGAATGCAGAGCCGACTGCCACTATGGTTGGACGACAACCAAAAACATTCTAAAAGCAACTAAGAAGCTAGTCAGTCACCTACCAGCAACATGAATGGGTTAGAGCGCAACTTTAAGTCAGAGTCTGGAGCAAGTTATTCTGAAAGCTTCTGTTTGAATTTGTCTGAAATGCCACATTTTCAAAGGTGCTTTAATTGTTATACACATTCTCTGCTGAAGCAACCTTTCATATATGCAACCTGCTGAGTGTTACCTAATTAAAACAACAAAATGAAGCTCTGCTGTAAAGCTATAGGATCGCAAACTGTCATGCAGATTTTCAAGCATTCAGTTGATGATGCAAGAAATGCAGAAATCTCTTTTGTGTATTCCTAGTGCTACCGAGTCTGTTACACCGTTTATAGCTACTACAATGCAGACTGATCAGTTACATCTATAGGCCATTTATGACCATTAATAACTGTTCAGTCAGTTCATTTCGCTGTGGTGTTCTTTATTAGGCTACGCCAGAGTTAGAATTGAGCACACCGAGTAACCATTGCAAACTGAAATGGATCAAATTTAAAGTCATGCATGCAGCTGTCACGCTAGAACAGGGGTGGGCAATTCCAGGCCTCGAGGGCCGGTGTCCTGCAGGTTTTAGATCTCACCTTGGGTCAACACACCTGAATCACATGATTAGTTCATTACCAGGCCTCTGGAGAACTTCAAGACATGTTGAGGAGGTCATTTAGCCATTTCAATCAGCTGTGTTGGATCAAGAACACAACTAAAACCTGCAGGACACCGGCCCTCGAGGCCTGGAGTTGCCCACCCCTGCGCTAGAATAAAGCTTAGATTTCAAGGGGGCAGCTAAATAAATATAAAACAGCTTCTTTTACCGCCAGCTGTGTTTCCAAATTTTAAGTGCAAACAGTGCAAATGCTGAAAGAGAACTTGTATGTGAGGGTGCGGTGTTTGACTGAGGCTGCTTGGAGAGGTCGTCAGCTCTGATTTGTTTTTTAGCGCACTGCTGTCTCCATATTGTGCTTTGCTTGCAGAGATTTAATCCAAATTCTTTGAATGACGTGTTTATACGTGATGCAATCTCAAAATCTGACTTGAGAAATACTATTCTTATATTGCTTCACAACTTTACTACAAGGTATAGACTCCACAGGATGCTCTTTAAACAAAACTCTCAAGTTTGTTAGTTGTGAGAAAAGCAAGACAAAGCTTTTCAGGTCTGTTATAACCCCTGTCCCAGCTTCTTTTTAAACAGGTTGGTTGGTGGCTTCAAATTCAGATAGAACATATATTTTAAAAGAACACATTTCTCAGTTTTCCAACTCTGATACCTTGTCTTTGGACTATCACACACACTTCAAATGATTTCCAAATCACTGCAATTTGATTTACATTTTCAATGGGACCACACATTTTCTGGAAAAGGAACTGGACTTTAAAAATGGCCTCAACTACTTGCAAGACCCCTAGAATTATTCCACAAAACATGTATCTGACCTGTCCACCAGCACTAGATCATCCCTGAGCAGAGCACACTTGGCCTTAGGCCACATGACACAAACAAGGCTGCCAGCATCCAGATCTTCATCCTGGTGGAGAGCATGGGCCAGCTGGTTCACTGTCTGGAACCACAGACAACATAAGAGTCAGATATGAAGCTTCCTTTCCACACAAAGTCGACTTAGTCGGCTTTGGTCACCTTTATGTTCTTCCTCTCCTCGGAGCCTCCAGTGAGAATGAAGGCCTCATTCCCATCTGTGCCCTCCACCCTCAGAAAGCAGTTGGTAGTGTGTCCTATCCCAGATGGCAGAACCTTGTCACAGAGCATGGCATTGATTACTGAGCTCTTCCCATTACTGGTCCTGAAGAACACGTAGCAAAGCTGTGATCAACATTCAACACAATTCTACTTCGAGTCATGAAATAAACTCGCACTTATTTTAAGTGTACATACCTTCCAAAGAAAACCACCTTCATATGCCGGCGGGCTAGAACTTCTCCAATGCCGGTCACCTTGGCAAGATAACCCTGGACCTCCTGGACCTGCTCCTCCGTGGCAACCGGGTCTAGCTCTTCACTTTTGTATGCATCTAATATATCAAAGTCATCAGGCGGAGGTTAGCTTTTCATGCTGAAAGTTATCATATTCATTCAAAGTAATTTATGCCGCCTTCTCAAGATCAAAACACAGACCTTCAATGACAAAAAAGGCCTGACTATGAAAGAAATAGTATGACGCTGGACAGATCACCTCATTCAAACTCTGTGAGCACTGATGGCTGTAGCATGAACAACAGAACACACACTCAAAACACACTAAGCAACCAGCCACAGATTATCAGGGGTTTTGGTTCAAGGGCGCGCGCGCGGGGGGGGAGGGGGGTAATCTGACAAAGAAGATCTTCTTTGTCTTCGTCCAGACATGTGCTTGCGTTCAACATGATCTTACTGCGTTAATTGGATTTCCTGTGTTGTGTAGTGCCGTATATCAGGCTTGTGCTGATAAATTTTACTGACCACTCCCTGTGAACTTCAGTGTGCCTCGACTACAGGATGTAGTACACTCACATAATTCAGTGTGAAACAGACTAGGGTTACGACTATCAATTATTTTAGTAATCCATCGGTTAATAGAGTAATCGGATAAGAAACACTTTTTTTTTTTTACATTAATGAGCAATGAGGAAAAAACACAGCTCTTACAGAATAAACTGCTTACTGGTTTCCATTTTAAAAATTGCAATGTTGTAAAGTTTAACTGCATACGACATCCGTTTAAAAAAAAAAAAAAAAAAACCTTGGATTGTATGTACATGTCATATTGACATTATTTTTTTTTTTTAAAAGAAAACATCTTAATCCCATAAGACTTTCTGACATTAAAAGGAGGCAAGCTTTAGTGCTGCTGAAAACAGATGTTATGATGGTGTAAATCAGGGGTGTCCAACTCCAGGCCTCGAGTGCCGGTGTCCTGCAGGTTTTAGATGTGTCCTTGATCCAACACAGCTGATTGAAATGGCTAAATGACCTCCTCAACATGTCTTGAAGTTCTCCAGAGGCCTGGTAATGAACTAATCATGTGATTCAGGTGTGTTGACCCAGGGTGAGATCTAAAACCTGCAGGACACCGGCCCTCAAGGCCTGGAGTTGGACACCCCTGGTGTAGACGTTAATTAATATTAATAATAATTTGGTGTCTTTCCTAACAACCCTCTGAGTTTTACTGGCCCATGTACATTTTTACTGGCTTGTGAAAAAAGATTTTATATTTATATTTTTAAATATGAATGCAATTTAATTAATACAGTATTTTATACGATTTCACTTTCAATCTAAAAAATGATACGAAAGCCTTACTTGGTCTAGTCCCCCCCGCCCCCTCAGGATTTTGGGGTCTGATGCTTAGGTCATAAACATGACACAGTTGATCGATCAATCAATCAATCAATCATCGATCCAAATGCATTTGAAAACTGAAGAATGTGCTACTTCTGTGGCCAGCTGACCTTAATGAATGCAAGGCTCCCTGTTGTCTTTTTGTGTCTCCAAGTAATGTTCCGACTGTACTACGTGCCCACAGCAGGCTTAAAGCATCTCTATGACAAAAAGCATGCAGGCTGCTGTCATGCTATCTGTACTGCGGGGAAATAAAATAACAACAGTCTATCCCAGCTGACAGCACAAAGGTTACCTGGGACTGGCCAGCGCATGGTAGCAGGATCAAAGATACAAGCTGGGAAAGCACTGCAACACTGATAGGCATGGCCAAGTGGTTTGGACAGAGTCCAGAAAAAGATCAATTCAAGCAAGACTCTTTACATTTGTGACTTTTACGTGTAGTAAAGTGGTAAGAGTGTGTGTTCGGTGTTGTAGTACCTTCCAGGAAGGAAGCACTCTCCTTGATGTAAGCCCCCAGCTGCTCAAAGATCCCGTTGATCTTCTTCTTTGCTGTGACAAAATGTTTAAGCGGTGATGCGTTCACTTCCGCCATGATTCTCTTTTCCTTCTTGCTATGAAATGGGTTGGTGCTGAGTCGTGGAAATACCAGAGACATGGCACTAGAGAGATAAAACATCACAGACACACCCCGTATGTTTAACAAAAGCGACACATTATTCAAGCACATTTACTTTCTTACTGCAAACTGGACTGACAAGCTGTCTGAAATAGGAATTCGACCAATACTCGTCTAATAGTGCACTGCATACTGGCCAGGGGTAGCCTTAAAAGACAATTTTATTGGTGACAGCCTATTATTTGTTGTAAACAAAAACTGTTATCTTTACAATTATCATTATCACACTCTCTCACACCATTTTTCTAATAAAGAAACCAAAACAACCGTTGAGGCATGGCTTATTGTTAATAAAGTCTTAACATTTATTACCAAACATCTTCATTCATATCAATAATCTGTCAATTTTCTTACTCTAGGCATCTTTCCTCCCAAACATTTGACATAGAGAGGTCATTCCACATCGAATCAACCTGACAGCAATGGACTGATTTAGGCAACAGGCTGGGCAGAAAATAAATCGAATTATATTTTTCTCTTCAACCTGCAGGGGAATCCACAATTTTCAATCTAGAGCCATCATTTGATCCTCAAATTGTAGGAAAATGTGTCCCCTTTCCCACAAGGTGCTCCTCAAAGGCAACAGATGTATACTTTTTGATCTGGAGGTATTTGAATGAAAGGAGGGCTATTTCAGTGCTTGATGCAGTTCTATTATATTTAGATTGATTTAAGAAAAGCAGAAAGCAGCTGTTTTTCACTCTTTCTTTGAATACATTTTCACAGCACAGAACACACATGTAGAGCAACTTCTTCTCTTGATCTCTAAAGCAAGAAGATACCATTTACAGTCTGGGTCTTATAAGCCTTTAAGCGCCAAGCCAAATAATGTTGTCACTATGGTAACTTTGCTGATGTTCTGACAGCTGATTATCTGATTTATTTAAATACTATCATTGGCCAACAGTCTGCTCTGTGTGTTTTTAAGCACAGCCTTGTTTCCCTCTCTCAGACTAATGGCTCCTAAATGTAAAAAAAAAGACCAAATTAAAGGGTCATCTTCAGAAGGAAGAGGATGGCTACACAGTCCGTGTCTATCCTGGGACAAGGAGTATAAGTACTTGGGCCTCCACATCCACAACAGGGTGAAGTGGATGACCAGCACAAAGCCTGGAAACAAGAACGGAATGAGAAGCCCCTATTTGCTAAGGAAGCTGATATCCTTCAACATGGGCAGCAATATGATGGAGATTACCTGTCAGTTGTGGTAAGCTTACTGTACTTTTTCTTTGCTGTCGTCTGCTGGGGCAGCAGCATCAAAGCTGGTAAAAGTAACACACTGAATAAACTTACTAGGAAGGCTGGCTCTGTGATTTTAGAACCTATAGAACCTAAATAAACAAGCAATATAACAAACAGCAAAATACCTAACATCTAAAAATGTATTTAAAAAAGTTACAAATAAACTTTGGATGAAGCATAGTACAAATAATAATAAGTTAAAATAAAGAAGATTGGAAAAAAAAAAAAAAAAAAAAAAAAGAGTGCCCACTGTGAGACTGTAGCAGTCACTGACATCACAACTGCTATATCTAAATCAGAGTCAAATTTGAAAACAATATTGTAAAAGTAGAAAACTTAAAGATTTTCATCTTGTCCCCTGCGGTTTCTCTCTCATCCACCATCCATGCTGATCCTCCTCAGTCTACAGCTCTTTCCCCCTCAGCTCATCTAATTCTTCTGCGCTGCACTGATTTCACTCTTTATTGCTCCCATTAGTTCTCTACACTCTGGACTCCCTGCTCAGTTCAGCTACACTTCCCCAGCTGCTCTGGACAGCCAGCAGCCCGCCTGGGTCGCCACGTGTACCTAATCCATTCTGTCACGGCTCAATATTCCATTTACAGCCGATTCAGCTTGCAATAATTATTCATCCTTTATCTAACTACAGTCCACTAGTTGTTACATGAATTGCTCAGTAGCCTTAAGGTTAAATGCTAATAGTAAAAGGGTTCATGTTAACGTGTGCAGTAAGCCAGGTTAACAGTTATGATAACTGTTTAATACTGACTTCTGAACATCATCCTGAAGTATTGGTTTAGTGTGATGAAGGTTAACTACGGCAACCATTAGTGAGGAGCAGCAGTGGGTTTGTGTCAGCTGGAGGAGGCAAAGATGCAGGGCTCGCAAAATTTCAAAATCCCTGGTAGCCCTTCGGGCAGGGACACTTCAGTTTTTGGTAGCCCAAAATAAATTTAAGTAGCCCGAATAAAAAAGAGCAATTTTTTTATTGATGTTTTGTTTCCCGTTTTGTTTCCTTTACAATATTATACAGTATAATATTGTAAGTATAATATTGTAACGGAAACAAAACATTAATCAAAAAATTGTTGAAACACAAATTTCAACATTGAATAAAAATTACAATCATCAACTCAAATACTTGGTTCTAATTGAACAGAAATTTCTATGAACTTGTAAGAACTGTGTAGAACATGAATCAGTCTGTGTCAGATCCTGAATCTGAAATTTCCACTGAAGTCACGGGTAAGAGGTAAGTGGAACCAAGATCGAGGCCATTTGCTTTTTAAAGTTTGCAAAGACTGCTAAATTTTGCCAGTGGTAGTTCACTCTTTGCAACATAGTCTGTTCTAAACAGATTTTTCAGGTTTATTTTTAGTATGTTATTTGCAATTGGTGTTTGTTCTGGGAAAGATATTACAGACTGAGCAATAATGCATTTCTTGCATTTCTCATGGGTTCTAATGGGGGCCTTTCATAAAATTACTGGTCCCAGTAACATATTGCAGCCACAGAAATTCTTTTGTCCATGAAACCAAAAAGCTGCTCTTTCTTTTTGCCTTATAGTCTGATTTGTCATAACTTTTCCGTTTTGTGGTAAGCTTTTCTTTGGCTGTCACTTCTTCACCCTGACCTGTCTTATTTGGCTCAGCAGAACTAAAATATATATCCTGCTGCTTTTACACACGCACTCACATAACGCTCAGCGATTCTCTGCGCGATCAACCTCTCACATGTTTAAGCTTGCTGCGGGAGATTTCACTTGTCATGTTTGCATAGTAAGCTAACGATTGATAAGACGATGTCAGAGGAATTGGTGCTCAAATTATCGTCACTCACCAATCAGTGCTGTCGCTCTCTATACACAGTTCGCGCGATTGCAAAGTGAAAGCAAAAAACAAGCGCAAATTCTGGCTCACCGATGCCAATGACATAATTACCCAGCTACATTTCCGAAAGAATGCAAAAGCATTGACATATATTTTTCCTTCCTATGATAGCCCGACAGGCAGGGCAGAGATAGATTTTGGTAGCCCGACTGGAAAAATCGCTAGCCCCGGGACGTCGGGCTAGCGATTTTGCGAGCCCTGGATTTGGAATTGGCCATAGGTGTGAATGTGAACAGTTGTTTGCATTAGCCCCGTGAAACTGGTGATGTATGTGTCAACATTTCCTGGGTCCACTCCACAGTCTCCTTCCGGTAGGAAGTGCCCGGAACCACTTTTCCTAGGATCCATCATAATCTGATTCCTGAACCATCTCCACTGGCTCCATTTGATGTGGAGGAATAGCGACTGTATTCCTGTATTTCTGTATGTAGTCTGTGTTTTTATACTTTGGTCACTGCGCACCACTTGGGGTGAGCAGTGACCAAAGTATAGGCTCCAATGGGGTGGGGGTTGGGGATGAAATGATCGAGTGTCTCTGCAAACAAACAAAAGTCTGGGCCTGAACCTGTGTGCATGCAGCAACACATGTTCTTATATGTGGAGGTGCAACATGAACTTATAGTAAGGCAAATCCAAGTTATCATGAACAACATTGTGCTGTCTCTTAGAACCCCTCAGACTTCATTCAGAAATGTAGGTGTTTGATGGAGAGTTGCGGTTAGTGAGAGTTAGAGACAGTTTGGAGAGAGTTTGGAGGTTTATGAGAGTGAGGAGAGAAAGTCAGGAGAGAATGGAGCCAGCTAAGAAGAGGAGGATGTCCTCCCCTGTGTGGGAACATTTTGATTTTATTCCTCTCAACAAGTTATGTAAATTTCTACAGAAGATGTATTTTCATAATACTGATGGTGCAATAAAACATATGTTAAGCTGTCTTTACTTTTGTACAAGGTGAAGTGTTTGCTATGTGCCAGGGAGCTGGGATATAACAACAACACCTCATCCATGCTTAGGCACTACAGAGCTTTGCATGAGAATAGGGGGAACACAGATTGTGGAGCAAGACCAGGTGAGCCATCAAATGCCATGATAATATAGCATGCAGTAATGTTACTAAATGATATAACAATATTATACAATGCAATAAGTGACGTGTGTGATATTTATATTTGTGCTTTGTTTTTGTTGTCTTTCCTCAGGAGAACAATCTCAAATAGATGAAGACCTGGTTAGCATGGTGATTGAGGACTCCCAGCCATTTAGCATTGTGGAGGACAAAGGATTTAAAAGATTTGTTAAATCATTAAATCCTAGCTATGTTCTCCCCACTAAAAAGGTCATAAAAGCAGTGAAAATTTAGTTTTTACAGAATAAAATGTGGGCAGGACTGAGGCTCAAAGCCTCAGTGTGTAGCTGTCCATACCTGAACGTTACAAAAGCACAACCACTGTCCACACCCCAACCACACCTCACCTCACAGTAAATGATCATTTCCATTTTAAGCATTTCCAAATGATCATTTTCCATACTGCCAGTATAAATATACACAGTATACTGCCATCACTACAATATACATGTTTTACACACTCCTTTTGTTGTTGACATTTACAGGCTGTGTGCAAAAGGCCACACTCTTCAAATTCATGCCAACTAATATTTTTACGTCCAGTACTTGTCCATGTGTTCTGTTCAAGCGTGGATGCAAAGAGTTCCCTTGAAGCTGTATCAACCAGCTGTACTTGAAGAAGAGTGACTTCACACTAAATAAATTTGTAGGGCTGGTGTGATTCATCAAGTAATTTATTTACAAATGGACACATTCTATGCTTTTATATGATGATGTAAACATGAGAGTTTTGCCCACATTTGTGACAAAAAGAGACCTGAAACAGAAACGTAATTAACAGCAGCATGTAAATAAAACGCCTGACAACATTAAACCCAGACAGCCACCAGTTTTTAGCAAAAACATTGATAACACAACTGCAGAGAGTGAAAGAAAACATGTTTCTGGTCCAAAAAGAAAAAGCAGCACATAAACTGGAACCTCGAATTCCAGGCTCCGTGTAGTATCTGGGAAATAACTGCTTCTTATTGCTGATACCTGCTGTTAGGAAAACATGAGCCTGATGTCAAGTCATTTTTGTCAGTGTGGAAAGAGTACACAGAGAGCAACGGGCTAAAACGACTGAGGACGACTTCCCGCACAGCTTTGGAAAACTACACTGATCATTTTTAGCGGCACCCCCGCTATGTGAGTGCGGGTTTATGAGAATACCGACAAAGATGGCACTGCAGATCTATGAAAGCTTCATTACATTTGAAAAGAATATCACGTGTCGATCTTCACCTCATCCACGCAGAGTCAAAACCAGCTAAACATGCTGGTTGCGCTCCGTCACCGCCCCTGCGACCTTTCACACAGTGCTGAAGATAATATTGCAGCAGTGCCATCAAGCTCTTCTTAATGCTGCTTTTAATATAAACACAAATAAAATAAAATAAAAACACTCGGCACGTTGCGCCAAGCTATTTTAACACTGACGCTTTCATCATCTTTGTGCAAGCTAATCTATGTCATCAAGTACTCCGGCTGCACAATCTCTGATTAAGCTTCTGTTTCTCATATGTTCCTCCATCTTTGTTCTTGACCATGACACAAAGTCCTGTTAACAGTCTGGAGTAGCTGCTCAAGGATAAATTACGAACTACGAGCTGACCTGTCAACCAACTTCGATAGGAGCTAAGGCTAGCTTCACTAACGACCTGCTAAGTCAGATCCGTGGGTGTGCCTTACCGTGGATGGAGTCGTTCTTCACAAACAGTCCTCTTGCATTGTGCCCCCGAGGCTTCTGAATGCTCTACAAGTCACCGAGCTCCCCACGACCCCACACACCTGTACGTTATACTGATAACTCAAGTTAGCTGCTACTGCAAGGGGCGTCTCCGCGTGTTCCAAGGACCTTAAAGCACCGAGTTTGACTTTGACTGCGTTGGTTTTTAGTAAACCCCAAAAACGTCAAACAGTATATTTTAAAGGTTGATCCTTATATAGTTTCTCAGCGCACACTTTGTTTCAGCATTGTGTCGACTACTCCGTTTACTATCTGCGCGACCCGCTCTCTTCTTTAGTGTCAATGGCAAACAGCTCTAAGGTGGAATACCGCCACCTGCTGGATTGGAGAACAGCTGTTGCGCCTCTGGTGGCACGGTATGGAAGTAGCAGGGGCGTGGCTTTTAGCTGATGCTTCCTGCAGCCCATGAACAAAAATATTTGTGCTTACAGTATTTTGTGCTCTTTTCATAAAGTCTGTAAGTTTGAATGAGTCGTCAGTACTATATTTTAGACAAAGAAATAACATCAACCTGAGACAGTCTAGAGCAGGGGTGTCAAACTCAAATACACAGTGGCCAAAATTCAAAACTGGAACAAAGTTGCGGGCTAACATTACTATTTATTGGAAAAAAAATCTTCCTCCAGATATGAGAATGAATCTTTTCTTATGGACCCAAACAAGTTTTGCTGAAAAACTGAATATGGAACAAGCATAGCTTAATACTAAACAATATATATATTAGCTGTATAATACCAGTAGGCCAGCTCTAATAGTAATTTGGTATGGCTTCGCGGGCCAAATGTAATTAGGCTGCGGGCCAAAGTTTGACACCTATGGTCTAGAGAAACCCACAGTTACTGTCATTATCAGAATGATCTGAAATAGCTTGTATTTTGGCATTTTTAGCATCAGACTGGTTTTACAACAGCTTCACACACAGTATTTTAACAGTATTTAACAAACCAGCTTGCAGGTGTTGTGCTTTAATTCAATCAACAATCAACAAGACCCAATTCCACATTACTGTGAACAGCTACATTCACCTACACCAAATGCCAGATGTGTTATCCACTGAGATAGACATGTCAGAATCCTCACCATGGAGATCTGACAGGATGTATGATCATGAAGTGCCAGCAGATCATTCATGGAAATCTTCTCTAGACCTCCAACATAGAAATGCTGCACCTGTAAGAACCTCCCCCCAAAACATACAGCTCAAAAATATTAAAATGCACAGATGCATAATTTAACAATCTTCTTGTAGAGTGTGAGTGTGTGTGAGAGAGAGAGATAGAAAGTGTCTGTATGTGTTTTTGTCATGAAATGTACTTAGAAATGAGGGCGGGAAGCCACAATACAGCACAAGACAGGGCTGATATGGTACTATGAGGTTTTTAACTATGAGATCTCGTGGGCAAACCAAAATGCATCATTACAAACCATCTGGGAATTGCTAGTCTGCTTTATCGGGAGCAACAAAGGTACATACAGGAAGAAGGTGCTTTGTTGTGGACTATTTGAGAACAGAGCCTATATGATCATTTCACAGCTAGTTACCGCATACAGATCTTGGCACATCTATATTACCTTGCTGCATCCCAGAATGCAAAGCATACTGGCTCAAACTTGTAGTGTATACTTGGTAGTTGGTTTGACTCTATATTAATTTTTAATGTATTGACAATAGTCATATTTTAAAATGACATTCTATGGGATTAACAGAAATATCTGAAAAGCTTCTGGCTTTATGGCCACAGATTCTGCCTTCTTATGCTTGTATTTAAGTGCAATTCACTCACTAATAAAAAGTAAACTAAATCTGGTTTAAAAATAATCTATAGGTAGCGTCAGCATGCAGAAGACCAGCACAGTTACTATCCTATTCGCCTTGTTTCTGTATACAAATACAGCTTACATGAAGGTACTCCAAGTCTGGTTAAATACACATACTCCAACTTTGCAATTTGATTTCCATAAAAATGCACATAGACACAGACAGTGTAAATCTAAAGATTTTATTTTGTATGACATTATGTTCAGATAATTAGAAAATGACAACTCCTTTTCTTGTCACAGTCTCCTAGTCTATTAAACTAGAATATAAATCCCTAAAGCAAAAAGTAACTAAGTTTAAGGTGGCTAAACCTGCACTGGACTGGCTCTCAAAGCCGGGCTAAATGCAGGCACCACAGTCATTAGTGAGGTGAAACCTTGTTTCTGCCCTTCTCCGCCATCAGTCTGGAGTGCGTTTGATCACATTTGCCATAGTTGCTTAAGCTACCTTTCCAGGGTGTACCCCGCCTCTCGGTCTACGGTAGCTGGGATAGGCTTCAGAGGCCGACAGAGCAGCGAGCAGTGCAACCAGTTGTAGTCACAGCTCACGTGAAGACCATCTGTGTTTGCTGGCAAACTTTTCAAACATACATTCTCAAACAATTATGCCAAATTTGGGACAGCCTCTCTGTGGCTGTCCAGCTTATTGTTCTTCACACGTATCGTATGTATTGTTCCATACGACTGTTGATTTTGTTTTGTGTTCTGGAGACTTATTCGATTTTTGATCAATCTGCTACGCTCACTGTAGGAACATTTATTTGGAACACGTCAGCGCTCCCTTCAATTTCATCTCAACATTCCAATAAAGAGTTGTGAAATTCCTTTAGACGGAGGCCTGATCCCTAACCGAAACAAGTGTTAAACAGGCTGAGGCACGAGCAGTGAACGCACAGGCTGTAGCATCAGCTGCAGCAGATAGCTTCAATAAAAACTACAGAACTACAAAGTACATGTGCTTGTGACAAAAATAAGACTACACAGAGAAGTTTCTCTGCAGTTAGATGGACAGCTTCCCGTCTCATCTGAGGTAGTAAATAAGTAGAAATATCATTAAAGGCAAGTACAGAAATGACTCTCCAATATAGCACTCGAGCCCACGTGTATATGCAGGCTGTCAGAATGACTTCTGAAAAATTCCCCTTCTTCAGTGCTAAAAACTGCTTCGTGTTAAAACAATTTCTAATGATTGCTGCAAAAGTTACGTGACAATGTAGAGGTAGAAGGTTTGAATTATGTCTGCAACTACATAAAGAACAAATCTACCTTTAAAGTTTCAATATAATGGCACCAAAATAGTCCAAACAACTAAAAGCAAACAGAAATAAAGCAGAAAGCCACAGTTCCAGGTCTGAGGTACACATCAAATTCAAACTTTTTGAGAATTGTCCTAAGTGCTTCAACCCAGTCACGAGATTAGACACTCTTAGAGAGGCACAACAGTAGCATTTTAAGACAATGTGAAGCCTGGCACAGTGCTAATTAGAGGGGTTTATGAATGAAGGTTGAGGAAAGAGTCATCTAAATGACTCCCTCTCTAAAGATCACATCAGTCACTTCACACCAGTTGAAGACTTAAAACCATTCCACCAGCCCTGACACATTGGGTGAATGTCAGGTAACTGGGTCTGTTACTGGAGGCTTCTTGTTTTGCTGTGACACCATCCACTCTTTAGCTGCTTCCCCGTGTATCAGCAGCAAAGGTGAGACCAGGACAAGAGGGATGAGGGTGCTTATAGTGCTAATTTTATCAGATTCACAGAGTCCAGCACCACAGCCACTGAAGAACGGTGTTAATAGCAACAGTAAAATGGGTAGAAATGCTCCACATGGATGTTCGTGCTCGGTTCTAACGGTGCTCACATCCAGTGGTCCAGTTCAGAAAAAAGAAAACACAGGTAACAGGGTGGAATGTGAAGCTTCCTTCTGCTTAAATCAGTTCCCAGCTGCCCCATGTTAGGTCACGAAGCCAGGGCGGCCACCGTCCAACCAATACTTCCTACCATTTCCAGCAATCCCTTGATTCACATGTGTACATTTAAAAGGTTTCTCGTAATGCTGTGGTCATTGCAGCAGCAGCCGCCAATGAGAAAAATAATATTAAGCTGATTTGAAAAAACACACCCAAACCTAGAAAACATGGGATTCAGTGGTTTGTTTAAATATTCCCCATAAATATGAAAGTAACAGATTTTTCTCTGTAATACTGCATCCTGTTCATACTGGCCGTTAAATGACACCTCAGTAATGTATTTCAGCCTCCTAAATGTCCATATTTTGTTTCTCCCTGGTAGTCTGTCCAGAGTGGAGGCCACTTTTCAGCCCCTCTGGGACAGGCTCCAGCAACCTGGACTCTGAGATGGTTTAAGAAACTGAATAGCTGGAGAGCAAACTGTGATTCACCCAGTTGCTCTTTACAGGTAATCCATGCTGCAACTCAAAAACAGAAATATTTGGAACAAAACAGGTAGTACTGCACAATGAGTTAATTTTGCTGTAAGGAAACTTTGTCTTATCAGTTCCTATTGTGTCAAATATTCTGGTTCAGAGTCAGAACATTTCGAAACCTGTTTCCCCATCGGTAACAGTGGAGCAGCCCCCCATGTGTTTTGGCATGTCTTCGGTGAAAATAAAAAATAAAAGATTTATGACTAAATGTCCCTAAGCTTCTAAAAAGGGACTGTGTTAATGGTCACAAAGCTCATTCCATTTCATTTGTGCTTCATTTCCAGTAAGATGGATGAGATGTTTGATCTGACAGACATTTGTAGAGGGTTGCTGAAACTTGAAGCGGACAAAATACGCTTCATTTTGAAAGACAATAACATGTGGATGCATCGTATGGATGATGCACGGCATTGACAGGAAGCTGATGCAAATGTCAAACAAACAGGTGCTCTGAGGCTTAGTCTTTTCGGTAGTGCTCGCTCTGTAATGCGCCAATGTTTTCACATCCACCTGAGTAAGGAAGGTGTCCTTTTCTCACAGATGACAGGCTCAGTGAGAGCAATGAGCAGCACCTGTATGAAGTGCATCTACTGTTTCTAGATGGAGAAGTACAAGTATATTTTGGTTGCAGTTAAAACATCTACACCTTCTTAAACATTCAAGCTTACTTTAAATAATGAGGTAATACTGCTGAGGTGATTTGTTGCGTTCAACAATATCTAAAACAAGACATCTGTTTTACAGTAAAGACGCCGTTCCTCAATTTGACTATTTTCATGAACAAAGACATTGAGCACTGCGCGGGGACAGCTGCTTACTGCTGAAAGGCCTGGTAGTAATGAGGTAGGGAAGTGGATGTGCTCATAGCAGGACTGCTGTATGCCTGAGGTAGTTGGGTGTGGTTGTGGGGCCCAGGGCCCTGTGGTGCATTAGCCTGCGGAGACTGGAAGAAGGTGAACGGCCCTGGAGCCTGGGAGGACAGCCCGGTGGAAGAGGATGGAGAGCACGCGGTGGTGGTGGTGGTAGGTGGATAGCTCATCACTAAGCTTCCCATCCCCATGTGAGGGCTGTACGGTGGCAGGCTGAAAGGTAAGAAGCTCAGCAGGGGTCCCAGGTCCATGTTAGTGGTGCAGGACAGCTCAGCTGAGGGCACAGCAGGGCTCCTGGACATCAAGTGTGGGTCACCACCAGCACTCACCCCTTCAGCCAGAACGTCCCTCTGAGGGGAAGCAGAAGTAGAGGTAGAGGAGTTTACTGCACTCAGGTGAGGCGGGGGGGCACTCTGCAGGTCCAGCAGGAAACTGTCCACGTCGCCACGAGGATATGAGGTAGAGCCGTGGTGCTGGTACCGTGGCACGTTGCTGTAATGCTGCTGCTGCGGAGCTGCCGATGGTGCCAGGTGATGATGGTGTGGTTGGGAAGATTGAGAGGGCATGTGGCAAGCCACACCCATGCTCGAGGACAAGGAGCCTTGAATAAGGCCATGAGGTTGGCTCATGCCAGGGACAGGACTGGCCATGTGGTACGAGGAGTACATTTCCCTGGAAAAAGTCTCCATGGGCTCCTTGGAGACAGAGGCCATCTCAGGGGTGACTGGGCTGGGCTCCTCTTTTACTGGGCACATAGTGGAGGGGCTCGGTGTAGCCACAGGAGTGCTGGAACTGCAGGGTGGCATCAACCCCGTCTCCTGGGCATGGCTCTTCTTCAAATGGCGAGTCAGGTGGTCTCTGCGGCCAAAGCGTTGGGCACAGCGCGGACACAGGAAGTCACGGCGTCCTGTGTGCACCACCGCGTGACGGCGCACATCCTTACGTGTGTAAAAACGGCGGTCGCATCTCTCACAGGAGTACTTCCTCTCTCTTACTGGCACCACAACATTAATGCTTCCCTCTGACGGTGGAGGCCTGTCAATATGGCCACCCAGGTGCTCCAGCAGGGAAGGAGCGACATCTGAGCAGGGCAGGGCTGCTGCAGCACTGTGAGCTGCCACGAGGTGGCGTCTGTAACCTAGCTGGGTGTTGTACTGCTTCCCACAGTCCTGGCAGTGAAAAAGCTGCCGAACGGCAGGATGGCTCTCCTGTGGCTGGCTCTTTAGATGGTCTTGCTGGTGGAACATGGTCTAATACAATGGTGGGTTTCGGCTGTGCTGCTCAGGGACTCTGGCCACGAGCCTGCGCTGATAAACACAAAACTCATGAGGAGACGGTACAATCAGCCCACGGAGTTCGGATCGTTTGTTAAAGTGCACGATAAATGCTAAGTGCTGTCTGACGGTCTCTTGCAGCAATGACTAGAGGTTTGTCCTGCCTTACTGGAGCAAGCCTGTGTCCAGCACTTGGTTTCTGTGACAGCAGCTGCCATAGCAACCCCAAAAGGGCTGTTGTGATGAGGAGCTTTGGAAGCTCAGACTGGGTCTGTGCGTTTCCTGAGAAATGTTCTTGTGTTGGCCTGCAGTCTAATTTAGCATTCAGTAGCTGAATGACAGGAAGCCCGTCATCTTCACAGACCTGCAAAACAGAAAAGTGCAGGAAAATGCGTCAGTGTGTTCACATGAAACCTCTGGGCTTAGATGGCATGCAGCAGACGTCACATGACAACTACAACAACAATAATAGTAATAGTACCACTATATCACCAAAAGATGTTTCTCTCTGAGCTCAAACACTTAAAGCTACAACTGTTAAGTTATTAGACTACTGTTCTCGTTTGTATACACGCATGCACAGAGTTATCAAAGCAATTAAAACTGTTTTCTGTTTAGCTGATACATGCCTACTCGTGTATGCAGTGAGGTAATCATATACATGACATTGGCATTTGTCTTTCTTTACTGTGCCAGAATTTTAATAGTTTCAGAACACAAAAACAGGTAAATTATTTGTGCCAAAGGAGAAACAGTTTAGACATGAGCTGCCAGTAGAAGAAGGTTTGAGGGTTCACCTTTATTAGAAAACACATAGTGATAGCGCATAGACTAGACACAAACGCAGTGAGCGAACAGAGGGAGACACCCAGCAAGGAGGCTCTAGTCAGGCTGAACGAGCACTGCTGCATCTAGCCATGCAGATATTTCTGCATCTTTGCCATTCAAAGACACGTGTATATGGTTTATTTTATGTAATATTAAATACTGAACTGTAAATTTTCAAGAAGAAAGTTTTTATTCAGGGGTTTCATAAAAGCCTTATTTTTAATATATTTATTACTACTTGGGAGAACGCACGAGGTTTAAGTCAATGTCAAAGAAAACTAAATAAACATGCAATCTAAACAAAATGCATCTTTACTCTGTCTTTTTGGAAGGCTTTATGAGTTTTGTTTATTTCTGTGTGTTTAAGTGTACAAGTGAAAGTGAATGAGTGAGTTTGTGTCTGTAAGCCCTTAAAGGAGAATGCGGTAGCTCCAATGAAGAGAAGCAAGCATATCAGCATTCTGAAGTTTGCCCTGTTGAAAACAAGACATTATGATAGAGTAGACATTAATATTTACTGTCCAACCTAAAATCACTCAGGTCAGTGTGTATATGAACACAATTTAACTGAGATAGTATTTTATATTATTTCACTTTCAATCTGGAAAAAAAAAAGACATGAAAAAAAAAAAAGACATGAAAACCTTGAAATAAATTACACACCGTGCCCCATTTTTTGCCCGTTTGCTTCCACAATAAGACGGCTGACATAAGCCTTCAGCAAACATGTATCAGACCACATTAAGAGTTTATCTGTATTCTTAATGCATCTTCTGGATGCTTACTGCAGATTTTTCTCTGTGTAAAACAAAGAGCGGTGGATGGAACAGCTACAAAGTTTGCTTGTCTTCATGTCGGAGTTTGTTGATCAGGTGCTTTGATGAAGAACTTGGCTAGTTTTTGCCAGCAAAGGTTTTAATGGTGATTACGGGAACAGCGCTAGTGTTTTGGACATGAGAAACATTTTCTTTCACTCAAGCTGAGTTCACAAAGTATCAAAGCAAAGAATTTGTGTCTAAATTTTTTTTATAATTAAATTATTCGAAATACCCAATGAATCACTGCGGCCCTAGTTGCATGCCCACGTGAGGTTTTCAGACAAATTCACGTCATGGTAGTCTACCATGACCACTGTGACCTGGATAACTAAGAACCTACACTGACATCTTAGGGATATTTCATTACAATGTTTTTGTTTTCGTTCAAGTTTTCTCTTTCATCCCTCCCATTAGCCCTTTTCCATGGTTGTCTTACTTCTTTCACTGCACCGATCACCTGTTTTCCTACACAGTCACAAACCCCCCCCCCCCCCCCTGATTTTTACACATCGGCATGGCACAATCACACACACACGCACTCAGTGTCAGCACATCCACTATAGCCTCACAGACAAGTACGTACATGCTCCATCCATCTATTCTCTTCCACGTATCCTTGCCAGGGTCGCAGGGGGGTTGAAGCCTATTCCAGCTGTCCTAGAGAGGAAGGGTACTCCCTGGACAGGTCGCCAGGCATCCGCAGGGTTAACACATAGAGACACCCAACCACTCACACTCACACCTATGGGCAATTTAGAATTTCCAGTTAACCTATCCCCACAAACTGCATGTCTTTGGATTGTGAGAGGAAGCCGGAGCGCCCGGAAAGAACCCATGCAAACATGGGAAGAACATGCAAGCTCCACACAGAAAGACCCTGACTTGATGGTGGAATTGAACTCACTGTTGCCTCACACCTCTTGGTGTAACAGTACAAACCATAGTGCCACCGTGCTACCCTTACTCATTTCCATTAGTATTATTATACTCACAGCAGGGCTCGCAAAATTTCAAAATCCCTGGTAGCCCTTCGGGCAGGGACTCTTCAGTTTTTGGTAGCCCAAAATAAATTTAAGTAGCCCGAATAAAAAAGAGCAATTTTTTTATTGATGTTTTGTTTCCTTTACAATATTATACAGTATAATATTGTAAGTATAATATTGTAACGGAAACAAAACATTAATCAAAAAATTGTTGAAACACAAATTTCAACATTGAATAAAAATTACAATCATCAACTCAAATACTTGGTTCTAATTGAACAGAAATTTCTATGAACTTGTAAGAACTGTGTAGAACATAAATCAGTCTGTGTCAGATCCTGAATTTGAAATTTCCACTGAAGTCACGGGTAAGAGACAAGTGGAACCAAGATCGAGGCCATTTGCTTTTTAAAGTTTGCAAAGACTGCTAAATTTTGCCAGTGGTAGTTCACTCTTTGCAACATAGTCTGTTCTAAACAGATTTTTCAGGTTTATTTTTAGTATGTTATTTGCAATTGGTGTTTGTTCTGGGAAAGATATTACAGACTGAGCAATAATGCATTTCTTGCATTTCTCATGGGTTCTAATGGGGGCCTTTCATAAAATTACTGGTCCCAGTAACAAAGGCGCTTGTCGACTCAGAAATCGAGGGAAAACCAACAACACACCCGGCAGAACATTATGTTATTTACATAATTTAAGTGGTCCGCAGGTGCGCATTCGCTGTCAAAATAAAAGACGCGCACCAGATAAGAAGTTGCAGCGCGCGTTTGCGTCCATATAAAAAGCACTGTTTTTGTCCGCTAGAGCGGGATTTTCACAGCGCATTCTGCACCACATCTCTGTGTGTTCATCATTTGTTTGAAGCCAGCTCACCTCCTGCAACCACTTTTCCGAGAATACGCGCTTCTTTTGTGGTTCGGACTCCTTCTGACATTCCTTTGGAGGTGGAGGAACACCAAAGTAATTGCTTAAAGGAGCTTGCTTCTTCGACATTTTTAAGAGTTCTAAACAAATGTCTGTCCTCCTCCAGAAAATCCTATGTACGCAAACACGCGTTGCAACTTCTTATCTGGTGCGCGTCTTTTATTTTGACAGCGAATGCGCACCTGCGGACCACTTATGTGCACCTCTGGTTATTTAGCTCGTCATATTGCAGCCACAGAAATTCTTTTGTCCATGAAACCAAAAAGCTGCTCTTTCTTTTTGCCTTATAGTCTGATTTGTCATAACTTTTCCGTTTTGTGGTAAGCTTTTCTTGGGCTGTCACTTCTTCACCCTGACCTGTCTTATTTGGCTCAGCAGAACTAAAATATATATCCTGCTGCTTTTACACACGCACTCACATAACGGTCAGCGATTCTCTGCGCGATCAACCTCTCACATGTTTAAGCTTGCTGCGGGAGATTTAACTTGTCATGTTTGCATAGTAAGCTAACGATTGATACGACGATGTCAGAGGAATTGGTGCTCAAATTATCGTCACTCACCAATCAGTACTGTCGCTCTCTATACACAGTTCGCGCGATTGCAAAGTGAAAGCAAAAAACAAGCGCAAATTCTGGCTCACCGATGCCAATGACATAATTACCCAGCTACATTTCCGAAAGAATGCAAAAGCATTGACATATATTTTTCCTTCCTATGATAGCCCGACGGGCAGGGCAGAGATAGATTTTGGTAGCCCGACTGGAAAAATCGCTAGCCCCGGGACGTCGGGCTAGCGATTTTGCGAGCCCTGCACAGTACATTCATAATGTAACAATGTAATATATCACTTGTTCTTGGGGGCGACCTCAACTTTGGACTAAATGAAGAAATGGACAGGAGCAAATTCTGTGTCGATAAATTTTTATAATTGATGTCATCGATTATGTTGACGAATCGTTGCAGCCCAAGTGGAAAGTTAAAGTTTTTGTACCACAAAATGTTTATGCAAATTGGAGATGGTTGAGCAAACAGCCCAAATTGATTTGAGATGGAGTGACTCAATTAGGCGGTGAGGCGCAGAGAAAGTGAGGCACAGAAAAATTAGATTGGATAAATAACGTCTTGATGCATTCTCAATCATCCAGGAAAATAAATCTCCAAAAGTTGATTCTGTTCATCTGGACGTAGCGTTTTCTGGGAGAAACGTTTCGTCACTCATCCAAGTGACTTCTTCAGTCTCAGCTGACTGCAGGTTTCCCCAATCTTATAAACAGTACATTTGCATAATGACTGAAACCAGCCCACTGAGGAACAATGGGCTGTGAGGTCAGTTCCTTAATCATAGTCAAAGGAGCTTGCAAAGAAAAGCGTCTGGACTTCTTTAAGTTACTTGAAGACGTTTCTTTGCAAGCTCCTTTGACTACGATGACCTGGATGACTGAGAACCTTCACAGACATTCCTTAATCATAATTATGCAAATTCTCATGACCATTGATCAAAGACGAAACGTTTCTCCCAGAAAACGCTACGTCCAGATGAACAGAATCAACTTTTGGAGATTGGATAAATAACATTTTTGTACAGAAAGGAAGCCAGCTAATGTGTCTCTCTATGAATCTCTGTGAATGTTGGATAGAAACCACTTAAGCATAGGAAAAAAGTGCTTATATAAATAAGTGTATAAGGCATGTTGTATAAAGCACTTTGAGTGCTCAGGTAGAGAAGAAATTGAGGTAGACTCCAATTACCAAGAGGGACAGAGAGCACAAGGATGTCAAACATCTGTCAATTCTTAAGCTCAAAGTCTGGATTTTTTTTCCACCTTGAAAATAATCAACAATACTTTAATGAGGTCTTACAAAATTGTGCTTGTTCATGTCTTGAATGTGTCACAAGTGTTGCAAAGATTAGGCTTTAACCTCCTAAGACCCAAACTCTTTCATGGCATGCATTTTTAATTTTTCTTTGGTATTTGGGTTGATTGGGACCTGATGAATGTAAAAACAAAGAATTTTTTTTAACCTAATTTTTGTTTCTGAGAAAAATGAGATCCACATATGAGGACATTCGTTTTAAATTTTGATAGAACAGTGGCAGTATAACATCCTTGAAAGTGGATATCAGGCCCTTGTAGAGAAAAATTAAGTATTTTGGTCTAGACAACCCAAAATGTGATGTCCACATATGTGGACGCCAGGTCCTAGGAGGTCAACTAACCTAATTTTTTAGATAAAAACAAGATGACAATCATGGCTGACTGCTATCCTTATTCAGTATCACCTGACTCTAATATAAGCAAATTAACCAATCCTTTTTTGCCCTCAACTATATTTATTACTGACCATTTCCCTAAATAAATTCATGAATGGACGGGTGTTGTTTATTTTTAATATTCAACAATTAGTTGGATTTTAATCTTGATCACAATTTTGGCTTTCTACAATTAAATGGACATGATGGAGCGATACTAAAAATGAGTGTTCCAAATACAGAACACAAAGCAGAAGAAAATCAAGCACTCCCTCAGACAGCCCCTGATGACATGCCTGCTTGTGCCAATTAGAGCTGTCCCCTGCAACATGCAGCATGAAGATTCCTGGACTAGTCTGGACGAGTAACACTATGTACAAAGACAGATAAACAACCAAATTCACATGTCTGACACAGCAGAAGCTGAAGAGATTGTCCCTCAATGTGGATCATGATCTGTTGTTTAGACATACTGTGGCCATACTGGGAAAGTGACACTAAGCAAGACCAAATGATATGCAAAGCATGCTATGGAGTTTTGTCTGCACTGCAAAACAACAACTAATTCAACAACAACAACAACAACCCCCTGAAAACACACAATGAAGTGCAGTATGAATGCATGAAGACCAAGAAAAACAGTGCAACACGATCAAAGTGAAAGGTGTGCTACCCTGATTGCATTTGGGTAAAATGCGCCCAGCTACCTCACTGACCTCCTCAATCTGTACACTCCTTGTCGTGCATTAAGATCATCAGGTCAATTACTCCTGGCCCAACCTAAGTTTAGACTGAAGACCAGAGGCGATCGTGCCTTTGCTTCAGCTGCACCCAACCTTTGGAATAGCCTCCCTGCTTCTATTCGAGCCTTGGACTCTATCCAATCCTTTAAATCAAGATTGAAAGCATATCTATTTGACTTGGCTTTCCTGACCAGTTAATACCCTTTTAAATCTTTTACATTTTAAACTTTTAAATCTTTTATTAAATTGTATTAAATTTATTATTTTATTATTCATTTTACTGCTGTTTTTGTCTTCTTAGCGGATTTTGTATTTATCTAACTCTTCTGGTCTGTTAGTGCCTCTATCCTGTCTGTGCTAGTGCCCGATTTGTACCCTGTTATTGACTTATGCTGACTCTCCATATTACTGTGAAGCACTTTGGTGTGCCTTCGGGTTTTTAAATGTGCTATATAAATAAAACTGTATTTTATTGTATTGTACTGTAAAATCTTTTCATTTATACTTTTTTTCTTCTATGAGATGCACTCAATTTGTTTAAATGAACAGGAATTGCTTTATTTTGATGCAAAGATTTCTGCAAAAATGAAATATGTGAATGCAGTGCATGAAAATAAAAACATTTTTGTCACCAAATTCAATGAGTAATTGTCAAAAATAACTGCAATCGAAGAACTGATAAAAATAATTGTGATAATCGTTTTGGCCATAATCATGGAGCCCTACTTCTCGCAATGTGTTGCTGTAAAAGTGATTATGGCTGCTACTTATGACTTATTAGGAAGCTCACAGATTATTCTCTTTATGTTATTCTCACATTCACATTTGTGAGCGTGTTTGGAAATGTGGCTATGGGGTCAAAGCCTGTGATCAGTCGTCTCCGTCAGCCTAAACCAGTGGCCACTGCGTGTGCGTTTACATGTTTGGGCCCGTTAGCGCAGTAATAACCAAACGTTTGCTATATAACTTCTCTAGTTAGTACATGCAGTTTTACTGTCACGTGCATCATTAAGTTCACTTGACACATACAAATTCACGAGCAGGCTTTGGTGCTGGGCTAACTGCTTTTACTCTGCAGAGAATAAGTCACGGTTTTTTGTTTCCATTTAAAGCATTTAAACCGTGATGTTAGACTAAATATTTTATTCCCATGTATAAAAATGTCTGTTCACTTTCAATAATGTTGTTGGTAAATATATTTTTAAAGCGTTAGAATTCACCAATGTTTATTTTCATAGCTCTCGCTCAGTTTCACTTGTTTAGCTGACACCGACTGGGAGAAAGTTGGTGCTTTTACACGATGCTCGCTGAACACGAGGTCCCTGTTCTTCAAACTTGGACAGAGGCACTGAATGAAGCTGACACGAAAAGTAGCGCCGGGATATCGCAGTGCCATCTTGTGGGTCCTAAGTATTGAACTGCAATCAAATAAATTTCTGCCTAATAACTTTCAGTTCCTGAACTCAACTATTAAGTACCTTCCTGGTGAAGGAGCCAAACTGATGAGTTGACGAGCGCCGGGAAACTGAGCCCACGCAGCTTTGTGGACTGACAAGAGTCGGGGGGGCGGGTGGACAGGGTCATTACCACATCGGGCTAAATATGACCGCTAGCCTGCCTGCGTTTACAACATTCGGCAGTGGATGTGAAATCAGGTTTAGTACTTGTGTATTACCATGTTTATTGGGTCTATAATATACGTGCTTTATATCAGGGACATCCACAGACTGGTGTCAGTGCAGCTAAGGATGAAGTCCCGATATTAACCGAGCCAACAAGCTGATTAAACAACAAAAGATGAACGCTTCACTAACTTGCGTCGGAGTTTGTCTCGCAGGAGCTAACTCACATACTTTGCCCAGCAGCGTTAAACTCCAGCTCGGCCGATCAGACGAGGGATCGGTGGTACTTACCGACTGAGCCTAGGTCCACCTCTCCGTCCAGCCTCCGCTCCGACTCCATGTCGACATTTTGCAACAAGTTTAAAGGTGTTTGTTGGACTTCGGGCCTTGACTGCTGGGCGCCGCGCTGGAAGCCAGGCATTCTGGGAGAGTGACGTCACACGGATTTAGAACTGTAGAAAACGGGCTGTTAACACACACACGGAGATTCAGAATCGCGCTGCTTTTGATGTGACCACTGTTGACAATTTAAACGTAGAACTCACTGAGCAATGTTCCTGAGTTTGTTACTTTTAAGCTAGGCATCATTGTTAGAGCATAGTTGGCACAATCTTCAGTCCTAAAAATAGGAATCATTTAAATATTGCCCCAGCAAAATGCCCTGTTAGTGCCCATGTGGGGCTACTGTGAGCAGTTGCCCACAGTGGACAGTTCACTGGTCAGGGCTCTTGGACGCCAATTCGAAGTGTTCTACTGTGTGTTTTTTGTTTTGTTTTGTTTTGTTTTTTATCTAGGTATGGTTTTACTGTATTGCCACTGGTTTTGGTATCATAGTCATGTTGAAAAATTAGCTGTTGCCACTCAGATGCTTTCCATGTAGTATTGCACGGTGCATGAAACTTTGACAATACTTATATCCAGTGTTGGTCAAGTTACTTGAAAAAAGTAATCAGTAACTAATTACTGATTACTTCCCCCAAAAAGTTATCCCGTTACTTTACTAATTACTTATTTTCAAAAGTAATTAATTACTTAGTTACTTAGTTATTTTTTAAAAACACGATTTACAACCTGAATAGGTGATAAAGCGATAGATCTTTCAGCCCAATTCTACTTTTTCTGCATAATCCATCATACAAAATGTAATCAGATGGAAAAGTCTCTTTTTAAAACTTGTTTTATTAGTTTTAATCTTTTAACTTTATGCATCAAGCAAAATTTTAATTAAATGCAACATTCTCTGACTGGAAGAAATTTGTTTAATATTTAAACCTATTTTCTGCACATTCCAGCACATAAAATCTTTTTTTTTGTGTGTGTTTACACTCACTCGTTCAAATAGATGCAAGTAAAACACAGCAGAAAATAAATAAAGTCAAAGACTAGCGGTCCTGTTGCTCTATTTTCACTTGTAAAGCAGGAGTAGGGTAGGCGGAAGTTTATCCTGGTGCAGGTGTGCCGCAGCGGTCAGTTGAAGAATCCGCGAGTTTCTCTGTGAGTTTCCCATTACGTGGTAGCGCACTCGGTGCTTGCTTGGAAGTTTAGGGGTTTTTTTTCGCTGTAAAAATAAGTTTTCTTCCCACGCACAATGCTAATGGACGCTAATGTTTTTGTCATTTTTTTTTTATGGAATCAAACTTAAAGTAAGGTCAGTACTTCCACGCTTTAAACACTGCACACTCATACTCTCTCCCACACTCAATATATTATCCATTGTTGCTCTGCACACAGCTGTTGTCACGAACGTCACACTTGCTTACGTCACTGTCCTGAGACATTCTCGCAAAAAAATCACAGTTTTAGTAACGTAGTAACGCAGTGTTCCTACGGGAAAGTAACGGTAATCTAATTACTGTTTTTGCAATAGTAATCCCTCACTTTACTCGTTACTTGAAAAAAGTAATCGGATTACAAGTTACAAGTAACGCGTTACTGTCCATCTCTGCTTATATCTATTTATAATTCCATCAATTTTGACAAGATCTCCAACAACTTTTTAAATGGACTGACAATGAGGTGGAGTTGTTGCTGCCAGTAACACAAAAGTACAAAGTTGCAAAAGCGAGTGAGAATTAAAGAATTTGAAGAAAAGCTATGTGGAGCATGCACAAACTGATATTAATCTTTAATAGGGTTGTCAAAATTGAGATCAAACAAAACAACTGCCTCCGCCATCTTAGTTTAATTTGTCACATGACTGCATTGTATGACTAAAATGCGTCATCGTTTTCGAAAGCCTCCGCGTTTTTGCAGTCCACACTGTGACGTGAAAACGCTGTTTTCAAATGTATGCACTTTGGAGAGCATTTTCAAAAAACCCTGTTTGCCTTGACCAAAAACGCAGTCTCAGTGTGGAGGGAAGGCCAAAACGGAGAGAAAAAAATGCATTTTCAAACAAAAATGTATTAATGTGGACATTACTAGAAACCAAATGTGCTAGCTACTTCAGTCACTTTAATGTACAATTTAGGTTCTTGTTCTCACTATAGCAAAATAGTGCTGACAGATCTAAACTTGAAGTAGCCCTTATACTTGTATGGAGGAGCAAATACTACTGTATGGAGAAGAGCCCTAACTATCACTTCATCACAGTTTAATATTGAACTGATCAATTGGGCTAAAAGAGGTATGTCAGCAAAGGTTTTGGTTGAAATTTAACATACAATGAAAATAGATTTATCATGAACCTTGTGGCAGGGTGTGGTTGGTGGCTCAGCTGCAGGGGAGGAGAGGAGCAGTGGGCTCAGGGTGTGGTGTCAGGGGAGGCTATCAAGGCAAGCTGAGGCCAGTATGTAAATGTGAACCCAAATGCAGACTCAGACAGGACAGAAGGGATTAGGTTAATGAGACTTTATTTATAAACACAAATGAAAACTGTACACAAGGGAATTATGCGTGGTGCATGAAACTTAAAAAGGGGTCTCTGAAACAGAGGGAAAGAAAGCTTAGAAGTGATACTGTGGTAAGGAGACAGGAGGAGATGTAACCGGAATGCCTAAGGGGGAGGCAGTGTTGGCCGGGTGAGTGTCCAAAGGGTTGAGAGTGAGCTGAGAGTACATCCTGATGATTCAGTGATCCGGGGACTGCAGTGGCAGGAAGGCAGGGAGGTGAGGAGTGGTGAGTCAATGAGCAGCAGTTAGAGTTTCTAAGGTTGACCAGCATCCAGGTGGACACAGAGGACTAGAGAGCACTGGTTTTAACTGGTCCAGAAACTCGAAAGGTGGGATAAAACCGAGGCGATGAAGGAAGCTTCAGCTTGACCGCTGAAGTGCTGATGGCTTTGTCCACTTCAAAAGGTCAGATGTAGCATGGCAATAGCTTGCAAGAAGTTGGATGTCCTTAGCTGCAAGCCATACCTTTTGTCCAGGAGTGTATGTGGGAGTCAGAGCACTTCGCTGATTTGCATAGTGATGTTGTGGGACGATGGACTGAAGCAGCGTCTCCCCTGTCCGTGTCCAGACTCAGCGACAACAGTGCAGGTGGTGCTGGTCAGATGGTACCGCAAGCTCAACCTTATGTTCCTGAAACAGTGGGGGTTGATACTCTAAGGAGGCTTCAAAGGGAGACAGAGCTGTAGCAGAGGAGGTAATGAGTTATGTGCATATTCCACCCAAGGAAGATAAGGTGACCAAGCGGCAGAGGGTGGTTTTCAGTTCTTTATTAAGGCATTCTGTTTGACTGTTAGTTTGTGGGTGATAACCTGAGCTGAGGTAGGGTTTATCTCCAAGAGCGGAGCAGAAAGTTTTCCACACCTGTGATGTGAATTGAGGGCCTGAACACCTGTTCCATTATGTTTCAGGCAGTCTCTGTGGTTGTGGCAAGCTTGTCTAATGCTATGAAGTGTGCAGCCTTGAAAAATCTGTAAATGACGGTGAGGATGGTAGTCTTTCCTCATGAGACAAGTAGCCCTGTGACAAAGTCTAATGCTATTTGTGACCAAGGCCAGTGAGGTGTAACCAAGGGCTGCAACAGACCCGTGCGGTGCTGAGTGGAGTTTTTATAGTATGCGCAGGTAGTGCAGGCTGCCACATAATCCCTGGCATCCTCGTCAACAGTGTCCCACCAGAAGTATCTCCTAATTAAGGAAGGGGTCCTACCTCTTCCTGGATGACATGAGAACATGGCTGTGTGGACCCAGTTCATTGCCACGGGGTGGGCAGCTGCTGCAACATTGTGTCAATTTGCTGGGGACCAGAACGTTGGCAAAGGACTGCCCCTAACCCAGTGTCTAAAGCAGGGGTAGGCAGCCTTTCTAATGGCGAGTGCCATTTAAAATTTCCTCAGAGGTCAGTGTGCCATATGATTGCATTAGCAATAAATTTAATAACGCTCTATATTAACAGTTACACACTATATAGAACCACTTTCTAGAATTATATTTGTTCGCAGATGTTGGCAGCTATCAGCGAATAGTTATCAGCTATTTTGAAACAAAAAAAGACACTTTTTATCCATAACAAGAACTCCATAACAGCAAATGGACTGTACAACAGAAAATACAAATGCCATTTATGGTCTCCTCACAAGAATGATAAGAAAAAATAAACTAAGCCAATATGGCATGTCTGTTAATACAGAGACACACATGTTAATATGATCTCTGGTCTCCCACTCAGAGACACAGGTCTCCGAGTGTCCAGCATTCAGACAGCTACCTGAGGACACTCATGTAAGAAAAAATCTGCTCACACAGATATGTAGAGCCAAATACTGTCAATAAGGCCTCTACAATGTTCTGAAGACAGTTAAACTTGTCAGGTAGTGATGTCCAGCAGGTGAAAATGCAAGCTCCATGAACACACACAGCTATGGATTCCAGCTGCTTCGATGTTGCTGCTTCGATGCATTAACTGGCATTAACTCAGCCAGTTAATGCAAGACAAATCTAGCTGCTCATTAAAGATTTCTGGTTTGATCAGAAAATAAAACATTGGTCTATATGCCTGAAAGTCCCAAAAATGCATTGTGTCTCAAGTCTACGAATGTATCCGTGTATTTCCGTGGTGCTGATGCTGTTCTGAGCGGAAAGCTCCTGAAGCTTTTGAAGTGTCGGAATGTGGAAAGCTAACAACGTCCCTCTCCCCAGTGGGCTAAGTTATTTTTAGCCAATTACAAGTTGAATCTGGTAGTTGGGGTTGTTAGCTAAGATACCTATTAAGAAGCTGATTTGTGATGTGCACCGCTGGCGCGGCCATTTATTTTTTGATGCACCTTCTCAGATTAATTCACTGCATGTCGTGCCCAGGGCTGGACTGGGACAAAAAAACAGCCCGGGCATTTTGACTAAAGACCGGCCCACCAGGTATTAAAGCCATAAAGCCTTTGAATGAAAACAAACGCTGTTGTAACAGTGATGTACAGTTTTGTTGGTATAAGTATGATTTCTATACATTTTACATCAGATGAAAACTTTGGTTCTATGCTTCAGATAATTATTTAATAACAGCCAGACATTTTAAATGAAAATAAGAAAGAAAAGTATGTCTTTGTGTCCCCCTTTCCCTGTTAATGCCCCACCTGGCCCCCCTGGCAAAACTTTGCTAGATCCACCCCTGCACAGTTACCAGCTGTCAGCTACTTAGAAAATGATATTGGTGTTATTTGTCTCTCAGAAACAGTTCATAACTTCCCTTCAACTCATTCATGTCACCTAAAAGGTAAACCTGTTTCTCCATCACCTGTTCAGCTCTGATGATCCAGTAAGGACATCTCCTGGTTTCATCTTCATGTTTCCCTCTCACCAGATATACAAACCGATATCATGACCAGCACGTTTTACAGCTGTGGCTCCAGCAAACCTCAGCTGATACTAGAAATTAATATTAAATAAATTCTAACAACAGCTGATCAAGCTTAAACGTGCTGCTGTTGTTTAGCGCGTCATCCAGCGGTTTCCTCTTTCTGCCGCAAAGTGGGCGATAAACAAAGAAGAGAGAAAAGCTGTTCATTGATCAGTTTCATGATTAAAGTAGCAACAGGAGAGAGAGGGGTGAGCATGAGAGAAGAAGAGGCAGCTGTGCAGCAAAGACAAAGAATAACTCCACCTTTGTGTCTTTTTCATTCTAGCTGAAGTACGGGACAAACTGCATCCCCTCTCAGCTCAACACAAAACGCGTAATAATTTCTCTGAATGCAGGAGGATTCCGTCTTTTTACGGGACGGTTGGCAACTCTACTAACTAACCTTATGAATTAAATAAAGTTCAACATCAGTAACATCAAAGCACCCGCCCAGCTGTATAGAAACTCCGTCATGCTAGCTAGTACGCAGTACGAGTTATTGTAACTGACTGTAAAAAGTCAGCACAACGAAAATAAACTACACCTAAACTTGGTTTATATCTGACCCAGACAGACTGCAGGTCATAACTTCTTACCCGAAGTTCAGTTCACCTGACGCTCAGACCTGCGGCCGCCTTGGGTCGCTCCTCGTCCTGCCTCCGATCTCCCTCATCCACGTGCTGGCCTCCACCACTTGTTAATTTTACTGAATCTGTGGAAGCTCCGCGATGCCACCACCAAACAATGGAGTTATTTTTACACACCGGCCAGCATCTGGCCAATCCAACCCCTTTCATTGTTTATACCGTTACAAAAAAAAATAAATAAATCATCGGGCCACCGAGCAAATGCCCGGTATGCCCGATGGCCAGTCGAGCTATGGCCGTGCCATCAGTTAACCCTTTGCATGCCAACTGTGGCACGCGTGCCTAGGGTTGCCGACCCCTGGTCTAAAGCGTCTAACTCCACAGCAAATGGTTTGTCAGTATCAGGATGAATCAGAACTGGTGCCGTAGTGAACAGATTTTTTTAACTTGGTGAAAGCAGTGTCTGCTTCTGGTGTCCAGGTAAATGAAACCTTGATGGTGAAGTGAAGTGAGGCGCGTTAAGGGTAAGGCTACCTGACTGTAGTTACCTATTGTCGGATTATAATATTATTTTATGCCATGTTAGACCCGTAATTAAAGATTGTGAATTATTATGTAGTTTTAGTTTGCATTATGCTCCTGAATTAGAAGAAGGTGATAACTATTACATTTGGTAAACTGATTTGCATTACATTAGACTGCTGATTTATTGTGAATGAATGATATTGTTTTATGATGCATTATACTGCTGAGTTATAAGAAATACTGTTTGCAGAAAGTCATCGCCTTATTTGTCTGGTTAGAAGAGAACATAGCATACTGCCCCATCTCAGCAGGAGCAGATAAACAGGGAGCCAAGGTCGTAGCTTAGGCGCTGTGTGTGAGAAAGAATGTGAATGTTTAGGCTTTTATGATTAGGTGGGGGCCACTAGAGGCTATAACAGTTTGATCAAGGCTCCACCATTTTGAGATCTGATGCTGTCTGCTGTATGGTGTCCATCTCCCACGCGTGTGTTCATTAAATCAGCGTTTGACTATCCATCCCCAATATTTGAATCCGTAACAGTTTTGGGGGCTCGTCCTGTGGTATTGGGGTGGAAGTTTTGGAGGCTTGGACAGTCCGAGGTGGTCAGACGGGCAGACATTATCCGGCAATCGAACTGAGTGGACAGGCGCCTTTATAAAAGAGGTAGGCACAGGCCTGTTGATTTTATCCGAAGTGTGCTGAATTGGACGAAAAAATTAAATGTCCATTCAGTAAAAGTTGCCGGTGAGTGTCTGTTTTGATTTTGATGAAAAATCTCATGAGAATTTAAGCTGAAGTAATGATAATAAATAGCAGTTGGACTGCTGAGTGATAATAAATAGCAGTTGGACTGCTGAGAGAATTTAGCTTGATAGGGAATTGGTCATTTAGTGGGTTAAAGTCCCCATTGGTCAGACAGGTTAGACCTGCATCAGTCATACTCTTGTTTTAGTGTGTTGACTGTTGTTTCAAAGTATTATAAATTTTTGAGAGCGGCAGTTGGACTGCTGAGAAGCACAGTGCTCAGAGGTAACGCTTGCCAAGGCCGGGGACGCCTAGGCCTTGTCCTCTTTGAGGGATAGTCAGTTGGTCACTGTGGAGCTTGGGGCACTCCAGAATAACTAGTGGTTGGACCACTTTACCGTTTGGAACGGTGTCTGTGCTTTTTTGGGCAGCAAAGGTTGGACCTTGGGTGTTGGACACTTTTAAATTGAGTTAGGGACTTTAGAGATGAGGCCAGAAACTGTTGGACAGATACTGGTTAATTGATCACAAAAAAGTTGGACTTTTTCGGTTGGACCGTTAACTTAAATTTGTCAAAATTGTTAGGCGCTAAAACTTTCAGGCCTGAGAGTGATTGTAAATATAAGACGTCTTTGTAATATAATAGAAAGTTGAGTGTGAAACGAGGCTGTGTGTGACGACGGCGCACTATTTTTAGACAGTGTGTGAACATGCAAATGAGGTAGCTGTTGTGAAGCCCACAGAGGACTTCCTGTTTAGCGTGTTATGGAGTTTTATAAGTATGATTTGCAAACAATGATACATGCCTGTAATTAAAACGCTGATTTTGCTGATTATAATATTACAAATAAAGTTTTGAATGACTACGGTGAATGTTTGATGTTTGGCTGAGTTTTGATATAGGAGAGACGGCTTTGCAGCTGCTGGGGTAAGTGACCGGAAATATGCATGCCCATAAAAGGCAACTGCCTGACTGTGTGAACTATGCACCAGGAGATAGAGAGAGAGTAAAATCTAGGCAGATGAACCAAATGGATGTTTTAAGAAAAATAGTAAATGAATGTTTTAGTCTCTTAATACAGGTGGATTTCTCTCAACCTGGACACCTGAGTACAGCAGCAAAAGGATAGATTAACAAAATTGGGACGACAGACAGGCCAAGCTCTGGCTCAGAATTTTACAGCTTGACCTCTCACTTTGTCCCCACCCGAAAAAGAAGCTTAAAGGACATCTTCTCCTCCAGTTATCGGTTACCATCACTGGAAATTTTCAGGCAAGTTTTTCACTGAATTGTTTTTGGCACCATGTGTCCCTGAATCTCACAAGTAAGCTCTAATTCCTGGCTGAAGACATGGAATGCTGTTATTTAAGGTGGGAAATCAAAATTTGGGAAACAAAATTAAAAACACACACAATTAGAGAAATGCCTTGTTTGAGAAAAAGTTAAAATAACCCACCCACAAACGCACACACACGCAATGAAGAAACAGCTTACATTCATGAACACGTGAAAATTTTCAAGCAAGATTAAAGCAGCGAAACTTAACATACACCTGTTGTTAAATGATAAAGTCTATCCACTACTAACAAATAAACTCTCTGGGTTGCAGGACAACAACTTGACTTCAAAAAAAAGACACTGGTATGACAAACCAGTGATGAAACAACAAATTTAGTGGTTAAAAGAGTCAAATTGTGACATGTTTTCTGCTGATTGATTAATATAAGTGATTACTGAATGAAATAAAATTCCTTTTTGAATTATTAAACATGATTTTAAGAATTTTAACATGTACCTGTGTTGTCCTGTCAACTTGGTGGGTTATGAGTTGATTATATAGTGAGAAAAAACAAAAAAAAGGGGGGGGAGAAGGCTGACACAGGGCCTGGGCCCTCTCTGAATAACACAGCCAAAACAACATCATTTTCCTGTTCGTCTGTTTTTGTTTTGTTTTTGTTTTTTCTCTTTATGCTTAATTACAGGCTGCTTTGTCGGCCCGGAAAGCCGAGGCTGACCTGGACTCCTGCTCTCCCCTCTACCATCTTTTCTCTCCCCTCTACCATCTTTGATGTGACCCTGACCAAATGCTACAGCAGCTGGACCCACAACAACAGCCTGAGAAGGTCAACAGTGCTGCAGGAAAAAGATCTCATGCAGCGGAGACGGAGAACGTTAAATCCAAGGCCCGTTTCATGACACGGGGGAGATTTCCAGACAGCTTCAGCTGACAGCTGTGACGAGACGCCTATTAAGCCCGGATGAAAAGTGAGACCGAGCAAAAGAATGCTGACCTTAACAACTCTGCATTAAAACTGTGCAGGACAGTGACGGACCAACACGGATGATCGGGCAGCAAAAAGGGCGTGCCAGAGACACGAGGAGTAACTGAGGTCAGAAGGCACCTCAGATTGGACAAAAGCAGCAGAAGAACATAAGCTGAAGGCACAGGTGTCGGGGCTCAGCCAGGAGCTGACCTCTGAGAAGAGCCGGACAGCAGAGCTGCAGAAGGCCGTGGAGCAAAGCAAGGAAAACATCAATAAACTTCAATCTGACGTGTACGGAAAAGACTCTGAGGTTTCTGCCCTCAGTGAGAGCTCAAGACATCAGAGCAGAAACTGAGCATGGCTCAGGAGGAGCTGGCTGCTAATCGAACCCATCAGTCAGGCTTAGAGTCCCAGATACAGGACTTTAAATCAGGCCGGAGCTTGCTGGAGCAGGAGGTTGCCAAACCTGACGAGAAGCTCCAACAGCAGGAGCAAACCCTGAAGGAGCTGCAGAAGCAAAAAGGGTCAAGTTAAGGAGGAGCTGGACAAGGAGAAGATGCAGGACACTGGAGAAAAGGACTGCCTCAATTGGGGTCAGAACCAGTATGGACAGAACTTTGGGCAGCAGCACCAATGGACCCAAACGGACTGAAAAGGGGGAGGGCAGGACCCCAGGGCATGCGCTTCAGGCCGTGGTTTACCCAGAACACCAGAACAGGAAGGTGATGAACACAAACACACACACAAACATACACAAACACACACATCTACATACACTGACTCAGAATCAAGAGAAACACACATATGAACACCTATGTACTCGTTGATTGACTAAGAAATGATACACACACACGCACACAAATCGAAATGCTGATTCAATTCACTGAGAAGTGATCCACACACACACACACACACACACACACACACACACACACATACACATGTTTGTGCAATGAAGAGTGATACACACATGCTGATGCAATGAAGAATGCTTTACTAACAAATGCTATGCTGATATGCAAAATGCTGCACACAAACGTCCAAATACAGAATTTGTTACAACAACAAGAAGCCATTGATTGTTTATTGGTTAAATGCATTTCATGTCACCCAGAGGGCATTTGTGTAGATTTAGGGGACAGGGTCTAAAGCAGTTTGGTTATGAAAACAATGTCTGTGAGTGATGTCTGTTTATGGCTCAAGGCCTCGACTGAATTGTTTACTGTGCTTCACACAGCCTGATAAGGAGCAGTGGTACAGAGTGAAAATGATGAATTAACGGTGTGAGCCTTATTTCGGAGTGCCACATTTTTGTGATTGAGATTTAATTGAAGGAGGAACACACTAAAAAAAAAAGAAAAAAAGAAAAGGGGGCCAGCCCTTGGATTTACGTAAGTATCCCACGTGTATTTAACACAATTGCCTTAGGCTTTAAAGATCTGTACAAAATTCAACAGGAAATCATAGCTTCCCTGTATTTCCTACATTTTGGCATGCTGGTGAGTGCTGTTGCTCCACAGTAAGAAGGTCCTGGGTGCAAGTCCACAGTCTGGCTAGTTTGCAGTGGTTTCTCTCTGGGTATTCTGGTTTCCTGCCACAGTGAAAAGTCATGCAGCTGTTAGAGTTAGGTTAATTGATGATTCTAAATTATCTGTGAATGTAAGTGTAAATGGTTGTTTGTTTCTAGGTGATAGACTGGTGACCTGTCCGGGGTGCACCCTGCCTCGTAACCTATCACTTCAGGGTTATTTCCCAGCCCTCCTGCAATCAGGATAAAGATAGGAGGATGGTAGTTGTTGTAGACCCATTCAATTTTTATGGTAACCAGAATCTAGACTTTGTTGAACCGTATGCAATATGAAGACAACATGTAGTATTTAAGGGACCAAGTAGAATTTGGATAAAAGTTATTGAATAGTGTTGAAATAAAATGACAGAATTGTGAAGGATTAAAATATTCCAGGAGCTCAACTTACTCCATCAGAACATGTTTCAATCGTGTTTTATGAACTCAAAATGCACAGGTTTACTGAATATGAAAAGGTTGTGTTGATTTAACTCAGTTGTTTAAGTTTCTACCAAAGCAAAACATTTGTGTGCAACTAGTGTCCACTATTGAATCAAATAAGTCCAACATGTTTTTTGTCAGTGCAAAAGAAGTTACGGTACCTGTATGCTTACACAATATTGTCCCGGGACGGAGAAAAACTTTCTGGTGAAGTTTGGTTGATTTTGGGTTTTGCTTAACACTAGGTTGATTTTATCAGTGAGGTTTGGATTGTTTTCTTTCTCTAAGAGAGAGAAAGATGGTTTTATGCTTGGACATGTTTCCAACGGGCCCCAGTATTTGTTATTATAAGAGTATTTTATTGGTTACGTTTGTTTTTGCTTTTGTTACAGTGCACTGAAATAAGAACATCTGAGAGGAGTGATCCACCGGTGGTGATATTTTGTGAGTTCCTAATTTAACAAATCAGCTCTTTAATCCAGGCCTGAGAGATTGAACTTTAAAGCGCTATAAAATATTCTTACTGAAAACAGTTGCAAAGTATTTTTCTCCATGATTATAATGGGCTTGGGAGAAATTCACTTATATGGGACATTGATCACATGAGAAGTCCTGAGCCTAAAAGGATTGCAGCGAGTCAATCCAGTCCAAAAAACAAGGAACTGTTTTCCTTTAAAATGATGACGTCATCTTGCTGGTGATGGAGCCTCGAATAGGTTGCGTGTGAGACTCCATTATCAGCAATATCTGGTATGAATGTGTGTGAATGTATGCATGTGACTGGACTGTGATGGACTGACGACTAAAAGTTTTAACTGACTTGATACTGAGACAAAAACGGTACCGACTTTAGGATTAGTAAATGTCCACAAACAATTCACCCAGCCTGTAAAAGAAGGGTGGAGAGCAAAAAAAAAAACCCCTCTATTGATGTCTATGAATAACAGGGGAATGATAGACTTTCACATTCAAAATAGAGATATGTAATGACAAACACTGGTCCATGTTATTTAGGTTCTCCATTGAAATAGTCAATAATTTAGAAAAGTAGGATCGAACCGACAGGGGCATGTGCTGAGATGTGGTGCTGCACAAGAACAAGAGCAAAATAAAGAAAAATTATTGTGTTTAGCTTTGATAAATTAAAATTAAAATGTACCATTACACTCAGAGGATCAATATGAAATTCAATATATGCTAATTTTGTATGAAGTACATGACTGATAACTGTTCTGTCCTGAGCTTTTGTTTTTACAGCACCCACTTGACCACACCAACAGTTTCTCGCCACCAAAAGGGGGTACTTGCAAAGAATAGGGAGGAATATCATCAGAAGTGGGAAAGGTAAGCCCCGATGGGGGTGATAACATCATTAATTTCACGTATGGTCAAATTCTTAAAATTTGACCCCTAACATGAAAAATTCTTCAAACATTTAGAGACAGAGTGGAGTTCTAGATAAACATAATGCAGCAAACTACATAAGGATGGAGCGTTGGAATCAATAAGATGGTGAAATAACATGCAGGAAAAATGTTGATCATGTTGATTATGTTTATAGAGATTGAAAATGTGACGTCATTCAGGGGTAAAACCGCAAAGAATTCTGGGAACTCGTGGCAAGAGGTACTAGCGCACGCAGGCTTTCAATTGAAACCAGTTATACAGCGATAAAAAGAAACACAAAAAATGGCAAGAAGCTGTTGTATTATTAACTGCAATAGCCGGTCGCATGACAGCCACGGGAAGCCGACGGGTAAAGAGATCGGTTGTTATCGGATTACGTCGTGGAAGAGAAATTGTTCGAACCATGTTTCCAAAGTAACAAAGAGGCGAAAAAACAGTTTTTTTGTATCACTAATTGCCCGGTACAATTACAGCATACAATATTAATGTCACTGCTACATTTCTGTAATGCGAACCAGAAATTATTTCCACTACTAATTAATTACCGTTGAGCTCAAAGGTCCTATTAATAAGCGGTTAACGAATGTGTATTTATGAAGACGATTTGTGAGACTGGTAAACCAATGATACGTACGATGGTCTCTCGTTCTACACGGTGCATTTCAAGGTCCTGTACCCATCCGTCGGTAAACTGTACCTGGGCTTGTTGCAGTGACCTGAAGTTACTAAACTTCATGAGTGTATGCACTCACTCCAAGAACCGTATAATTATAAATATGAGCGTGGTGAAAGTTGGGCAGCACACTAACGTATTTTGTCCAATCTGTGTGCTCGTAAGGGTCTAACCCTTTCACTCCTTTGATTTTTTACTCATATCTTTTCTTTGACTTTTCATCAAGTCTGTCTTTGTACGGACCGGCATTGTTCTCCTTCATTTTGTACATTCCCTTTTTGGGGGACAAAGAAAAACCAAGAATTTATTGGAACCGGAGAATGAATGTTTAGCGTGCTGCTGCAAATGCTTGCATTTGATGCGGTACTTGGATTGTTTTGCCACGAGTTCCCGGCATGCAATGCGTGAAAGTCACATGGTCTTTCAATCTCTATTCCAGTGTGCAGAGATTGGCTAATCTGACCAGGAAATGTTATAAAATGGATTGTCGGAACAGTCAGCGTTAAAGTCACCTTTGACAGTCCAGACTAAGATGGCGTTGGACATCTTCAGGGCGGAAAAGGGTTGGTGTGACCAAGGTGTGGTTTGGCTTGTTGTATGTATATTTCAAGATGATATGGCTCTGGATGGACCAGTTACCAGGGCATGGAAGGAAGACAGACTCATTAAATGAGGAGAAGGAATTTTTTGGGGTTGAAGATCCTCTGGGTGAGTGGTTGACTAAAAGCATGCATAAAATAAAAGCTATCTTTTGTTATTGATTGGTAATAGATTGATAATTGGCCACATTTACAGCTGTATTGACTTGTTGTGGACGTAGTCTACTTCATGTTTAAACATTCTAATGAACAGATTGAAAATAGTGACATTAAAGGAAGAATATGCAGCACCACCCTGTCAAATGCCAGTGCCGGTGGGGTTCAGTGATGAATCAGGTGAGCTGGATTCATGGCTGAATCAAAATATAGATGCCCCTGCTGTGGTCAGTAAGGGATAAAAAGGGGGTGTTTTACTGTTATTGTAGCATCAGCATTATTGTTACATCAGAATCATATAACAAGCATTGCATTGAACATTTATTGAAGCTATTGACATTACATTAACATTTGTATTACAGTGATTGTTATAACCCCATGTTCATCTTCTATCTACAGGTGTCAAAAGTAGTCAACAAGTTCATGTTGAAGTGAAGTTCATATTAATACAGGTTTTGTTTGTAGACAATTGCGAAGACGCAGGCTCTGGGCAGAGCCCGGAGTTGAATAGATCTAACTTGACAAGTAAATTGATTTCATTCCCTAACGCAGGATAACAAGACTGGAGCAACGACACTGGTTAGGAGAAAGTCTGATACTTTCTAAGACACGAGGTCACTAACCTGTTCTTTTGATTTTCTAGCTCCGTTGAATTGACACATGTTAGAATTAGAAATGGCTAATTTGTTTTTGATGTCTTTTATTAGAATGAGTGGTTTTAATCATTTTTATACATACCTTGCACATGTGCTTATAATGAGTTGGCACTCGGTTTTTTGAAGGTTATAAGCTTCGTTCGGCGATAGTCCGGACTGATAAAGTGTAGGAAATGCCTTGAGTGCAGCGGGCGAAATGCAAACACGCTTACACACACATACACTAAATTAGGATAAGTCATTGGGACATTTTGAATGTTCTAAACCAATTCTGAACCACCAAAAGATCAGTAGACAGCAACATTAGATTGTTAGAGCTAGGAAGAGAGGTGTTTTGGTTTTCTGTCTCTTACAGAGAAAGGAACAGACACCAGACGAGGTCACAGATATACGAGGATCCTTCGCAGCAGAGACAGACACGGTGACTGCTGAAACATCAACTGGGTTCAAGTGTCATGGCATTTTGGGTTCCAGCTAGTCACCTCAAAACGATGGATCCCATAAACACAGCAATAACCATGAAGGGGTTGGTGGAAATCCAGGAACACCAGACCAACGACGTTCGAGAGGCTCTTGGTCGAAAGGGGAACACGTTCCTGTTCCTTTTTCTGGGGAACACAGCGGTGACCCCAGAATACACAGATCATTGTTTGAAATCGGGGCAGAATAATCCCCTGATCTGTGCAACGACTGAAGGGTTGTCTAACCCCTGAGGTTGAAGGAAACAAGAGCAGAGGATCACCCGACTGGAAGACACTGGTGCCTACAGCAATAAAATAAAGGTTAAAAGCTCCTCGGACAGAGGTTCTAGTCTGAGTACGTTTGGAGGGTATAAGGTAGCACCGAAATAAAGCTGTGGGAGAACTGGGGAGTGATAGGAGTATCATCTGTACCCACTATTGTTGTTGTAATAAAAGTTTTTCTTGCATCTGAACTGCGCAAACACAGAGGTCATCTCGCATATGGTTCACCCAACAGGGGGACAAAGGGCCTCAGGAGTAAGGAGAAATGAACCCGGCAACACTGGATTGCAAGGTGTAAGTGAGCTCTTTAAGTCTAAAGAGCTCATCAGGGGGAATTGTCGGATTATAATATTATTTTATGCCATGTTAGACCCCTAATTAAAGATTGTGAATTATTATGTAGTTTTAGTTTGCATTATGCTCCTGAATTAGAAGAAGGTGATAACTATTACATTTGGTAACTGATTTGCATTACATTAGACTGCTGATTTATTGTGAATGAATGATATTGTTTTATGATGCATTATATTGCTGAGTTATAAGAAATACTGTTTGCAGAAAGTCATCGCCTTATTTGTCTGGTTAGAAGAGAACATAGCATACTGCCCCATCTCAGCAGGAGCAGATAAACAGGGAGCCAAGGTTGTAGCTTAGGCGCTGTGTGAGAGAAAGAATGTGAATGTTTAGGCTTTTATGATTAGGTGGGGGCCACTAGAGGCTATAACAGTTTGATCAAGGCTCCACCATTTTGAGATCTGATGCTGTCTGCTGTATGGTGTCCATCTCCCACGCGTGTGTTCATTAAATCGTCGTTTGACTTGACCCGGCCGGACCAGTGTTGTTATTTTTGGTTTTTCCTCTTGTATCCATCCCCAATATTTGAATCCGTAACACTATGAACCGTCTGTAGAAGTTGGTAAAACCCAGGAACTGTTGAAGATGCTTCTGTGAGGCAGGTGTTGGCCACTCCTTGACCGTTTGGACCTTGGCTGGATATTCCTTTACCTGCCCTCCTGCCAGGATGTAGCCAAGGAAAGAAAGAGAGGGGGAGTGAAATTCAAATTTTTTGGCCTTGCCATACAATTTATTCTCCAGGAGGCGCTGAAGGATGCTGGTGTTCTTCAAGTGACTTGGAAAAGATCACTATATCATCCAAATATCCAAAAATGTTTGCGCCCCCCCTCGCGCGCGCGCGCACGCACACAAGAACACATCCTCCAACCACACACACCCATATTTTGGTCCATTGCGGTTTATTTCACACCTCAAACATTTAGTAAACAATTAAGCAAATACAAGTAATCTGCAATAAATGACAGGTAGTAAGAAAATTAACTAATAAAGTCTTTTACACTACGTCCACACCTACACGGGTATTTTTGAAAACGCAGCTGTTTCGTCCACATGTAAACGGCGTTTCGAATCACCGAGAATGGAGATTTTTTAAAACTCCTTTTTTGCGTTTACGTGTGGACGAGGAATACAGAGTTCGTCATGCAACGTCAAAGGTATGTGCCTTTTTTCACGTCACGCTGTGCGCCACGTTATTGTTTACATGAGATGAATTGCAGAATGGCAGATAGAGACGAAATACTGTTAATCTGACTATCTGCAGGTTTTACACGCTTACATATACACGCAGTTACTGTCCCTCCATTTAGAAAGGCAGAGGCGTGTAATTATTTTACATGTAGTTGTTTTTTTTTTCCTGTGTAATAATATTCAACATTGCTATCAATACATTTTTCAAAAAAATCCCTCCGCAAAATGGGTTCAAAAACATAAACAACTGTTGGATGCTGTTTGTCCGTGATTTGAACCGGGGGAACAAATTGTGGCAGGATCAGCCTGATATTATTTGTATCCCGCTGTAACTTTACTATATAAAGAGCTAGCATCTCCAAAATGTCAGGAGTAGTTAGTCATTACAACAAGTGTTTGTGAACTACAAATCAAGAATGTGGGATACTGTTTTTCCGTGATTTAAACAGCCCAGCGCTGCTCCCGACGAAGGGAAAACCAATCCTGGAGGGAGACCTACCTCGGCACTTGTGCAGGTAAAACCAAAGGGAAGATATGCGTCACCATATTTTGCTAGTCTTTTGCTTAGAATGAAGTTGGTTTGGAAACAATATTCACGCTATGCTTCATCTCCTGCTTTGCGTTTGTGTGGGCGCCCCGTGCTAGCAGTGTCCAAGCATTGGTTTTTTTTGTTTTTTTCCCCTTTTCATGCCGCGCCCCCCCTGCAATGGCTCTGCGCCCCCCCTAGGGGGCGGGCCCCACACTTTGGGAACGTCTGCACTAGTGCATGGAAAACGGTCAGGACATTAGTTAGGCCAAACAGCATTACTAGGTACAGAAAATGTCCAAGTAGTGTGTTGAATGTGGTCTTCTATTTGTCTCCTTTTCTAATGCAAACCAGGTGGTATGTGTTGCAGAGGTCTAGTTTTGTAAACACTGTGGCACCTTGAAGAGGTTCAAAAGCAGAATTTATTAGAGTAAAAGGATACTTGTTTTTGATCGTAATGTCATTCAACTTGCGATAATCTATGCATGGCCAAAGAGTTCCATCTTTTTTTCCCACATAAAAGAAACTGGCCCCTACCGGAAAAGAGGACAGGGAGATGATTCCAGCTGTGAAGATTCCCAGATATACTTCTCCATGGCCACTCATTCAGGCGCAGACAGGTTGTACAGGCGGCTGGTAGGTAGCAGATCCCTGGAGAAAATATATCACGCTGTCATATGGTCTGTTGGGTGGTAGTGAGAGAGCCTTTTGTTTGCTGAATACCTCCTGTAAGTCATGGTATTCTGATGGGACAGGGGTAAGATCCGGTGCGGTGACAAGGGAAAACTGTGGAGTTATTGATGGTGAGTGAGAAATGGTTTGCCTTCAAAGGTTTGGATTTGGTGCCAATAAGGAGGTCTCAGTTGTTATCCTCATTGAGCTTTAGAAAATTAGAGGTAAAACCAGGATTTTAACTCGGATAGAACATTCTGTAAGGGAAGAAGGTAGGGAGGAGGATCAGGTTTGCAAGAGAGATATAACTGGGTGTCATCAGCAAAACAGTGAAACTGAAGATCAAATTTGCGGAAGAGGTACCCTAGAGGTAGAGGGAGGATGTATATTATGAAGAGAAGAGGGCCTAAAACTGAGCCTTGGGGTACACCAGAGGTGACGGGGAATAGACGAGAGCGGAATGATCTTAGTTGAATAAACTGGGAACGGTCGAGGAGATATGATTGAAACCAGGCGAGGGGTGTGTCAGAGATGCCGAGAGAGGAAAGTCTGCTTAGAAGTACAGAGTGAGAAATGGTGTCGAAGGCTGAGCTCAGATCTAAGGATCTAAGGATGAGAATGGTGAGAAGACCAGAGTCAGCTCCAATTAGAAGATCGTTAGTGACTTTAAGTAGAGCAGTTTCGGTACTGTGACATGAGCGAAAACCAGATTGAAATCTCTCGTAGATGTTATTATTAACCAGGTGTAAATGAAGTTGAGCTGCAACCACTTTTTCGAGTATCTTAGAAATGAAGGGTAGATTGGAAATCGGACGGAGGTTGTTAAAGTTGTTAGGATCTAAAGAAGGTTTTTTCAGTATAGGAGTGACTAGAGCAGTCTTCAATAAGGAGGGAACGATACCGGTGGTGAGAGAAGAGTGAATGATAGCAGAGATGAGTGGGAGTAAAGAAGAGAGGCAGGATTTCACAAGCCCCGTGGGCATGGGGTCAAGATGACATGTGGCACGCTTTGATTTACATATGAACTCGGAAATATCAGATAAATCAGGAAGATAAAAAGTGGAAAACGGCTCAAAAAGGAGAAAAGGTTCTGGAGAGGGCGTAGACACAACATTTGATCTGAGTTGCTGGTGGATGTTATTGATTTTCGTAGTCCAGAACAGCATCAAGGAGTTGCACGTTTCAGAGGAATAGAAGTGCGGTGGTAAAGCGTTGGGTGGTTGAATTAGTTTGTTGAGAACTGAAAACAGAGTCCTTGCATTACCCTCATAAGAACTGATAATACCAGAGTAGAAGCTTTGTTTGGCCTTGTTGATGGAGTCTTTATACTGAAGTACGTGGTATTTATAGATTTCTGAATCAACAGTTAAACCAGATTTCTTATATTTACGCTCTAGCTGCCGAGCTTTGGCCTTCAGAGCTCGGAGGTCAGAGGTAAACCAGGGAGCAGAGTGAGCGAAGGAAACAGTGGGTTTTTACAGGAACCAGAGAATCAAGGACAGTGCGTAGACAATTATTATAATATAACAACAAATCATCAGGAGTAGAATAGAAGTCCGGAATCTGAACATTGTCCAAACTGGTAGTGAGAATGTCCATATCAATGTTCTTGATGTTGCGGAACGAGATGAGACGGGTTGGCTTGGTAGAAGAGCAGCAGAGAGTGAGATTAAATGAAAGGAGGAAGTGTTCAGTTATGGGGATTTCAGTAGCAGAAAGATTCGAGGGAGTAAGACCAGAACAGCAGACCAAGTCCAGGGTGTGTCCTTTAGAGTGAGTGGGAAAGTCGATAAATTGTTTAAATTCAGAGCCTTCGAGACAGGAGGAAAAGTCTCTGGTGAGCAGAAGATCATTATTGTCCATGTGAATGTTGAAATCTCCCACCAAGATCACATTTGGGGAGAGAGATGAAAGATGGGTTAGTAGATTAGCAAAGTCACTGAGAAAGACAGGGTTAGGTTTGGGGGGGCGGTATACAGTAGCTATGATGGTGGGAATGGTTCCAGTCAGCTCACATGCAAGGACCTCTAGAGAACTAAAGGTATCAACGTTAACTGGCAAGACTTTCAAGTGCTGGCGAAAAAGGATCGCGAAACCACCCCCACGACCTGAGCAGCGGGGTTTAGAAAAGTAAACAAGCCCCAGAGGAGCAGATTTGTTTAGCTGAGAAACGTCATCAGGTTGTTGCCAGGTTTCAGTTAAGCAGAAAAAGTCAAACTTATGGTCAGATAGGAGGTCTTGGATGAGAGGTCCCTTATTTATCAATGAACGAATGTTTAGAAGACCGAAGTTGAGTGGAGTATCTTCTTTTTTGCTAATCGCGGTGGGCGCCCTGGGCAGGTGGGCTAGAGATCGATGGTTGACAGCCCGATCAGGGTTCCTGCGAGGGTGGCGAGTAGCAGACCAGAACAATTTAGTTCCATTGGAGTTATGGAAAATCCTGCGGGACCCGCGATGGATGTATCTCCGGCGAGGCTGGAAAGTGATGTCCGGGTGGTAGTGGAGCTCCGCCGGCGACGGGAGCGATAGCTGCCCGCGAAGGCGCAGGAGCTCAGCGGCTGTATAGCTGAGCAGTCCAGCCGTAGGATGGTAGACGAGCGTCAGGAGAATCCAAAATAGTGCCGACCAGCTCAGGAGCATCTTGGTCCACATCTTCGATTATGTGGAGGAAAAGGAGCCGAGCCGGCCGGAGCAGCGAACAGGTAGGCTAAAATAGCTCAAACAGTTAAGCTAGTGCAGCTCACTGAGAAGAAGACGTGAGAACACATTCAGCTGAAATAACAGAAGTTGAGGACAAGCATTGCAAATCAATCCCTGGCAGAGATCGATCTGGTCCTGAGTGTGAATGTCCCTGTTCATTCAAATCTGAATCCAAATAATCCAATTAATCCAAATAAATCCAAATAATCAAAAAATGTACCGGTGAGTAGCGGCAGCCAGATGCACCAGCATTCACTCAAGCCGGAAGTCTAAAGCACTTTTAGCCACCTTTTGACCCTCTGTTTGGATCATGCCCCTCCAGTGGAGGGTGTAGTGAGAGGAGCAGTGGTGTCAGGGGAGGCTGATCCACTCACCTGACCTCATCGTGTCTAACCCATTTGAGGTGGATGCAAGGACCTGAGGGAACAGGTGTGTGTGATGTGCAGCAGAGGAGGAAGCAGCTGAAAAACTGCTGCAAAGAGAAATTCAGCAAATACAGTAAAGTTATTCACCATACAACGCTATATGCGTGGGTCATTGTTTTATCACAGTGTATTTAAACCCTTTGTTTGTCTGTATTCTTTGTTGCGTCATTCCTCATGATTCCCAATGTGTGCCCTTCTGTTCTGTGATTTGGAGGTTCTGTGCTGGCCTCCAAAGTCCACCAGGTTCAAATCAAACTTCTAGAGGTGTCACGCCTCTGCCCCCACCAGGCTGGCTGTGGCAGCCTGCATGCCAAATGAAGAAATATGGTAGTGATCAGCATGAGTTTTTTTTTAATGCAATTAAAATAATTTTTTTATTATATGCAATTTTTTTCCCAGCTTAACCAGTCATGTTTTCCTGCACTTTCAATAAATGTATCATCTATATAAGGAAGTTGTCACAGGGTACATATGCATTAAACAATAATGTTTTAATGTGGTACTTGTGAAGTTTTTTATTGTCAATACAATTATCAAAGTATCAGTGGTCATTTTTATTATTTGATAGATCAACTTTTTTTTTGTCTAAAAGCACGTTTAAAAAAATATTCCCTACAATGTCACATCCTCAAATAACAAATTCTTCCCTAATCGATCATTGGTTATTTAATCACAGATCCAATGAATTTAAGTGTTCACTTGTTTGTGCTGGCATTTGCCCATTTTTTTTGATTGATATGATTGAATTAGCATTCAAAAACAACAACAAAAAACCTTTACTTGGAAACATTCCTCAGATATTCTCGTCCATGCTGACATGAGGCTGCATCCATGATGTAGATCTCCGATTCAACCACATCTCAAAGGTGCTCTAATGGGATCTAGATCTACAGACTGTGGAGACCAATGGAGTACAGTGAACTAATTTTCATGTTCAACCCAGAGGAGAGTGAATGTACGGAGGGCAGCACCCCCTCTTCACTAACCCCACAGTCATGTGCAAATGCTGTTTGTTGACTTCAGCTCAGCATTCAATATGATTATGCTGCATAAGCTATTGAGCATCACCACCCCCATATGTAACTAGCTGATGGACTCCCTCATTAACAGACCTATGTTTGTGACAGTGGGAAACAGAAGCTTTAGCAGCACCATCTCTCTCTCCATCAGCTCCCCTCAGGCTGTGTTCTGAGTCCACAGTTGTATGTGTTGCGTTGCATATGCTTCTAATCTTATCATCAAGTGTGTAGATGTCACAGTGGTGACAACAGTGGTGGGTCTCATTAAGGACAAGACATCACCACAAACTGTTCTCCTTGCTACCCTCTGGAAGGAGGTTTTGCAGCATCAGGATGAGGACAGACAAATTCAGCAAGTTTAATTCCCCAAGACATTAGACTCTTAATGACACACAAATAGCCCCCAAACTGCACCCCTCTCCCCTCTCTCCAAATATGCACAAGGCACATTCCTTGAATTACTCCATGACTGTATATTTAAGGCAGTTGTTCTCTGCTGCTATTATTGCTGTGAAATATATTTATTTCATAATATTGTGTACGGTTTTACATAGTAATAACAATGTATAATAATAATGTACATTATACCTTGAAAATTACATGTATTTACATTATTTGTTTTGTGCAGTCCAATGACAAGTAAACGCCATGAACTTCTGTATTGTGTGTATGTTCTAAATAACAATAAGGTGGCTATTCTATTCTATCTACTTCAAGGTTTGACATGTTGTGCATTCGGAGGTACTCATCTGCAGACTTTGGTTGTAAGAATTGGTTCTTTGAGTTAATGCTATCTTCCCATCAGCTTCAAGCAGTCTGGCTGTCTCTATTGACCTCTGGCATCAACAAGGCATTTTCATCCAGAGAGCTGCTGGTCTGGGTAAAACCCTTGGCCGCGCAAGAAAATTACAACGGATCAGCAGTTTCTGAAAGAATCAGACCAGCCTGTCTAGTACCAAGAAGCATGCCACGTTCAAAGTCACTTAAATCATATTTCTTCCTCATTCTGATGCTCATTTTGAGCTTCAGTAGGTCCTCTTGACCCTGTCGACATGCCTAAATGCATTGAGTTACTGATTAGCAATGCGTGTATATGAGTCTTTGGTAAGCCTAATGAACTGGCTACTGAGTGTATATGCACAGTGCAGCAGTGAAGAGGCCAGTTAGGAGCATCTTTCACAAAAACCTGTGTACATATATTTCTGAGGTATATGTACAGTATTCTGAAGTACTCTAATACAGCACCCTTGTACCAACTGAGTATCTGTTACATCTTTAATGACTTACCATGGTCCAAAATTAAATCTTAGTGTCCTAATTGTCTTGATTCCGATGTGTATTCATTTGGCCGGAGTTATCTGTTATTTGCAGACACATTTTAACTGAAATAAATAACTGAAACCATATTGAATTAGTGATGAAAGGTTATCAATTCACCCTGAATTAAAGATTATTCTGTTCATATGAGCTCCATTACTGCTTAACTCTGAAAATATCAGATAGTTTGCATGCAAAATGTGGTTAATTGCAGGATATGAAAGCGGAGGGCAGGGCTTGTTTTGTTGCATTCCTGCGGACGGTTTGACCTTTGACCTGGTTGTTGCATTCCAGAGAGGCTTGTCCTGCAGCAGCACAGTCATCCGTTTGGTCCACACGGCTTCTACGCAAGAAAGGCGATGTATGTTGAGCTAATTAAGACCGAGTAGCGATTCTGAGAGACTCGGAGACACCGCAGCGTTGAGCCGAGCTAAAAGGAAGCTCTTGACTGGCATCTGCACAGTTATCCCATAGCGTAGTTAGCATTTTTGCTAAACAACTAAACCGCCATCGTATTTTGAGGTTGCTTTGTAGACACACAGCGACTAGCCGCAAACACCAGCGCAGAGGAAATGAAGGACAAACAAAAGAGAAAGAAGGAGCGGACCTGGGCTGAGGCTGCTCGCATGGTAATCTCATTTTTTAATGTATTCAGCTACATGCAAAATATGTGTGGTTTAATGTGAATTGATGGGTCTAGATGTGTGGGTTTCGTTATTCTACTCACGACTACAGCCTGGTTTCTGCTGTAGTATCAGCTAGCTATTGGCACTGTGGCGTTACCCTAACAACCTAAATACAGCCAGAAGGGTTGTGTTTAATATATATGGAAGAACGTAGCTACATTTTCCATCTTTTCCCGTTTCTTTCTGCTATTGACACAAAAGCTACGTGACGCAGTATGCTAACGCTGGCTAGCATGCTATCGTGCACGTCTCCTGTTTTGAGCTCTTTGTTTGCTAGGGAGCTAGCTTGCTAGCTTTACGCTTATTACCATTCCAGCAACTTGAGTAAAAAAATAAAATAAAGAAGAAGAAGAAAAGCTATGTAAACTCTAATGCAGGTTTACTACCCGATGTACCTCCATATCACTGAATCTGTTAAACCCAAATGTGCACGTTAATGTAGTGCACATTTGGTTCAATGCCGTGAATGTTGTTGACGATAATGCACGCTAACGTTAGCAAAGCTAACAGCTAAGGTTAACCACTAACTCAGCTTTAATGGGAATCCGCGTTAGTGCTGAATGGTGTCTTGTGTAAAGACAAGCCGTCCGGTACAGCAGGCTAAACGCTACAACGAGCAGCAACAACGTCGGACAGAAACCAAATATTAGTCCCATTATATAGCTACAAATTACACGTTAGGTACCATCAGGGGTTGGGTTGGGTTGGTTATGGTACATGTAATAAGTGCACATGAAACAATGGAAATACACAGCTGTGAAACTGGTCGCATGGCAGATAAGGCAGATTCATGATTGTAGATTTGGGGTGAAGCTCAGATCGGCTAAGGTAAATGGCTTTGCTAGCTGTGTTTTGGCAAACTAGGCCCTCTTCTTTACTCCTCAAAGCCGGAACATAACATGTGGTGGGCAAAACATTAGAAACAGCGCCCTCAATACTCATGTCCATTTCACCAGTACTGGAAACTGAAATGTCAGGAACAGATCAGTGTTAACGGTGTGTTGATAGTGCCTGTCTAAAGGAGTCTTTTTCAGAAGTTTAGATTGTGGGACTCGGTGGACAGGTTTGATTTACTAGCTGGATTAAAGTAGTCAGAAGTGTATGCAAAAACCTCACACTGTTGACTACATATTTAAACATATTTTGTCAGGTAAAAGTATGAGAAATGTTCACACTCTTCATCAGGAAATAATCCTTTTAAGATATGAAAACCGTGAAAATGGGCAATTTGGTCTTCCTCTAGGATATTTGCCTCTGTGCAGCAGCAAGCAAGTTGTTTAGCCCAGTATGCTAATCCTGAAGCCTTTGTTACTTAGTGTTTATAGCGTTTGGCATTTTAGTGCATCTTTGTAGATATGCTGTCATACTGTACACTTTTACAGACATCTGAGTTGATGTTGGATCATTCAAAACCATTGCAGTGTTTTCTTGGCCATCATGCATTAGTTATACTGCAGTTTGTGGAGAAACAATGCTGCAGTACTCTGATTTGTTCTTGGTTCACATAACTGCTGCTGAGGTGTTTCTAAACAACAAATCACAAGGCGCTCAGTAATGTGCTTTTTGTTTTGATGGTCTCTTATCTTTTACATCTGTCCTTCAGGGTTCCTTGTCCAGACTAGTTGAGGAAACTTGAAGCTGTGCGGCATGGCAGTGATTGATATGTGCAGGCACATTTTATGGATAGCTGGATTTCATTGGCTTCAGGTTTTTGTTTTTTTTTTGGGGGGGGGGGGTGCACATGTTTTCATTGCTTGTCTCGCTTGTGTCTGATGAAGATTTTCACATCACAACCTGTGTTGTGCCACACAATGTTTGTGGCATGTCGGTTGGTCGTGCACCTCTTGATTTTTGTAACATGGCGTGTTGTGCATGGCCGCCACTGCTGGGTTGAAGACACAAGTGTACGATTGTGCCGCCATTTTAATGATAAACCTGCATAGAAGCTCAGCGACATGCTGACACACAGAGGGAATGTTGCAGTTGTATGAAAACTTGAGTTTGTGCAAAGAACTTTGCAAAAAAAAAAAAAACACTTGGCAAAGTCTTGGCTTCTGGTTTTGACCACTTCTCCTTATCAGCACATATCATGCGATATTGTCATTTAGGAGACTATTGCAGCAGCTTCTTGCGCCTTAACAGCAAGTATAAACGACTGCACCTGTGTTTAGACGGCATGGTGTGGAGTGAAGCGACCACTGCAGAGGGCATATTGGCAGCTCTAGAAGGCATTCACAGCTGATGCTTCACATTACTTTTTAAGCTTTTGCCCATTTTTTTTTTATTTTTATTTTTTTAATTCGGTTCCCCGATCTGAAACAAAGATTGAATTTTTTCTATAAAACAGTATAAAGTATTTCTAACTAGGGCTGGGCCATATCATACCGTTCACAGTAATACTGGTATAATGTTGGGCAAAGATAAGAAAATAAAATATCGCAATAGAATATGGGTAAAACACACATGTGCAGTGCCTTTGTTTTCATACGCACATGGCGGAAAAAGCATGGTGGCGACGGAGAATGAGGAGGGCGAAAGCAGATCGTTGAATGAAACAGATGAACCAGAATCGGTTTGTAAAAATGCTGCAATTTCAGTGGTGTGGAACTGGTTTAGCTTTTGTCCATCAGATACACAACAAAGCACTATTTTTGGTAGAGCATGCTAGCTGGCCATCGTTATTACCATGTTCTTTGGAAAATACGGCACACTTAAAATCAATCCTTTCATTTTTCTGAAAATCAACAGGGCCCTTATAATCCCGTGCGCCTTATTTATGAATTCTGGTTGTTTTTACTGACCTTGAAACGATTTTATGCGGTACACGGTGCGCGAAAAGCTCGAGAATCTGTCAAATGTTTTAGTACGACTTTGCTAAGCTACGAACCCGCACCGCTTGATGGATTGTCGGAGCATTACGGCTATTGTAGGCAGGAGCCTGGCGGAGTGATACGTACCTAATATTACTGTATTGTGTGTGTATAACATCTTTTTAAGTTTTGTGGATATTATGCATGGTTATGCTGAGGATATGTTGGCCAGTTTCCACTGGAAATGCCCTTTGGTTAAACTATCAGCAAGGATTTTGCATTTGTACTGTTACATTTTTATATAACTTTAATGCACTTAAAAAAAAGCTGCTTGTTCAAGTGAAAATACATTGATGGTTTTTTTTTGCACTAATAAAGTTGTGGAGTTGCAAAGTAATTTGTCTAGTGTCAATTATATCGTCAGTTATATCGCTATCGCAAATTTTCAAATGTATATCGTGATAAATATTTTTGGTTATAGCGCCCTGCTCTATTTCTAACTGGATTTCCAGTAGAGCTGGGCGATATAAGATTTTTTCATATCACGATATGTTTTTTTCATTTCAGGCGATAACGATATATATCACGATATAAGCCAAATAACTATATTTGTAAGATTTAAATGTGCCGTTGCTCACAAGTAAAATGTGAAATAATCAGCAGCTTGTTTTGATTTAAATATTTATTTCCCATAATAAGTTCAACAGGGTAGATGTACTTAAGAAACACGAGACTTTTTCAGATAAATAAAGGCAAATATTGCAAACTACACAAAAGGCAGCCGCTAAAGCGTTTACGTTTCAAAATAGAACAAACAAAACAGACTACTAAATTGTCAATTCCACTTAGAAACAAAATATTAATTCTAAAAATAAATCTTAGTTTGTTTTACAGAAGAACAGACAAAATTGACTAACTTTTGTCAGTATCAAATAAACTGAGAACTAAAAGGAAATTCTCAATCTCTCCTTGTTGTATAGCTTAGCTTTTCAAGCAGTTTTAACAGTTACTTTAGTCTGACAAAAGCCGAATGACGAATTAGCACTTCCAGTCAGAGATTGAGCATGCACCGCTTTATTGTATTTCCAGACTTGCTTTCGGCACAATTTACAGTGCACGCTACTGTTTTTTGTCAGACTTGAAATAGCCGAAATACCTTCACACTACGGAACTTCTATGGCTCTTCCGTTCGACAATCTCTCTGGCATTGGAACCATCATCTGTTTTCTCTTCGGTAACCTTCGGTCACGCTCTCGGTTGATTTTTCTCTAGTCGGCACACTCATTTCCTCCATTACCCGGGAGGCATGGCGGCTGGCTGCTTCCCAAACAAATACACATGTGCGGCTTGGCACTTGTACTGTACATAACAAGTCACGTGACGTGACGCTGCGGCTGTGATTGGTTCGGTTCTGCACTACTTAATTTGGATTGGCTGTTCCTTTTTTTTTTTTTTTAAAGAGGACAAGAGCGGTGAGACCTATCGCAATAGTTTAATTTTTCTATCGAGAAAAAGTTATTTCGCAATACATATCGTTATCGTTCTATCGCCCAGCTCTAATGTCCAGTATCTGATATTTAGGACTTGCAAATTTGTGGCGAGTTTATAAGCCACGTCAAGTTCTGGACGGTAAGAAGACTGAGTTTAGAGACCAGTCGTGGTAGTGCCCCACACCCAGCGTATTCACCTCCCCAAAGCAGTCAGCAGGAGAGGCAGTGTAGAATCATCGCAACGATTTTCTCTATCACTGTTAGCTTTGTAGCTTTGAAAAATAAAGATAAAGATTAAATACTTAAAGAACACTGAAGCCTGGCCTGAACATTGGTGAGGATCTGCCAGACAATCACAGATATTCTGCACACTCAGAATATTAGAATGGGATTTGCAGAAAATCTGCAATTTAAGATGAGAAATACTCTAAACAGATACTAATTGTTTCATTTCAATTCATCAGATTTACAAAGGGGAAAAATAAAGCTCTGAACTGACCATTGTGTTATTCTCTAAGAGTTTGATGGGCAACATCTTTTTGTTAATCGAAATTATACAACTTTTCAGGAAACTTTAGTTTTCCAAACAATATATATATTTTTCGTTTCATTTCTACTTACTGGAAGCTGGAAACATGTTTTTGGTGCATGTAATAGACAGAAGCAAAAAGTTATGGGTGTATACAAAGCAAACTAAAACAAAGATCAATTGTCAGTATTTTGATTAATTACTCAACACATTAGTCTTGTGATTTCATTTTTGTTTTTTTCCTTTCTAAAAACCCGAAGACAGCCCAGCTGTCTAGTTGTGTCAGTGCATTTAAATTTAAAACCTTTATAAGAATTATATGTTACTGTTCTCTGTGATAAGTCTCTGATGCATGTTTTTCATATAGAAAATGTTCACTACGTGCGTCATCTTGGTCAAATTTCTGAATTGATCACATTTTCAGAGTCAAATGAGGATTCGTCTAAGTTTCTGGAGGGCACAGGTGCTGTGTGTGGAGGAAGTCTAGACTTTTAGGTGATCGTTTGGAGCTCATCATCTATTCCCTTTTTCAAGAATTTGTTTTCTCATAAGCCTCACGGTCAGCTGTGATTTAACTGGTCTACTTAAATCTTTAGTTTTGAATAATTCTGAAAGAGTAACTACAAATTGACCAACATCCTAGCAACATGAAGGCTACATGACAGAATTGTACGCTCAATACAGGAAATCTTTCATTCTCTAGTACAACATAACCACTTTCGTGTGCTATCCTCCTTTAACGCTAAAACATCTAGGCGTGGCCATTTTGTCAGTGTCCACGCTGCTCCACCTCAGTCTGCAGCTTCATCTCCACAGCTTTGCTGCTCAGACCTAAAACCATTTGAATCTGGGTTTCCTTCTTTATTTGCTTGGATTAGTTCTCCACACCCTGGACTCTTTCTCCTCAGTTCAGCTACGTTTAACCCATTATGTCAAAGCTAATTACCTTACTTCTTAGGCAGTTGCTCTTGACTTTACACAAGTTTAATTTGAGTGAACAGCTTTTGATTCCTCGGTAGTCTTTGTACATTTGCACTCTGATCATTGAAAAGCTCAGAAATGAGCGTACTTGCTATAAAACTTTAGGATGCTGTTCTTATCATTACATACGTGTGTGTCTGTGTGATAAAGATATTTATATCTAATGTAAATTGCACCCAAAATGTCTTTTTGTGTTACTTTACCTGTTTTGTTTTGCAGCATGACAGACTAAATCTGAATTTAATTTTGTGCTGTTATACAACATAAAATGAATCTATAATTTTATTTATATAATGCCAAATCACAGCAACAGTCACCTCAAGACCTTTTATATTGTAAGGCGAAGACCATATAATAATGCTAACCTTGTATTTAGGTATTTTCTTAGTGGAGTGTTTGACAGTTTGTTTTCTTAAAATCTTTTACAGGTTTTAGAAAACTTTTCAGATGCACCCATGACTCCTAAACAAATTCTGCATGTCATCCAGACCAAGGGGCTGAAGGAGATGAGGTCAGAAACACGCACACTCATGCACACACACAAAAATTTGCCAGCTGATAATAATAATAGCAGGCTGCAAATGTATGCACACACTCACCTGAGAATAACAGATGAGGATCTAAGATAAAGTGCAGTGACAGTGACAACTATTTGTCCATTATTTATCCTGATTGAACAAGCCATATTTATAAGTAGTAGTGTAATCTTAGATGAAGTACTGATTGATAGATGACAAACTATATGTGGTGCTGAAGTTGTAGTAGTAGTTTTTTCTAAAACATTGTGGTTTACAAATTCACAGAATTTTAACCTTTTAGTTGAATGATTCATTTATATATTTTTAATGCTCTTATTCTGTTTTTAGCAGGAAATGAACTGATCACGTATTAGCTGAAATGTCACTGTGTTCATAAATTAAGTTTTTTTTCCCCCTCTTTACATGGACGGTTTGGCCTGCTGCTGATCTAAACAGAAGGTATGTTGGTCAATACATATTATTGTATATGTTACAGCAAATGGTCACAAATATTTGAGAATTCTAAAACCCTTTTTATGTTTGGTACCAACGTGTTTTAATATGCATGAACATCTTTTACACTTTGGGCTACAGTTTCCAGACGGGTTTATGTCAGGAACCTCCAGTTTGTCCAGGAAAGCTTTAAGGACAACTCCTTAACGCTTAACTGGTCACATTGAATACTGAGTTTTTGTCAGAGCGAGTGACCCTGGGAGTATTTCAATGTTTCGCCATGGAACACAAAATTGCTGAAACTCAAGAAAATCTAGTACAGTTTCAAGTACTTCAGAGGCATTGATGAAAGTCATGCTCTGAACATATTGATATGCACATTTTTACAATTGGGTGTTTGTGAAACGGCATGGTCATGTTGGCACACCAAGTTTTCGAGTGTTTGCCATGAAGTACGAAGCTGCTGTAACTGGAAGTATGTGGGTGTGTTCGTGTGTGTGTGTGTGTGTGTGTACATGTGTACAGTGGTACAGCTCCTTTGGCCTGCCTGGTCACCATGCTGCATTCCCAAGTGAGAGGGGATCGAGTCAAGAACAGTATCTTCTTCAAGCTACCTGGACGAATGAGTCTTTTTACTCTCAAGGTACTGAATCAACAATTCCCAAAATAATATTCTCCCAAATTCTGATGCAACTCTCAGCTTGTGTTCGTTATATTCACAGTGGTGAGTCTTTGATACAAAAGTACTTGCTCACTAAATATTTGTACCAGTAGCTCCTGAAGTGCTCCACTTTTTTCCTAAACACCTGATGTTTTGATTGTTTAAAATTCTTCTTTGCACTGTTGGATTTGACAGTGTACATTATGTGATGCGGAGAATACTGTTATTAAGAAGGGCATCGCCTACTCTGCACTCGTTTGCTCTGTAGAAAAACGCTCCCCAGTGGACAAAGGCAACCTCGGAGTCAGAGACACCATCAGAGCCGGCTGGGGGTACGACACCCCCAGCTTCCAGCAGCAGCACCCCGGCAGCAGGCTCAGCCGTGGCCCCAGTTGGTCCCACTGAGGCCACTGAACAGGAGAGCTGCGACTCCACTGAGACTACTGCTGCTGCCAGTGTGGACAATGATGGTAACATCATTAAGTCGTGTGCTGGTCACCTCTTAGTGTGCATACCACATCTCTTTGTCTTTTCCTTAATGATGCTATGCAGTCATTCTGTTAGTCTAGTTGTTTGCAGCTCCACCTCAGCAGTGGTGCTTTGCTAGTCAGAGAGCTAAAACAAAAGGTAAACAGTAAATGATGGCAGGATAGTGTCCTGTATACTGAACTGCATATCAGTAAGACGTACCAATTTAGCACATTTATATTCTCGGATGTGTTCATTACATTGAATTAATTAGGATGTCCGAGTCTGTAAAAAAATCAGTAAAAACTTTGTTTTATAAATATGGGGGAGTGTGGGCAGTGGGCTACCAGAACTTAAATAATTTTACACATTTATCATGTAAAAACACTGACATGCACTGTTATATATTAAGATCTGTCAGGGATTAAATGTGTAGTTACAGTTCTTTTCTTTTTTTTTTTTTTTCTTTTTTCAGTCTTATCTCCTGGTCAGTATTACTCTGTGATGCAGTGCCTGTCCTCTGTTTGTTTTCCTGGGGCATTCAAACTATTTGAAACAGACATTTCTGTTACTCAATCTCATTGTTTCTGATATTTTGTAATCAAAGCTGAGAAATGTAAATGAAATGAGAATCCCCTTTGAGGCTCAGTGCAGTAACACTTCCCAGAGAACCGCATGTGGGTCGACTTGATTCATTTATAAATGTGCATAAGAGTAAAAACCACAAGATCTGTTGACAGAACTGTACAAAGAGGCTTTTATGTACTTTATTTATTTTAAAGTAACCATTTTACTAGACTGAAAACAATAATGGTGTTATTAATAGAGATTAAGGTCAAATTTGTCAATATTGGGTAGAAGCCACAAATAAGCTTGAGTTTGGGTAGAAGCCATTTCATCGTCTTAGTTAAGACATAAAAAATGTAAGTTCTTTGCTACTTGCTGCTGCATGCCCACCTTGTAAATGTTAAGTGTATCTGCTGTTTGCAAACATGTGGAATAGTGATTATTTTTCTTTGGCTTGAAGCTTCGGTTGATGAGAGTTCATCCAGCGCCTCCTGCTCCGTGGAGCTACAGGCTCCCAGCAGCCAGCCTCAGACTCGCCTCAGCAGGGCAGCAGGGCAGCAGGGTCGCACTGACACACAGCAGACCCAGCACGCGCAGACCAGACTGAGCCGCTCAAGACAGGTAGGGCCCTGCATGACACTATTTGTGGCTCCATGTCTAAAAAGAAATGTGATGTGTTTAGTAGTCACACATTTTAAGCAATCTGCAATGTCATGCTGTACGGTACTTATACTGTGCTGCTGCCGAATTGTGTGTAACATAGATATGCAACACTTCATTCAGTCATTTCAGAATAATTTTTGATATAGCAGAATTAAAAGTAATGTATATCATTTAGCTAAGAAGGTAGACCAGTTGATCTACTAAACAAAAGCCTGGTGGTGTGATTCCAGTCTGCATACCAAATCCAAAGCCTTGAGCAAGGTACTAACCCCAAGGTACTATCAAGAGAGTTGAATCAAGAGTTGAAGAATGTTGGCTAGAAAAAGTTGGTGTGAAGCATGTTGTGTGAAGAGTGCTCAGCTAGAATAGAAAAGCACTATATAGGAAATGCTCCTTTTACCGTTTGGCTTATTTTGTAAAAAATTTAAAACATTTAAAACTGTTGAGTAGGGCTGCCACAAACGATTATTTTGATAGTTGACTAGTCACCGATTATTTTTGTGATTAGTCAACTAATCAGATCATGCATCCATTGGATGTTAAACACACAGCTTATTGCACCAGCATGCGTCTGTTCTTATATGACTATCATTAGCTTACAGCTTGAAGTGTTTAAGGTATGTGCTAACTAAAAATAAAGACAAGATGATAGTTTATTAAAGTTTTAATGAAATTTGCAGATTGTCTTGGTGGGGTTTAATAAACTCGGCCGTCTGTTCTTTCTATGTAAAATATAACAGGACACTGGAGTAAACTCTCGACCATCTCACACTTCTGTTTAATCAGTTCTTATATATCATGTTTAACCTGAGTAACGAAAGACTGCGGGGGGTTTGAAAATGATGTGGCAGGAGTTCGCTGTTCTCGCCAGCTCTAGTGAGCCTTGAACCCTCTAGCTATCGAGCTGGTGGGTAATAGACGTCTCTGAAAACATCGGAGCACTCTTACAAATATGTGATGTCTTGATAAACCGAGCAGATATTTCTGTCTTCGAATTTTGACATGCTTCGCCACATCTCTGTAACGTAATTGGCCTACAAATGCGGCCTCTGAAGGATGCTGCCGCTGAATTTGGACACAGCTATGAAACCAGACACTGCTTCTTCTTCTTATTCGGGGTTTAACGGCAGCTGGTATCCCTGGACATGCAGTGCTGCCATCTTCTGTTTCAGTCCGTTATTACACTCTTAAATCCTACTACTGATTCCTGCTTCTTTCGGGATCTTACAAAGCTTCAAACGACGCGTCAATTATGAAATTAGTCATTGACGATTTTAATACTCGACGTAATCGTGACTAGTCGACTAATTGTGGCAGCCCTGCTGTTGAGCATAGTTCTTACTGTGTTAATTGAGGTTAGTTTTATTTTAATTTTAGTTTTATTTCTATAGTTCACAACACCAGTTTTCTCAGCAGTCTGAGAACGAAATGCTCTTTTGGGGTGATGCGGTACTATGAGGGCTATGATCAAACTTGACCATTTCGTTTTTTGAGATGACAGATTATATTTATATCATCAGAGTTTGTATTTAATTCTGCAGGGAGCCGATAGAACTGATGTAATGTGCCAGAGCTATAGTCCGCCTCACTGCTGCGACTGAATCTCTTGAAGGCTTTTCACTCAGCTTTTAGAACAGTCCTACATCAACGATTAACTATAAAATGAAACATTTCAAGAATTCTCCATTTAGACAAGGAAACATACCAGTCAAGTCATGACACACGTTCTCATTTAATGGTTTTTCTTTATTTTTACTTTACTTCTCCTTGCTACATTGAAAACACATACTGGAGACATCAAATACATGAAGCAAGATATATGGAGTTATGTAGCAAAGGTTCCTCAAAGTAGCCGCCCTTTGCTTTGTTGACAGCGCTGCAAACCCTCGGCCTTCTCTCAGTGAGCTTCATGATGTCGTCACCTGAAATGGTTTCACTTCACAGGTGTGCCTGTCAGGGTTCATTGTTTGTTGAATTTCTAAGACCTTGAATCTGCAGTCGAAAAAACCATCAAGTGTTATGATGAAACTGGCTCACATGAGGACTGTCCCATGAAAGGAAGATCCAGAGTCACCTCTGCTGCTGAGGATTAAAATTCATCCGAGTCACCAGCCTGAGAAATCACAAGTTAACAACAGCTCAGATTAGAGCCCAGATAAATGCCAAACAGAGCTATAGGAGCAGACTGGAACGTCTTTTTTTGTTTACTACATAATTCCATATGTGTTCATTCATAATCTTGATGCCTTCAGTGAGAATATGCAGTGCGATATGTGAAATTCTTCCAACCGACAATCATCAGTCCATTAACCGAGGATAGGTGACATATTCACGCAGGTGACTTTTTGATGGACAGAGCAATTAATTTTTTATCTGTTGTTTGGTTGAGTGTGTAAGACAGATAAATACTGGAACGGCATGTAAACATGGTTTCCCTCCCCATCATTGTGTGGGGTGTTTTTGTTTGTTTTGTTTTGTTTTTTTTTATTTAAATAAAATGGGTTTTTTTTTTTTTACCATAGGCTACTGCCTTTCTTTCTTTCTGTTATGAGTTTGAGTATTATTATTTATTTTTTCCGTTAACTGCTTCTCTTGGCTTCCACCAACATTATTAGCCAACTTACTCATGGGCAGATAAATAAACCGCTCTTGTAAAAACGATCGGTGAAAGGCTCAGCCTATTGTCAATGCTCGATATATTAGTCTAATTGCCCAACCTTAGTAAATAGTCATGAACATAAAGAAAAAACATTAGATGAGAAGGTGCGCTCACAAAGTGGGCTTTAATAAGCCAAACGAAATAAATGTGACTTACTAAGTAGTCAGGTACAAGCGAACAGTTACATTATTCCCCTAGTAACAGCACTTCTGCATATGTCTGCCGTTTGTTTCTACAGTCAGGAAGGCAGAGGAAGAAAGCTGTTATGGATGCCTCGCGTCGTCCTCACCCCTCTTAAGGTGAATGGAGAGCATGTCCCCTCAGGTAAGAGCCTCTCTTGAATTCTCTCACACAGAATCAAGGAAAAACAACCTATTGCAAAAGTTGGAATACAGACTGGTGGCCATCCTGATCCAAGAGATATCAGTGTTATTGAAATTCATACTCATTGCCAACAGAATCATGGAAAACATACTGAAAAAAATTCAAGGTTTTGATTCACCAGCCATCATATGCTGGATTGTACCACTGTACCAGTCATAAATTTATGCATGAAGAGTCATATTTTAAACTTGTTGATTTGTTGTTACGCACCAGGGCTGGTACCTGGAAGCTTGTGCTCTGAACAGTGTTTATGAGCAGTGCATGACTTTGTTGCTTTGCAGCTGAACTACAGCATCTGTCTACATCATCTTGAGTTAAAAGTTTTCTGGGGGGTTTGTCATGAATAGGTCCCATGAAGCGGAGTCGGGGAGGGGTGGATGTAGACTTTGAAACGCCAGGCTCCATCCTGGTCAACACCAACATCAGAGCTCTCATCAATACGCGGACATTCTTAGCTTTCCCGGTACACTCACAACAGCAGCTGCTGCAGCTGCTGCCTGAGGTGGACCGACAAGTAAGCGGTCTTTCTATTCTTTATTCCAGTTTATGTTTACTGTAATTTTATATGTGCCAATATCTAGCACCGGGCAAATGAGAAATGAATCAAACTGATATATTTAACACTTTCTGCAGGGAGGAAGAAGAAAAGAGAATTTTGAGCTTGTAGATTTTTGATGTACAGCAGTAATTTCAGTAGTGTGCAGCAGTGTGCCTGCTCTGCTACAGACTTTTTGTATTCTTGGAATAATGAAATTTTAAATTCCTTATACAGTTATTTTATATGTGTACTTAAAAAACGTTTTTAGTGTTGTACTTAGGGCACCAAACACTCAACTGTGTACTCATCACTTGACTTGTCTCACATCATTTTGTCTCTGGTTGTAGATTGGACCTGATGGCATGGCCAGACTGAGCAGTTCAGCTCTTAACAATGAATTTTTTACCCACGCCTCCCAGAGCTGGAAAGAGAGGCTGGGTGATGGTAAGTTTCTGGTCATTCATAGACAGATTGCCATGCTTTACTGACTTCATCACTGTTCTTCAATAGGGTTTGACATAACCAATGGCCCAATGCTTCAGAGCCAGTAAAACAAGATTGTTAGGCAAGTTGTTTGGCCATCTGCTGTTTGCTCCAGTGGCCGGGTTTCCACCTATTGCAATTCCACAACTTCCTGTCTAAAAGGAATCCTCACTCACACGTAGTTTCTTCTTCAATTTAGTATGAAAGAAATAGAGACTTCTTAGTGACTGTGAAAACAGGATAAAAGATCTTCAATGAATTTATTTCAATATAGTTTCAGACTGTAAAAATGTATTTAGAAAATCATGCAAAACGTTTGTAACCCAAGCAGCATCTATTTATCTGAATGAAAAAGGTTGATAGCACTGAAGATAATTTTATCATAGTTGCAATTTATGGTGCAGCATCTCTTCTGACACAGCAAGCACAAAAAACGACAGCACCAAGATCATGAACCTAGGTGGAATGAAAGAAGCATTTTTCTTTTCAATGGTGTTTAGTAGAGCAGGGCGATATGACCAAAAATATTTATCACGATATACATTTGAAAATTTGCGAGAACGATATAACTGACTAGACAAAATACTTTACAACTCCACAACTTTATTAGTGCAAAAAACAAAACAAACATCAATGTATTTTCACTTAAATAAGCAGGTGTTTTATGTGAATTAAAGTTATATAAAAATTTAACAGTGCAAATGCAAAATCCTTGCTGACAGTTTAACCAAAAGGCATTTCCAGTGGAAACTGGCCGACATATCCTCAGCATAACCATGCATAATATCCACAAAACTTAAAAAGAAGTTATATACACACACAATATGGTAATATTATGTTGAAGCACAGTACGTATCACTCCGCCAGGCTCCTGACTACGATAGCCGTAATGCTCCGACAATCCATCAAGTAGTCCGGGTTCGTAGCTTAGCAAAGTCGTACTAAAACATTTGACAGATTTTTGAGCGCCGTGTACCACATAAAATCGTTTCGAGGTCAGTAAACACAACCAGAGTTCATACATAAGGCACACGGGATTATAAGGGGCACTGTCGATTTTCAGAAAAATCAAAGGATTGATTTTAAGTGTGCCGTATTTTCCAAAAAAACATGGTAAAAACGACAGCCCGCTAGCATGCTCTACCAAAAATAGTGCTTTGTTGTGTGTCTGAAGGACGAAAGCTAAACCAGTTCCACACCACTGAAGTTGCAGCATTTTTACAAACCAATTCTGGTTCATCCGTTTCATTCAACGATCTGCTTTCGCCGCCATGCTTTTTCAGACGTGTGCATATGAAAACAAAGGCACTGCGCACGTGCGTTTTACCCATATTCTATCGTGATATTTAATTTTTCTATCGTTGCCCAAAATTATACCGGTATTACTGTGAACAGTATGATATGGCCCAGCCCTAGTGTTTAGTACTGTAATTGCAGTCATACTCGTACTCGTCAAAGCCAGCACAAGTCTATTATCAAACCGCCTGTGCACATGTTCACCCTTACAAATTCAATCAATAAAGCTTTCAAATAAATTTAGAAGTTTGCTCTCCTACAAAGAAATGAAAAGTTATTGATTTATATGGTAGCTGTAATCGAGAGAGACACAATATGAATCAAAAATCCAGAAAGAGAACATTATATATAAGTTAGAAACTGATTTGCATGTCACTGATTGAAAGAAGTATTTGACTACAATTTTACCTACAACCCCAGCCAGAATTCTGGTTCACACAGATTGGGGGTATGCTCAATTATAGATACTCCCGATCACAACTCGTGATGTATATAAATTTCCTCCATTCCAAACTTCTCCACCACCATGGCCAAGACCAAAAAGCTGTCAAAGGATGTCAGGGACAAGACTGTAAACCTGCACATGGCTGGAATGGACTATAAGATCATCAGAAGGCTTGGTGAGAAGGTGGCAACTGTTGATGAGATTATTTGGAAATGGAAAAAGTATAAAATGGCCATCAGTTGCCCTGGGATGAGAACTGTACATGGATTGACTCTTCATATAATGCTTTTTTTTTCTCCTTACTGTACCTGAGCACTGAAATTGCTTTATACAACATACCTCATTCACCCGTTCATAAAATACTTTTTCTGTGCCTGAGCATTTTGGATCTAATATTCACACACTTTCTTATTTCACTGAAGACATGCAAATCAGTTGGTGTTTGGTTCATATTCTGTCTCTCTCCATTTAAATGAAACTACCATAAAAATTAGAGACTGTTCATTTCTTCAGACATGAGCAAACTTACAAATTCAGCGGGGGATCAGATCATTATTTCCCCCACCGTGTGAATATACAAAATTAGAGATAGAAAATTAAACTACCTAGCAGTTTATACGGTATTTAAATGCCCGTGAAAATCTGCAAATCACTTTTCACTAATTGAGGTCATTTTATGTGCATAAAAATTCCCTCAAGCATGACTTTAGTGAATAGGTCTATTGAGGTCCATGGTTAAAAGAAAGTTGAGATTTTCTGAAGCATTCCTATGACTACTAACACCTTTTTGACTAAAAATGCTAAATCCTTGACATGTGTTTGATCTGTTTAGGTGAGTTCACCCATGAGATGCAAGTGCGTTTCCGACAGGAAATGGAGAAAGAGAAGAAGGTAGAGGTGTGGAAGGAGAAGTTTTTTGAAGAGTATCATGGGCAAAAGTAAGAGCCAAATCATTTCATCTAAATTTAATGTATTGTTCACGTTTCACTATTATTGCTAGACATGTAGTATCCTTTTAACTGAAAATGTTTATATTTCTGCCCATACTGTTACATGTAATTGAGACATCAGCCTACAATAGCTTACATGTCATGTTCAGTCTGGTATTCACTGTGTGCTAAATTGTGTTGCTGTGTACTTGTAGGTCTGGCCTAACACAAGAAGAGTCACTAAAGCTTACCATGAGTGAAGCCAGCGAAGTTGCAGCTAGTGTTCTAGACAGTGATGTGACTGTGGTGGCAACCGGTGCCCCCAAAAGACGCAGCGTAGGTCGGCGGAGGCGAGATGGTAGGATGAGGAGACGTACGCGAGCTGACCTGCGCCGGAGGGCTCGCAGAACCATCTGCAAGACCACTCCATCCCTGCAGTCTGCAGAAGCAGCTGAGGCCAATGCAGCTGTGGATATTTCAGCAGTTTCTGTTGGCTCACCCATGTCCGAAAACACAGTGGTTCAGGGAGAGGTAGTGCTGCAGACCGACTGTGGGGTGGAGCTCCCAGATGAGAGTGGTTTTACAGAGCCAAAGCCTTCTCCCATTCCAGAGCCAGTCACATTGCCACCCCCCACACCTGTTCCAACTCCCAGCCCCAGCCCAGCTTCAACTAGCGCTAATGAAGAGCATGAAGTCGCTGCTCGCTTGCTCCCCGAAGAGAGTGCACCTGTGTTGGCTTCCACCACTTCTCCGTCCTCGTCCTCCTCCTCCTCCTCTTCATCTGCCTCTTCACCTGTTTCTTCACCATCTTCACCTTCTGATAGACAGGGGACATTTGTTGGAGTCCTGGACTCTTCTTCATCCTCCTCAGCCTCCTCAAGTGCTGCAGTTGCTGCAGATCCCCTGGACGATACCGCTTCTGTGATCACCTCCATCACAGGAGGAACTGCCACCAGCAGCCGTGAGAGCAGCCCATCTGTTAGTCCAGCTGCCACCCCTCTGCCCAGCACCCAGCTGAAAGAACAGAAGAGAAGGCCAGATGAGACTGAAGCCTTTTCTAGCTTCCCCGAAAAGAGGCCACGGCTTGACGACCGTCAGTCCTTTCGTACCACAATTGACAGTGTGTGTTCAGAAAAGCCGCAGCCGACAACAGAAGAACCCAAGGTGCCACCTATCCGGGTAAGTGTTAGTGAAATAATCCAGAAAGGTCCAGGATTACTTTCTGTCACACACAGTTCTTGGTGCACAAAGACAAGTAGTCTATATAGATGAATGGATAGCTGCTTGTTATCAGATAAATTTTGACTTGCTGTCCCTGTGTTTGTTTCTCAGATTCAACTGTCCAGAATCAAACCTCCCTGGGTCAAAGGGCACCCCACCTACCAGATCTGTCCCCGGATCGTGCCGCCCGGCGAAGGCTCGCGCCGGTCGGGGACAGGGGGTGCGCGCACCTTGGCGGACATCAAAGCCCGTGCACAACAAGCCCGTGCCCAGCGCGAGGCCGCTGCTGCTGTTGCAGCCTCTGCCGACGGGACAAGCCCGGCCAGGGTCAGGCTGCGGCCTGGTGCTGGGCTACCGGATAGCAGCAATGGAAGACGATCGCGAGAGCATCCAGGACCTATCGAGCCCGGAGGAGGAGGTGGAGAAGAAGAAAGTGAAAATGGAAATGAAACAAGGGGAAGTAGTGGGATGGAAGAGCAGGGATCGTCTTCAGGCACTAATTCGTCTGGAACACAACTACAGCTTCTTAATGTAGAGCCTACATCTGAGCCTTCCCCTTCATTGTCCACTACCTCAACCTCCATGTCCTTGGAGCCCCCACAGACGCCAAGTCCTCAGCAAGCGGAACCAGTTGGGGGGGCAGATGGAGAGTTAATTGAAGCAACCACAGCTAGTATCCAGAGCTCCTCCAACGGACTCACAGATGGGGCTGCCTCACTTTCTTCAGAGCCTGATGTGTCACCAGCCATGCAGTCTGCCAGAGAAAGCCAGGTAGTTGAAACTGTTGGCAGTGCCCCTACTGAGAGCGCAACTGTTGGTTGTGAAAAACCTTCATTAGCACAAACCTCTATCCCAGATTCCCTTCCGAGGTTTGGGCTCAGGGTGTGGATGTTATTCAGACGCTGGCCAGTTCTTGTCATGCCAAGGACCAGGAGCAAGGGAAGGAGGCTGGATTGGGTAGTGTTATCCAGCATGGTTCTCACCATGTTGACCCCCAGGAGGCATTCTCCCATACAGCCACTGAGAGACAGCGATCAGATGGCTCTTCACCCCAACATGTGGATTCCTCTAGTGCTGAGAAAGATGAGGCTGGCACATATAGCGACTCAACAGAAACCGCTTCAGACTGTGAGAATGAAAGCCAGGAGGAAGAGCAGCAGCAGCCTGGCCACGAATGGTGTCCTCAATTGAACACTCAGAGGAATGGCCAGCTGGTGATTTGTAGCCCTCCTCAGAACCAACAACCGGTCATCCAGACCCACATGACTAGCCGCCACGGCCAGACCGTCATTCAGCCTTGCTTCCCCAGCAGCATGACTCAGCCACAACATAGCCGTATCCATTCACAAGACTCTAATGCTCTGTCTGCACCCCTGCCACAAGGGCTAAGGGACACAACTGTTGTTAAAACTGAGTCTGGAGATGACTGTAGAGACTCCAGACTGAGCTCTGAAGAGGAGTGTCATGGAGCTTTAAAGTCTCCTGCCACTCACTCAAATGCTGCATCTGCCTCCAAAAGACTGGCCAGTTCAGTCAGACTTGTGTCCAGTGTGGAGGCCAACAACCCTTTGGTGACTCAGTTACTTCAGGGCAGCCTGCCTCTGGAAAAAGTTCTACCCTTACACTCTGCCAACAGACTGGAGATTAGCAGATTACCAGGAACCCTGCCCAGGCCACCAGCAGCAAGAACCCCAGGGACTCGTAACAGGCCTGAGGTTTCAGCCAAATCTTCAAGCCCAGAGCTGACTACTCCAGTCCAGATCCATAAGTCCCCAACATCCCGCCCAGTTTCCTGTCTGATGGAAGCCCCAGCTGTACCGCAGTATCAGTCCTCCCAGGCCCCTGGAGCTGTTCCAGTCATCACCCCTCTGCCACCCTCCTCCAGCGGTTTATTGTCCTCCAGAAGTAAGCAAGACCTCATGTCTGGGTCTGCTGTGGAGTCTGCAGTTATCAAAGAGTCTCATGGTCAGCAGCCTTCCCAGGGAGCCACTCCAGACAGGCCTCAGTCAGCCCATCGGACCATGTGCAATGGACCCTCTCCTCCTCACGCAGACCCCTGCCCAACAGAGGTGATACCTTGTATTAAGATTAACTGGCGTCCCCCTCAATCTCAGCTTCCCCACTCTCTGCAACAACCCCCGTCTCCTGCACCCACTGTAAAGAACGAAGTTGGTGCACGACCCTCTTGTCAAGCTATTGCCAAATCCTCACTCAGTGTACCCTTAAGTGTTACCAAAAAGGAACCTGGGAACTCTGTCGATGGCTATCTAAGCGGCGGGGCAATAGAAGGACTCATCAACATGGAGTTTACTTTGGCCAGGATGGCAAAGAAAGATCACAGCAAAGCTCCCTACTCCTCTGGCTCTCCCTCTTCCTCCTGTTCTCCCTCACCCTCCGCTCCCTCCCTTCCCTTCCATCTTTATGGGAAGCTCCCCAAGCAGGGTGGAGGAGTTGGAGGGGTAAGCTACACGGCCAATGTTTCAGTGATGGACAACAGCAGTTTCTCCCGGAGCATGGCAGACAGTGTGCTGCAGCTGCACCCCCGCTTGGGTCCCAGCCAGACTACCCTCAGCATTCAGGCCTTTACTGACAGTACGGCAGAGGAAGTGGCACTCAAGTGCTCGTGCCGCCTCAAAGCCATGATCATGTGCCAAGGCTGTGGTGCCTTCTGCCATGATGATTGCATCGGGCCCTCGAAACTCTGTGTGTCATGTCTGGTGGTCAGATAGTATGCTGAAGTTTCAGTGCACTGTAGAACTGCTGTTTGTATAGTGTAAGCAGCAGGGCCGCAGCTTTCAGAGTGTTGCCAGAAACCTAAGTATGGTAGAGAACACAGGAGAAGCCAGATGGTCAACATTTGCCTTGTAAAATATGACTGGTCTGTATTGTTGCAGATTTCCTGTTTTTGTTTGAGCTGTACTGATTATTATTGTTGTTATTGTTGTTGTTATTATTATTATTAATTATTATTATCATTATTATTATTATTATTATTGTGCATCGGGGCATGATTGATTGTAAATTGTGCCTTTTTTTTTCTCCTCAAAAACATTTACCTCATCTTATCTTGCTCCACCTGTTATCATTTGGTGGCCATCATTTTTTTGGTCCCGTTTGTCAGTCAACGGGGAATTACTGTTGTCTCTGCGCAAAGAAGTATTTTTTTAACCATTAAAATGAGTAAATGACATTGTATCACCAGTTTGGTTTTTTTGACTCATTTTATGATTCCGTTGAGTTCTAGTTTGTAGTTACAGTTAATTACCAAGAACAAATAAAGTGAACGTTATGTGCTGTTAAAATTTGAATCCTTGATAACTTTCAGAGTTTTTACCAGCAATGGGGATTGTGTTAAAATACTGCACCTGCCACGTGGCAGGAGCAGCACAGGACTGGCTGGAAGAACACAATGATTTCAGGGTATCCACGGGATGTGCCGGAACAAGCCAGAGACCGGATGCAACCAACTGCACCCTAAGGATCTGCTGCCAGCATGAAATGGGACCCTGTGCCCTGAAGTGTCAGAGCTGATTGGTGATATGAGACAGAATTTGTATTCATTTTTGTATTTTTTTTTCGCATTAAAATAAATTGTAGGCACAGAAACGGATAAATCAGTCAGACTGTACCAGTATAAACAGCTATACGCACATTTCAGTAGCTAAAGGATAACCAAGGAGTCTGCTTCATACTCCAGAGTTGGTGATGGGTTTCTACACCGTTCTGTGCTGGGATCTGTATAATGTACTTTCTGCACTGTACATGGCCCCTAAGGTAGTGTTATTAGAAATGTTATGAGAGAACAGTGCATATGTTTTCTTTGCTATGCACATTATCCACACAATCCTGGACACTTGTTCAAGGCATCTTTCAAAGTCAAAGACCTGGAAGCATTATATCTAATGAAACAGACTATAGCATGTAGTTAAGGCTGCAGTAGGTGACCCTGAATCCTCCCGTAATTGTGCTGTGGCTGCTGGGGTTTCCCATCATGTACTGAGTGTTTCTTCTTCACTCACCATGTCTTTGTACACCACTCTGCATTGAATTATTAGTTATTATTAATCTCTGGCACTCTTTCACTGTGTGTCTTTGTCCTGTCTCCCGTCCTGCACGCCCTACCAGTCACAGCAAATGGTTGCCCCTCCCTGAGCCTGGTTCTCTAAAAGATTTTTTTCCTGTTTAAAGGGGAGTTTTTTCATCGCACTGTTAACAAGTGCTTTCTTACAGGGGGCCGTTTGATTGTTTTCTCTAGTATTGTTATTGTAAGGTCTCTATCTTACAATATAAAGCACCGCACGGCAACTGTTGTTGTGATTTGGTGCTATATAAATAAAATTTATATCAGATGGATCTGTATGTTTGATTTGGATTTTTTTCCAGATAGTGTTCCTGATGCAATTTACCTGAGGATTGGGACCAATAGGAGGACACTAGCTTGTGATCGCATGGGGTCAGGTTTTTGTATCTAGAATAAAATTTAAAATCCTTCTTTCATAGGATATGATGAAACCTGATATCTTAAAGACCTTTTAGTACTGTATTACCCCGACAGAGCACTTGCTCCCTCAAATTTCTAAAAGTAGAATGTGAGGCAGAACCTTCAGCTACCAGTTTGGTTTTGGCTGAAACCCTCGCTACTTTGAAAGTCACTTGGTTATGCTATATGCACAGGCACTGTGGTGGACTTTCCTTGTTGCGCTGAACATTTCTTCTCCTTTCACCTCTATTTAATCCTGATAGTTATATATGTCACTACCACACGTCATTAATGTTTGTCTCCTCTCTCCCCTTGTGTTTTGGTCTTGCATCTCTTTCCTTTTGTTTTTCTCTTAACCCACCAAAGTAGGGACAGGCTGCCCCTCTTTGAGTCTGGTTCTGCAGAAAGTCTGTTCATGTTCAAATAAAACAACAACAGAAAACACAGTTATTCCTTCCCATTGTTACAAAGTGCTGCTCATGGAAGTTTTTCCGATTGTTGGGGTCTCTCTTATATTGTATATAGTCTAAAGCACCTTGAGGTGACAGTTGTTGTGAAGTGATAATGTATGAATAAAAATAAACTGAACTGAATACAAGAGAATATTGGAAGTATACTAGAAATAGTCAAGGAGCTTGGAAAGAAAAGCATCTGGACTTTTAAGTTGCTTGAAGACGTTTCACCTCTCGTCCAAGAAGCTTCTTCAGTTCTAGGGTCAAATGGTGGAGAGTCCCAGATTTAAGCCCTATGGGAGTGTCCCCAAGAGGCTCATGGACCCCCTATTGATCCTCTACCTAATCAGACGAGAGACAGATGGCAAACTGTGTTGTAAGCTGCCCCCTCTTCAAAGGTGGTTGTTCACAGTGGACATAGATGGCTTCTTTCACACCACCTGTTTTCTCTGTCCAAAATATGAACATTGGCATTCTTGAAAGAGTGGCCTTTGTCCTTTAGATGCAGATGGACTGCCAAGTCTTGTCCCATTAAGGTGGGTCTTCTATGTTGTGTCATGCATTTATGAAATGGATGTTTGGCCTCACCAATGTAGAGGTCTGAGCGCTATAGAGGATCAATAGGGGATCCATGTCCCTCTTGGGGTACACTCCCATAGAGCTTAAATCTGAGACTCTCCACCATTTGACCTTAGAACTGAAGAAGCTTCTTGGATGAGAGCTGAAACATCTCCAAGCAAGTAAAAAGTCCAGACGCTTTTCTTTCAAAGTTCCTTAGACTACAATGACCAGGATGACTGAGAACCTTCACAGACATATACTAGAATTACACAAAACCTTGACCACACAGTCAGTTCTAACACTGATTGTGGTTTTCCAGAACCTTTAAGAGGTTTTAGCAGTAAAAGACTGTTTTACTGCTAAAAGACCTGGAAGCATACACTCAGTCCAGTCCATATTCATTTTGGGTTGACCTTTATTTCAAGAGCAAACATAAAGACTAATCCATACACAGCCATCATTAACACATAGACAGTACAAAATAAATATTCACCATCACTTTGTTCATCATTACCAGATAAATACTGAAATATGTGCAGCTCAATTTTCCCAGTGTATTGCAATGTACTCAAAATAGCTTGTGGAAAAAAGAAAACTCATATAAACAGAAGCACAAAAGATTTTTTAGAAAATTATTAAAAAACTTTCTGTTACAAAATATTTGCACTTAAAAAGATCCCAGTGTTTTAAATAAATAATAAGATATATAAAACAATTCATAGTTGATATCTTAAAATATTTCCTCTTTGTTAAGCGGTGCAGAGGAAATGACTCCCTTCTCTTAGTTTCCGGTTAAAATCTTCTCAGGTAGCACTTTGAAATAAAATCAAATCAATAATGAATAATAGTCAACATAAAAATATTACCGCAGACATGAATAAATAAGTTATTAAACCAACATTTGCAGTCGACTTAAATAGATACACAGTAATAGTAACAATGAATCTACAAACTAGTCCTGGAAGTGCAACATCACTATGCTCATATAGAATACTATCAACATTACTGAGTGGAGATGGGAAATGTTCACTAACTAAGAATCTGCTCAGCTCAGGCGGGATACTGCACTCCTTTGTTCTGTACTCTCTGTGCCTGTCTGTGTATACCTTGAAGTGCCGTTGCTTATGGCAACAGTTTGCTTTCAGTGTGCCTTGACACGCTTTACATCCACACATCTGTTCACGCTCACACCTTTATAAAGCAACATGCAAACAGGAAACAAATGCAAAGAACAGAGGACAAAACTCCAATGAGAAAAACTCATGACACAGAGTATCTAAAGGGTTTGGAAAAAAAGATTGGTGGCGTCACCGTGATGCCCTGCCACCTGTTGTCCTCCAGTTTCTCTTACACCTCGATGCCCTTTACTGCCTGATTGATGGACTCTAGCAGAGCCCGGTTCTCGGGGTTCTGGTAGCAGTCTTTGTTGGTAAACATGTGGGTCAGGGTGTCCACATAGCTGTCAAAGTTCTGCTCTGATAGTGGCTCCTGCTAAAGACACGCACGTCAAGAGAATAAAAAGGTGTAACACCCAAAACAGTGCTAGTACACAATACTACTCACATGGTTTTATCTCTTAAATGTATGCTATCATTAGTTTTCTTTGAGAGAGACACTTGCATTGGGTTTAAGTTATCAGCTGCTTTAGGCTGACTGTTCTATTGTACTGAAGCTATGCTGTAAAAAACATTCATCGCACAGGGTTGCTTACTGACAAACATTTGATTTGGGTAAAAATGCTAATTTGGAAAAAATGAAAGAAAGGCTATTTGATCTTACTCTATAAATCTTTTTAGACTAAAGTCTTCAAGGGGTTGAACCCAAGTTGAATTTCAAGTGAAATGTTTAAAGCTGCTGAAATGAGGAAGATGCTCAGGTCTTTTTTCTTAAAAAGCAGCAATGCTTACCATGGTAGGCAGGCTGATGTTGGCTAGGCTCCGGATCAAAGCCTGACTAAGGCCAGATAGCTCCAGGAACAAGGCCTCATTCCTTTCTTCTATCTGTTTATTCTCCTCCTCCATGCTCTTCAGGTTCTTCTCCATAGAAGAAATCTAAAGCAGAGAAGGACGCAACACATTCCTGAAGTAGCACCACCAACAGCTCGACAACTACAAACCCAATTCCAAAACTACTGGGATGCTTGTAAAATAGAAACGAAAACAGAATGTAATGACTGGCAGATCTCATAAACCCATATGTTATTGACAGCATATTCATAGCTTCTTTGTTGGTTGAACGGATGGAAATGTATTTACAGACAGTGAAACTGGGTCCGCTGCCATAAACCGGCGAGCCTGGAAGTCATTCTTGCGAATGCCTGTTTTGTGGGTGCCGGGAAAAGCAGTGTTCAAAGACATTTTTCTGGTACTCAGTGTGAGCTGTGACGGCGTTTAAAGCGCAGTTTTCTTGAAATTATGCAAGGACCTCCCCATGGTTCTCTCATCCAATTATTTTCAACTCCTGTCACCCAATCAAAGAAGAAGTAGTGCAAACAACACAAATTTATCACCTGCTAAGTGACTGCTTATGTTTATCTGTTCTGTACCAATCCTTGTCACAGTTTTTACTTGTATACTAATCCCACTATGCATTTTGATGTCTTTAAAGCATAATCAAGCAAACAAATGACAGAATGCTTTGGTGACCTTAACTTTTATCAAAGTACAGTTTTGCTCCATTTAAAGTAATGCCACTGTATAATAACCCCCAATTTTAATAATATTATTAACAGCGCCTCAAGAATATTTTTGCCCTTTCAACATGCATGTGTAAAAACCTGATATGCAGTTTGGAATTAGACCTTTATGTATATATATGTACTCACATGTTAACTAAACAAAAGAGATGGAATTTAGAGAGGCCATGTGTTTGTTTGGACGTTTTCTGAACTATGATGTCAATAAGTAATTTAAAGAACAGAAAATGGGGTGGCTGTAGCTCAGGAGGGAGAGCAGGCCATCTGCTGATCGGAAGGTTGGTGTTTTGATCCCTGGCTGCCCTTACTCTGCACGCCAAATATCCTTGGGCAAGATATCAACCCCAAGTTGCTCTAATTAAAATTGCATTCATCGGAGCGAGAATGTGTGTGAATGGTAGTTAGTAAGCATGCTTGTGTAAATGGGTGTGAATGGGTGAATGTGTCATGTTGTATAAAGCGCTTTGAGTACTCTGGGAGAGTAGAAAAGGCCAGATAGCTTCTCTTCTCTTTGGCTCTCAGCGAAGGCGGTCGCACTTTTCTCCTCTCCACCTTACCCTTATCTTCCCTGCTTAGCCTCTGTGTCCTTGTCTTGTCTCATGTGCATTACTTTCCCTGGAACAGTCTCTCACTGTCGATCTCTAAAACCTAAAAGAGAATTATGGATTTGATCAACTGGTCTCTGAATGCTATTGACACCCTTTTCTCAACGAGAAGTCTGGGCTCGGGAGAGCCCGAGTGCCCTGGAGGGACTTTCCCTGCTGGATACACGATGGACGGGTGGCAGAACTGGAGAGTCATGTGCCTGGCAGGACTGTCGATCGAGGACGCTGAAGATATCTACCTATTCGGAACCATGATAACATGGTTCTTGCTGATCGGAGCTGGCTTGGCCCTGACTTATCGGAGAATTGAGAGAGCGGAACCGGCTGTTCAAACCCAAGGCTGCCCACTGGAATCGAAGCGACGGGACGAGGTGCGACCTCTCACAATGAACGCAGCATGGTTAACACCTTGGAGACGCTTACAGCTGCTGTGAAGGCTCAAAACAACACCATTGAGCGTATGGTGGGATACATCAGAGAGGGCCCTGCTCAAGATGAGAACCTTGAGCGAAAGTTGGATCACATCACAGAACGGATCACTGCAGTTGTGAGGTCTCAGAATCAAAAGAATGATAACACCACGGATCAGAAGTTTGATACCATCATGGGGAGGCTCGCAGCTCTCCAATGGGAGATCGAGAGACCAGTGTCCGAGTGTTAAAGAACAGCTTTGAAAATTCTCCTGAGCTGCTCGCATGAAAGAAAATCAACAAATTCGAGATCATAATGCAGACACCACCATGGCGCCAGCTGCAGGCCCAAGGCTGAAGCCGGACAAACACTCCCTGATAACGACTGTGTGATGACTATTCTCCCCATCCCAAGGCTTGATTGGCTGGAGGACTGTTTACTTAGCCTGATAGGGCGAAGGACACTGTCTCAGCTGAACTATGGACACGCACACAAATACACTTACACTGATAAGCACTCACTCATCCCCCCTCCCTTTCCAAACGCCTTCAATGCTTGTTTCCTGCGAGGGAACACGGCGGGTCTGTGTACCGCGCTGGAATGGTAGCGCTGTGCAGGGTGACTGCTGTGTTCGCTTCGTATTACTCCTCACCCCCCACCCAATCCTGTGGCTTGTCATGTCTTTCACAAAGTTGTGCTGTGGACATTTGTGTGCTTTTTTGTGCAGAGGAGTTTTTTTGTTTCCTGTTCTCGTGCTGTCCTACCATGGAAGCACAGCATGAGTAGAGGTCTCTGTTTTTCCTCTTGTACTTTCCCGATGTTGTGTACATTCAGTGTTTTTTTTCTGTAACGCTACCGATCTCCGACTTATATCCCCATGTAATGTCTGCGTTATGTGTGTAAGGTCGGGGGGTGGGGGGGGGTGGGGGGTGGTATCTGATACCTGTAGATACAAATCGGCTACAGTGTGTATTATCGTGACAAAAGTATAACACACTTTATGCTCCAATGTGATGTGGTGGAGGAGTACAAATACCTGGACACCCATATACACAACAGAGTGAACTAGTGTAGTATTCAGCTCATTCACCAACATTACTCATAAACCAAAACAGGACAGAAGTAACAACGCAGGCTTTGGTAAATGTACCTCTCGGAAAAAAGAAGTCTTGATAAGGCAAGACATTCCATTGTTTTCCCAATGGTCATATAAGTGAATTCTGCATGGATTCATTAAAAAAAAAACAAAGCCTTGTCAAGATTTCAAAGTTGGCAGTGTAGTGGACATTAGCAAAACTGTATTTTGATAAAAGTTAAGGTCTCCAAAGCATTCTCTCGCTTGTTTGCTTGATTATGCTTTAAAGACATCAAAATGCATAGTGGGATTAGTATACAAGTAAAAACTGTGACAAGGATTGGCACAGAACAGATAAACATAAGAAATCACTTGGCAGCAAGGTGATGAATTAGGGTGGTCTGCACTTCTTCTTTGACTTTGTGACAGGAGTTGAAAATAATTGGATGAGAGAGCCATGGGAGGGCCCTGCAACCTTCTGCATTTTAAATGGCGTCATAGTTGGCACTGAGTACTGGGAAAAAAAAAACATTTTTTCTGTCCCCGAGGGCCCTGAAGTGACTGGCACTGTTTCTGAGCCATGGCACGGGCGCCAGGGCAGGAGTGCTGCGAGTGAGTGCAGCCAGGACACCTGAAGTGGGAGTGTCTGCTGATTGAGGTGGGACAGGTGTTCCGCATCGCTGGGGCTCCGGCACCCTCCCCGGTCCCTGAGGGACATACAGCATCCTCGTAAGGAGTCAAGTCTTTATTGAGTGAGTTGTGACACTTGCACAGAGGAGTGTCTTTGCGTCCACTGCCATAAATGGAGGTCCCGTTTGAGGCTGTTGGCATGGATCACTGGATGCAGTTATCACTTTGTCTTAGTTCTAGTGGTTTATGCAACGTGATACCCAGAAGTAGTGCCACTGCGCACTGCAAAGAGAGTAGTGCAGGTGCTGCTGTTTCAGGTCATTTCAGTCTGTAAAATCCATGATTTGTAAGTTCATTCATGAGATGTGAACATAGTTGGGATCGCTGGTTAGACCCTCTGTTGATTGTAGGCCTCCATGGAATTTTCTCCCTTTGAGTTACTGTTCTGCAGGAAGCTACAGGGCTGCTCAACCTGATCAAATAAAACTGGGAGGAAGGTCTGAGTCCCGCTAAAAATGAGATTCAGTATGTCCTGGACTTGTGAGCAAAGCTGCATACTTTGGGGTGATCATTTTGAGAGAATTTGCACCAGGCCCAGGAGCGGCAGCAGTGCCAGTACAACAGACAGGGCTAAACTTTGGCAAATTTTCACCTGGAGATAAAGTGCTTTTTTTGCTACCTTCTTCTTCTCGAAATTACTCGCCAAGTGGCAAGGACCCTTCATGGTCACACGGCGAGTGGGGGACGTTGACTATAAAGTGATATGGTCGAACAGGGGAGGTGCCACTCAAACTTGTCACCTCAACCTCCTTAAAGCGTGAAGAGAGGCTGAAACTGATTCTCTGGTGAGCCTGGTAAAAGAGAGAGATGAGTTGGAGCCGGAGGTACCAAATTCCACCATTCCCGCCTCCCTCCATTGTGATAACCATCTCACATAGTCCCAGAAAATGGATGTTGCAGCACTGCAACAGTGTTTTGCAGATTGTTCTCCCTGCTGCCTAGCTGTATGACTCTCATAGAGCACCAATTTGAAACGCAGCCTGGCGTGATGGTGCATTTACAGCCCTACAGGTTGCCTGAACATAAGCGACAAATTGTTCAGAAAGAATTGGCTGAAATGCTGAAAATGAGAGTGACAGAACAGTTGCACAGTGCTTGTTGTAGGCCCATAGTTCTGGTTGTGAAGAAAGATGGGTCTATACGGTTCTGTGTCTGTTACTGCAAGGGGAACAAAGTGTCATGGCTTGATGCCTACCCCATGTCCTGGGTCGACAAGCTCCTGGACTGCTTAGGCAGGCCAGTGTTATTTTTCATGACACTGGATTTAACCAAGAGGTACTGGCAGATTCCCTTGTCTGCAGAATCCAAGGAAATGACAGTATTCTCCACTCCGTACAGTTTGTACCAATTCATCACACTGCTGTTCGGCTTGTTCAGAGCTCCGGACACAGTACTGTGGTAACACCTGGGCGAACGGAATGCATTGTGTGTGCCAGAAACGTTAAATAAAAACTAACCAAACAGTTACAGAATGCTGTGTGGGTCAGAGTCTTTCACATATAGATGATGACATATTGAAAGATTTGCAATTTTACACAGAGGAACATTATTCTGGAATTGTTTCATAATTGAAAACAGATTTTTGCACAAGGTGACACTCTGTCTCTAAGATGCTCTGATTACACACAGTCATGTTACCAACCTGTGGCCAACTATTCAAATTAAGTGCAAAATGTTCCTCCAGCTGTTTCTTTTTTTTTTTTTTTTTTTTTTTAGTAATAATTGCTTTTCCAGCCTTTACATAGTAAAATGTCTCAGCTTAAACATCTGATATGTTTTCTGTGTTTGGGTCTGTAAAATTTGCAGATATTCACATTTTTTTAAATGTTTTACACGGTGGCTCAACTTTTTTAAGAACTTGGACTGTATACAGTGGGGCAAAAAAGTATTTAGTCAGCCACCGATTGTGCAAGTTCCCCCACTTAAAATGATGACAGAGGTCAGTAATTTGCACCAGAGGTACACTTCAACTGTGAGAGACAGAATGTGAAAAAAAAATCCATGAATTCACATGGTAGGATTTGTAAAGAATTTATTCGTAAATCAGGGTGGAAAATAAGTATTTGGTCAATAACAAAAATACAACTCAATACTTTGTAACATAACCTTTGTTGGCAATAACAGAGGTCAAACGTTTACTATAGGTCTTTACCAGGTTTGCACACACAGTAGCTGGTATTTTGGCCCATTCCTCCATGCAGATCTTCTTAAGAGCAGTGATGTTTTGGGGCTGTCGCCGAGCAACACGGACTTTCAACTCCCGCCACAGATTTTCTATGGGGTTGAGGTCTGGAGACTGGCTAGGCCACTCCAGGACTTTCAAATGCTTCTTACGGAGCCACTCCTTTGTTGCCCGGGCGGTGTGTTTTGGATCATTGTCATGTTGGAAGACCCAGCCTCGTTTCATCTTCAAAGTTCTCACTGATGGAAGGAGGTTTTGGCTCAAAATCTCACGATACTTGGCCCCATTCATTCTGTCCTTAACACGGATCAGTCGTCCTGTCTCCTTGGCAGAAAAACAGCCCCATAGCATGATGTTTCCACCCCCATGCTTCACAGTAGGTATGGTGTTCTTGGGATGCAACTCAGTATTCTTCTTCCTCCAAACACGACGAGTTGAGTTTATACCAAAAAGTTCTACTTTGGTTTCATCTGACCACATGACATTCTCCCAATCCTCTGCTGTATCATCCATGTGCTCTCTGGCAAACTTCAGACGGGCCTGGACATGCACTGGCTTCAGCAGCGGAACACGTCTGGCACTGTGGGATTTGATTCCCTGCCGTTGTAGTGTGTTACTGATGGTGACCTTTGTTACTTTGGTCCCAGCTCTCTGCAGGTCATTCACCAGGTCCCCCCGTGTGGTTCTGGGATCTTTGCTCACCGTTCTCATGATCATTTTGACCCCATGGGATGAGATCTTGCGTGGAGCCCCAGATCGAGGGAGATTATCAGTGGTCTTGTATGTCTTCCATTTTCTGATGATTGCTCCCACAGTTGATTTTTTCACACCAAGCTGCTTGCCTATTGTAGATTCACTCTTCCCAGTCTGGTGCAGGTCTACAATTCTTTTCCTGGTGTCCTTCGAAAGCTCTTTGGTCTTGGCCATGGCGGAGTTTGGAGTCTGACTGGTTGAGGCTGTGGACAGGTGTCTTTTATACAGATGATGAGGTCAAACAGGTGCCATTCATACAGGTAACGAGTGGGGGACAGAAAAGCTTCTTACAGAAGACGTTACAGGTCTGTGAGAGCCAGGGATTTTCCTTGTTTGAGGTGACCAAATACTTATTTTCCACCCTGATTTATGAATAAATTCTTTACAAATCCTACCATGTGAATTCATGGATTTTTTTTTGACATTCTGTCTCTCACAGTTGAAGTGTACCTCTGGTGCAAATTACTGACCTCTGTCATCATTTTAAGTGGGGGAACTTGCACAATCGGTGGCTGACTAAATACTTTTTTGCCCCACTGTAAATTATTATGTTTCCTTGGTTGTTATGGAGTTGAATGTTTTACCAGTGTTGGTAGCTGCGTAGGAAGACTGACCAATACACCATATCTGGGTGTAATGTCACATGGCAATATCTGGAATAGAACATGGGGTCCTGCTGGCTGTGCAGTGACTGAAAAGCTGCACTCACCTGAGTATGCAGGTTTATCATGTCGGCCTCCATCTCTGAGTTGGACTCATTCAGCTCATTGATTTCCTTATTGAGCTGCTTGATATCTTCATCATTGTCCAGCACTGAGCAAGATCAGAAATTCACTATTAGCAAAATGAATGTGAAGACAACTAATAGTCCTGCTTTGGTAGCCTTTGGATTACACTCAGCATTTAAACTATCTGATTGTAATCTGATTGTTGGGGTTTTCTCTCTGTTATAGTAGTGGTTTTACAATATAAAGTACCTTGGGGCAACTGTTGTTTTGCTTTAGTGCTATATAAATAAAATGTAACTCTCATTGTGAAGTATAGGAGCAAAAACAAATGTAACACAGGCATAATTTTGAGCAGAGAGGAAACATCACGGTTTCTTACCATCACTGGCTCTGAACTTTGCAGTGATATACTCATCTCCAGGGAACTTGGCTCTTTTCTTGTTGGCTGATGCTCTGGGACAACCTGACAGACTGAGAGAAGCAGCTGATGAGGATCAAGAGCTCTTACATTCTCACACAAGGCTGAAATAGTGGACACATGGATGAGAAGGGACACACACACACACACACACACACACACACACACACACACACACACACACACACACACACACACGTCTTGAGCAACCCCTCATTTTTTCAGATTTTGCCAGGAAAATGGAAAATAGGTTTTTATTTAAGTGTACAAACATACATGAAAATACAGCAAAAATAGAATTTGTACATTTCAAACGAGCTTTATTGTAAATATTTTGCATGGCCACCTTTATTATTTGTCGCCTCGCCTCTGTCAGTGCGCCCCGGGGTGGCTGTGGCTACAATGTAGCTTGCCATCACCAGTGTGTGAATGTGTGTGTGAATGGGTGGATGACTGGATATGTAAAGCGCTTTGGGGTCCTTAGGGACTAGTAAGGCGCTATATAAATACAGGCCATTTACCATTTACCATTTGTCAAAGAACAATTCAAAAAACCCTCATGGAACTGAGTTCTTGGGGCTGGTTAACCTTAAATTGTGGCCCACCATTGGATCCAGCCCTGGGTCCATGGGGCCTGTTCGGGCATAGCACACAAAAATAACAGTTTTGCCGCCCTGTGGATCCACCACCCATGGGTGCAAGCACTGTGATTGGGTGCAATGTTTCTCTATAGACACTTCAGTGCCCACAATGAAGTCTCGTTGGAGTTACCTGGTGAGGGATGATTGAGAGTCCCTCCCAATCATCCCTCTCAAGATTGAGAGAAACAGCTTGCTTGATCTAATCCAGTGGTGTTTTGTTATTGGAAATCTGTGCTAGGCATGGGTTGGTGAAAACAAAAGCCATGTTCAAGCATAACATTGAACTCGTTACCAGAGCACCTTAGGTTAATGATGGACATTGTTATTAGATTATCTGATATGAGGCCATATATCAAATCAAAAGATTGTATGTATACATATACACACACACACACACACACACACACATATATATATATATATATATATATATATATATATATATATATATATATTGTTCACTCAGCTGAAAAGGTGAACTGAGTTTTGTAAAATGTTCACCACATCGAAGTAAACTGAGTCAGATGGTGGCCAAGACCGCTGGACAGACCTGGAAAACCCAAACAAGTAGTGATGATAAACTGAGTGGCTGATAGAGGCCCATGTCTGTCGAATCTTTAACTCCCACATCTGAAAGGATTTCTTTTGCATCCCAGGGGAGGGTGGGGTAAATAAAGTCATAATGGGCCATGTTCAGGACCAATTCGGAGGCATCCAGCTCATCTGTACCTGTCACGGCAGTGGGACCAGGGGTGTTCTGAAGCAGTAGAGCAGTATCAGAGCACCAAAAGGGCTGTGGCTTTGGCAATTGTAGAATCATGGGTGTGAGCACCATGTTTGGATGAGATTCACCCTCGCATCTCAACATTGACACTGACATTGTGGGGCTGTCAAATTTAACAAACAAATGTAACAAATCTAAGCATGTTTTCAGCAGGTATTGGATTCAACCCCTTGTCTCTAACGTTCTTGATTTATATCGACAGGATTGCAAGGCATTTCCAGGTTGAGAAGGGTGTGGAAGAGAAGAGTGCAATCTTCAGCATGCACTGGCGCAGTTTACAACAGAGTAGGAAATGTCTGGGATGAGAGTCAGCACACCCAAGAGTCTGAGGCCATGGTTCTTTGCCAGAAAAAGAGTGGAATGGTCTCTCTGGGTCGGAGGTGAGAGGCTTCCTTAATCAAGGGAGTTCAAGTGTCTTTTTATTCATGAGTAATGAGTAACGGAGTACAGGTTGGACTGACAGATTGGTGTGGCATCAGCTGTAATGTGAGCATTGTACTGGATTGCCATAGTGAAGAGGGAGCTGAGCTGAAAGGCAAAGCATTCAATTTACCAGTCCCTCTACATCACAACCCTTACCGTTGGTTATGAAATCTGGGTAATGGCTGTTTGCAAGAGTTTCCTTTGTAGGATGGCTGGGTTCGGCTTTAGACAAAGGTTAGGGAGCTCAGACATCCAGAAAGATTTCAGAAGAAAGCTGTTTCTGCGTGTGAAAAAGAGCCTGGGCACCTCCTTTTGGAAATGTTCCAGGCACACCTAACTTGGAAGAGACCAGATCTCCAACCCTACTGGCTGAAATGTACCACCAAACCATGACAGAGCTCCAGTTTTTTTTTTTTAATACAACTCCCTGTAAACAACTACTATTATACATTTCACCTGACCTTTTCTGAACATGTTTTTTATAATTCCAAATTTGAACTCATTACTTCATAAGACCTACTGCCTCTGATTGCCTCACCTTGAAGCAACAACTGTTGCCTCAAGGTGCTTTATATTGTAAGGTAGCCCCTACAATAATACAACAGAGAAAACCCCAACAATCATCTATGAGCAAGAGCTTTGGCCTAATCTTCAAAGTAGAGATAGTGTCTCTCCTGAATCGAAATTGAAAGCTGGTTCCACAGAAGAGAGGCCTGAAAACTGACAGGAGGTTCTGCCTCTGATTTTACTTTTAAATACTCTAGGAACAACAAGTAAGCCTGCAGTGCAAGAGCAAAGTGCTCTAAATGGGGTGATATGGTACTACAAGGTCATTAAGATAAGATGGGGCCTGATTATTTAAGACCTTGTATGTGAGGAGCCAATGAAGAGGAGCCAATATAGGATAAATCTGCTCTCTCTTTCTAGTCCCTGTCAGTATTCTTGCTGCAGCATTTTGGATTAGCTGAAGGCTTTTCAGGGAGTTTTTAGGACATCTTGATAATAATGAATTACAGTAATCCAGCCTGGAAGTAAAACATGCATGAATTAGTTTTTCAGCATCACTCTGAGACAGGATATTTCCAATTTTAGAGATATAGTACAAATAAAGCAGTCCTACATATTTGTTTAATATGGGTATGGAAGGACATATCCTGGTCAAAAATGACTCCAAGGTTGCTCACAGTGTTACTGGAGGCCAAGGTAATGCCATCCACAGTAAGAATCTGGTTAGATACAGTATTTCTAAGATTTTAGGGCTGAATAAAATAACCTCAGTTTCATCTGAATTTAGAAGCAGAAAATTAGAGGCCATCCAGGTCTTTATGTCTTTAAGACATTCCTGCAGTTTAAATAATTGGTGTGTGTTATGGATCGATAGATAAAGTTGGGTGTTATCTGCATAGCGTATGTATTAATAGCTCTAACCTTAATCCTACTATTGATCTTGTTTTTAATGTATCTCTCTTACTTTTTGGATCTTACTGTGACTCTATCCTGGGCATAGATATATTTGGCTGTGACTGACCTTGCTTCTTCATGATGGTCCCCATTGGCCTGTTGGGTACCTATGTACTTGGAGCTGTGCTACACGTATGCTATCACACCTTCTGTGAACTTCATCCCTTTGGTTTGGATCACCTACAGTTAACTGATGTCTTGCTCACTCCTGGTGTATAGTTTCATGACATCCATGTACAGGAGTGGTTGAGGGTTATTCCACTCATTTCACTCCTGAAACGATATCTGTATCCGCTCTTAATGAACTGGCTTAGAAGGTTGAGGTCTATCCAGGCTACACCCACACATAGATGGTTCTTCTTTTCTTTTTAAACACAGCTTTTTCTATATGTTTGGACCTTGTGTCCACACGTAAACAGCATTCACTGAAAACTAAGATTTTTAAAAACTCCTGCCAGGGTGGAGATTTTTTGCATTTACATGTGGACGAGGAAAACTGAGATTTAGTCACGCAATGTCAAAGGTGTGCGCCACGTTATTGTTTACATGAGATGAATTTCAACAATGGTGGATATAGACAAAATACTGTTGCTGTTAATCTTACAATCTACAGTTTTTACACGCTTACATATCAAAACACAGTTACTGTTCCTCCATTTACAAAGACAGAGGCGTCAGAGTGAACTTTGGACGTGGCTTCTACATTCAGCACAGACACTCTCACAACCCAAATCCTGATGCCAACGCTGTCATTGGGTTTGAATACATAATTAAATTATGTATTCTGCATGGATTTTGTCCATTTCTAAGTTTTGAGTCTACACCAGCCATATTTCACAGCACTGTGAACTTATGATTATGAATCACTCAGACTAATGTAAAATTTTCAGTTTCTTTCTTAATTGAATAAACTCTGGCCAAGAGAGCCAGTGAGACAAAATTCAAAATACTGTCTTTACTTATTAACATTTGAAATGATACAGAAGCTTGAAAAGTAACAGAAAATTAGCTGTGTTTCCAGAAAAAACACAAAAACCTTTCAGAAGTACTTAAGGTTTTGTGAGGGCAAAAAACCCTGTTTACCGTGTTTAAGCTTCTAGACTTCTGATTGGCCAACATTTCTATACGGTTAGGATTTGCCATGTTCTTGACAGCGTTTGACTTCGTTTTTTGCATTTACATGTAGATGGAGATTTTTCAAAACTGCATGTGTGGATGGGATTTAAAGTAAAAAAAAGAAAACGGAAAATCTCTGTTTCAAAAATACGCGCGTAGGTGTGGACGTAGCCCCAGAAGAGCAATGGACATCTTGGTATTTTCAATTGAATTAAATTTAAATCATACAGTGCTAAATCATAACAACCGTTACCTCAAGATTCTTTGTATTATTGTAGTCTTTACCTTACAATGTAGAGTAAAGCAGAGAAAACCCAAACAATCAGAAGCCCACAATGAGCAAGCACTTGGAAACAGTGGAAAGGAAAAACTCCTCTCTACAGGAAGAAACCTATAGATCAGTTGTGGGTGGTGGGAGGGAGTTGTAGGCTTTCTTGTAGTCAATGCAGGTGGTGCTCAGGTTAGTCTGCCTGGTCTTAGGGTCCTGGTGTACTGCTCTGTTTAACAGAAGCTGGTCATTTGATCCTCTGGTGTTGTTTTCAATGCCCAGTGCTCATGTAATGATTCACGTGCTTATTCAGCTTGGTTGCTATGATACTTGACAGGACCTACCATGTTGTGAAAAAGCAGGCAGTTGGCCAGTAGTTCAACAGTGTTATACCCTTGTGGAGCTCCTTCATGATCGCTATTGCTCTGCCCTGTGTTAGTCAGTCCAGATGAGTACCTGCTTTTAGTTGTGCTGTTTAGTTTAGTTGTGCCACCAGGCAATCATTGAATGAATGTCTTTAGCCTTTCTTCAGCTAGTAGGCATTGTTAGGACCTGGTGCTCTCCAGCTCTTCTTTCTGGAGTTTTTGGATGCTGGCCTTTGTCAAGGTGACTGATTCTTGTTCTGGGAGGTTGCTTTGGTCTGCTCTTAGTCCATGATATTGATATTGTGTGACACCTTTCTTATACATATTCCTCCAGTACTGCTCAGACACAGCTCTTTGTGGGTCTGATCTTGTACTACTGTTTCTTTGCAGTGGGAGTACACCTTTTCTGTGATGCATCTCTTCAGCCTAGTGGCCAAAGCTGTGAGCCTTTTTTTGATGGTTTCAAGAACTTTATTTATAGATATATTGTTGTATTGCTTATTTGTCCAGGACCTGTCTCTTACAATGCCCTTTGCACCTCTGTTAGCCGACTAACATCCTTCTAGTCTTCCCTGAGTTTGCTTTCTGGCCTTCTTCTTAATGGGGGGCTTTTTCTACATGCATTTTTAATCTTATATCCAAGTGTGGCAGTGGCATATATGAGCTTACTGGTGTCTGTGATGCCGGTATTAGAGATGGTGAGCAGAGTTCTGTTCTCTGTGAGGATCTCCTCTGATGAGACTCAGGGAGCCGGGAGAGTTGTGCTCTTGGCTGTGTGGCTACATTAAGTCTGCCCACAGACTTCATCCTCAGCTCAGTAGATGCATCATCTACAGTTACACTGCTCTCTGCCTGAGTTAGCTCATCATATTTATATGGTCAACTGTTGTTCCCATTGTGCTGTAGCCTCGGGATCTCGCAGCTTTGATGGTTGCCTCCGCTTATTGATGTTCTTGCACTGAGCTACCGTCTGACTATCTTCTGACTTTCATTCCTCTTCTCTCCAGAGCATACCTCCACCTTCTTCCTACGGTCACTACAGATCACATCAAATGTTATCTGCTAACAACATGGTCCACAGAGACTCCTGCTTCAGCTCATCTGTCAGCCTGTCCAAGTACAGAAATCTGCTGTATATATATATATATATATATATATATATATATATATATATATATATATATATATATATATATATATATATATAAACCAAAATAAATCAGAAGTTTGGTTAAAACCACTATTAATGTTGCACTGATATTCAGGGTACCTGCGATGTGTCAAGAAGCTGCCGTTAGCATGACCAGAACCGTCACAGCCTGGTGTTGGGCAAGATGGGCCCTCGGTCTTGAAGGCCTTCCAAGAGAAGGGTGTGCCATTTAGAAGACCTTCCTTCTGCCGGCGTGCTGCTAGTGGACATCCATAAGCACTGCGATGAGTGGCGTACTTCCCACTGATGTGGCCCAGGCTATCACAGCCAGGAACAGGACATCTGTAGCCGGGCAGAAAACACTGTCAGGCTAGTTTGGCTTAGGTTAACACAAGACATTTTAAATTTGGTACATGAATTTAGACAATGGCCTCTGAATGGGTTAAAGTAGACAAATGTGTCATTTATCCCATTTGTCCCATCATTGAAATCCTTTCCATTTTTCTACAGGAAAGAATAGAGGCATAGTTTTAAAATAAGTAAGATATTATCCTCTTCACAGGGTCAGTGTGCTGTCCTGTGACAGCCCTGAAGGTGGTGTAAGAACTAAAACTCCATCATTCATCTGAATCTGGAGGAGCTTCTTCCCCCAGGCTATTCGGGCCCTGAACCAGGTGTAGGACTGGACTCTCCCACACACATCACTATAAGACTGGACTCTCACACACATCACATCACCACACGCACCACCACACATTTCCTATAATCCTATAATTCCTATAATTTATAATCTTTATAATCTCTTTCTGCTATTTGCACATTTTTTACTGTAAATTTCTAAGTTAATTTGTAAATTTTGTAGTAGCCTGTAAATTGTAAATACTGTTAAACTTTTTTTCTGTCATTTAATGGTCGGGCACTGTACAGCTACAAGCATTTCACCCCATGTCATACTGTGTATGGTTGTGTGTGTGTGTGACAAATAAAATTTGAATTTGAATTTGAATCATCATAATTCATCTTCTGATACTTAATATCTATAATACATTTCTTTTGAGCCAAAGTAAACCAAATTATAATCTAACAAACACACACACGGTGCTAATGAGCTATTGTTGCAAACCTGAGCAGCTCAGAATCTTCTTTGTCATCCTTGGTAGGGGTTGATTTGACTCCACTTTTCTTGGCTCGGGGGCATCCAGACAAACTGGCACAGAGGAAGAAAGTGGACCACACAGAAAAGACAAAGCTTTGCTTAAACATAGGCTAAATAAAATCCTTTAAAAGAATGATCTCAAAAAGTAAAAATGTCATTTGTATATTTTGAAACATGTAAGCTAATATAGGTGAAACTGATTCTGTTTAATGCGCATTTTAACAGTTTACAAGGACTCAGTACATTTACAGTGAGTTTATGTGAACATTATATTCTGTTAGCTTAATGTTTGTCATTCAATGTCAGCTTCTGTCTTAGTGAGACTGGTGGACTGTGTAAGCAGTAGGGACCAAGAAAATAAGTCTACACACAGACTTTTTTTTTATTATTGCCAAAGTGTGACATAAATACACTGAGTAACTGATGTAGTCTGTAACGAATGTGTGATTAGGGAGGCAAACTCTCACCTGCGATGTGAAGCATAGTTTCCAGTGATGTGGCCTGATCCATCACAACCTGGAGTTGGACACCTGAGACAAACAAACACACACACGCACACACGCACACGCACACACGTGCACTTATTCAATTTGCAAATTTAAATTATTAGCACATTGCTGGCAAAAATGATTTTTTTTCCACCAGATTACTTAGAATCAATGTTTTTTTTGTTTCCAATTTTTGATATATTGTATTATATCAAAAATATTAGTATTTTATATTAGTTTAAAAAGGAGAGCAAGGACAGAGCTGTAGCTGTGGAGGTGAGAGACGGGAGAAAGCACACATACTTTAGTTCTGCTGTGTGGGCAGCCATGAGGGTCCGAAGTGATTTATCAGCAAGAGGACAGCCTGACAGACTGAAAGATAGGTTAGAGAGAGAATGTCAGAACACCAGACAGATCAGAATGTCTGAGTATGAGTGAAGGAAAGAGCCAGAACCTGAACTAGACTGCAGAGCCAGGACAGAATTGAGCAGGATACACAGCAAGGACAGAAATGGTATTATTTTAAATTCAAGTAGTGTCATTGTTAGCTTCCCCTAAATATGTTCTTTGGCATAACCAGAGTCATCTACTCTGAATGGTGTAAGTTGTAAATGTAACAGTCTACTGTTTGCTGAAACATCTGAAAGGTCTCGTTTGTTCAAATGAAGAGAGAATGAAGGGAAATCCTCAAAAGTTTCACTGCGTATCCTCTACATATAGTAACCATGTATTAGTTTTCAAAGGAGCTTTGCAAAGAAAAGCGTCTGGACTTCTTTAAGTTGCTTGAAGACATTTCACCTCTCATCCGAGAAGCTTCTTCAGTTCTAAGGTCAAATGGTGGGGAGTCCCAGATTTAAACCTAGTGGGAGTATCCCCCCGCAGAGGGACAAAAGGACCCCCTGATGATCTTCTAATCGCCTGAGCCAAGGTGTGAAAATGGGTGTGGGTCCCAATCAGCCAGGGTTTCGGGTGAGCTCATTGTGAAACCTGGCCCCACCTTATCATGCGAATTGCTGAGGTCAGATGGCCCGGGATGTGAGTGGGCATTAAGGCGTCTGGGGAGGGAACTCAAAACTGGATTATAGATGGCAGACAGTTGGTGTTGTAAACCACTGCCTCTGTTCAAAGATGGTCGCTCACAGTGGAACTTAGAACTGAAGAAGCTTCTCGGATGAGAGGTGAAACGTCTTCAAGCAACTTAAAGAAGTCCAGACGCTTTTCTTTGCAAGCTCCTTTGACTACGATGACCTGGATGACTGAGAACCTACACAGACATGTATTAGTTTGTTTCATTACATGAGGTCAAGTGTGAGAGGTCCCAGTTGTCTGTGCTAATGTGCTGAACAAACACTGAAGCAATGAAGATACAAATTTTACATGAGCCATTTCATTACAGCTGAAGAAACTTTTTCAATGCGTGTACCATGCTACCCCTGCCCCCCCGAGACCCCACCCACAAAATGGGAATCTATGTAAAACCTAAATAAATAAAAATAAAATTCCAAAGCTATAAACAATTTGAAAAAATGTCTTTAGCTGAGAGCTGTTAGAAAAACTAGTTTTAGTTATTTGCAAAATAAGGAGATAAGAAATAGAAATCTCTTAAAAGTTACACTTAGTGACACTTTTCATTTCACAATTCAAACACTTTCAGTGTGGTGCTAGATTGCAGCCAAGTATGTGGTTTAGTATTGTCTTGCTGACATAAACAAGGCTTTCCCTGAACCTAGCAAACATACCTGTGTGGGGTCACAGTGGGTAGATGTGGGTGAACTGTGAGACTGTGTTGGCTGGGCAAATCCACACTTGCCCTGCCCACACAATTTTGACCTTTGGGTTCCCTTTATGGGTTTTAAAAAACTATGAAGGTTGGATAGGCTAGCCCAAGTGTGCCCCATAGTGAAATTTTGCCCATTTGTGTTCCCCAGAAGGAATTCTGTGGGCACTTAACTGTGTGTGGACCATGTGTGGGCACACCCGTTTAGTGAGTGATAAGCATTGGTTTTGTCCTGCTCACACAGCCCCTCAGTTCATGGGCACATTTGCTGGTATATTATTTATAATACAAAAGTAAAGGTGTTTCATATCTTCTCTAAAATAGATGAAAACATGAAATGATAGAACATGTTTTATTACAATGTCAGAAATATAAGACTGAGAGAAGATGACTGATTTAAAACCTCAGTAAAATTAAAGTTATACTTGCTCTAATTGATATACTGCAGAAGAGCTCAACAAGTAAAATATATTAGGCCAGTATCTGAGCATACTGTAGATCTGTTGCAGGTCTACAGTGGCCCCGCACTGTTGGACCAAGATATGGTTTGCATTTCATGCTTGAACTGGACCCCTGATCAGCCTACTATGGGCCTTAGTAGGGTAGTGAAATGTAAGCCCCGTGGGTCTATTCCTAGTGGCTTTACACAGCCTCAAGGGGGCATGCTGTCATCATCTGGATTGCAGCATATGATCCTAAAAACTTGTATATATCATCTGGCATATTGCTCTCTTTCTCGCACTTTCTCTCATAAAATTATATAAAAGCAGATCAGAGTCTGGTCAGAGGTTGAATAGACAGGTCATTATTTAGCACTTTTCTTCTTTATCTGAGCACTCAAAGTGCTTTACACAACCTGCCTCAGTCACCCATGCACACAAGCACTTTTTTCTATGCAAGTGCTTTCTATCTACCACCTACAGGGTGCAACGGCAGTACTTCAGGACTGTTTTGGATGAAGTGATTAGAGCATGTTGTATAATATGTAATACATGTGCCCTACACACTATCTTATGGCACTTGGAGAAAAAGATGAGTTAAGCCAGGATTCTGCTTATCATTTTCTCTTTAGTTTTTAGTGCAATCATCCCACAGCTCTCTCTCTGACTGGACTGAACACCTTACTCTCAAATTAGATTTTGGACTTATTGTCATGATCCTGGGTTTTTTGGCCCAGCATTTTGAGTTTTCTTGTGTTTTGATATTATTTTGTATTCTAATTTATATCTAAGTCCACTTTGTTATTCTAAGGATTTATTCTACAGTACCTAGGTTATTCTGTTTAGCCTTTTGATTATTAGATTCCCCCTTGTGTCTTTGCCCTCTGTGTGGCTGTGTTTATCTATGTTGTGAGTTTTTGTGTCTTGCTTCACTCATGTTTCATTCTGCTCCCCCCTGCCTGTCATGTTATCCATGTTTGCCCAGTCATGTCTCTGTTTGTCTGCACCTCTCTGAGTGTGTTCCCATTATTTCCTGTTTTACTTTGGTAATCTCCTACGCCATGTTTTGCTTGCCTCTCTTACTACCTTGTCTACCTTGTCTCATGTATAATGTTTAACTGTACATGCTCAGTCTCATTGTGTGTAATTTGCCCCAGCTGTGTTCCCCACAAGTTTCCTGTTCCCTCGTAATTCCCTGTATATTTAAGCCTTTTGTTTTCTTCCGTCCAGCGTGGCAATCTCTCTCATTCCTGGCTGTGTGAGTCTCTATGTGTTAGTTTATAGATGTACCAGTATAGTTTTGTGTTATTTCCCCTTTCAGCAAATAAATCTGTCCTATCTTGTTCAAGCTGCACCACTGTGGTGAAGCTTGTCGCTCGTTGGTATGTTGACTGGTTAACTGACAGCAAGGCTCTGCGACTTTTGAACTGAGGATGGATGGTAAGGATGGATGTTAATGCCTTTCTGGAGACCATTTTCAAGGACACAGTAAGACGTATGCCCTCTGCACTGGGAGACACGCCTCATATCCCCATCATTAAAAAATCAGCACCACCCAGAATTTACAATAGCTTATTTCCACAGACAATAAGACTGCTAAACTCACTGTGATACGCAGAACAAAGCCACTTTTGGAAATAGGTATAGTGAAAATGCCAACATTTTATCACAATTTAATCAAAACACCCACAATGAATAGCAAAATAATTGTTTTTCCAAATTTTTAAATACCTCATACACAATGCTATTTCTGTTTTGTTTGAAGTAATTATTTTATCAGCAGTTTCTCAGTTCTTTTTTTTTCTTGTTCAGTGAGAGAAATCTCACTCATTATGTTTTAGGTTTGAATAAGTGCATTAAAGTCAGGTTCAGTGTTTGAGGTGGAAATAAGAAGGACACTCACATCAACAGCAAGGTCCGCCTTCCCTTCTGCACCTGAGAGCTCAAGGATGTCCTTGCCTTCCTTTTCACAAAACTAGCACTGACTTACAATAACACCTCCTGTCACGAACCTGGGTCTCTGACCCAGCGTTTTCAGTTTACGTTTTGAGTTCTTAAGTTATTCCTTTATTATGTTGAGTAATTGGATTATCTTTTGGTTGCCTTTAGTTTATTTATGTTTCACTTAGGTCTTCGGTGTTAGTCTGTCATGTTTCTTGTCTTCTTGTACATGTTGTGAAGTTGTATTGTCATGTCTGCTTTCCACTTTGTTTCCTGTTTTATTTTGATAGTCTCTGTTCTATGTCAGTGTAGTCCACTTTGCTTCCTTTGTCTCGTGTCAGATTAGTGTCAGCTGTTTCCCCATGTGTTTCCACTTCCACTAATCACCCTCGTGTGTATTTAGTCTGTGTATTTCTGTCAGGTTGTCTGTTGTTCACATCATGTTCTCCACACCATGTTTCTAAATTTCATGTCCAGGTTTTTAATGTTGTTTGTTTTGTTCACCCAGTTTAGGTTAATGTTAGTTTTGCTTCAGTTTGCCTTGCCCTTTGTTTGTACCTTTTAACAGCCTCATTAAACGTCTCGCTTTTTGTTAATATTCAAGTTTTCTTCCACATTCTTTGTGTCTGCATTTTGGGTCCTCTTTGCAAATTCATACAGTGTGCTGCCGCATACTGCGACACCTCCTGGTATATAGCACAATGCAAAAACACCAATTTCAGTTCTGGTTTGGACAGCCAATCATAAAACCTGCTGGTTTGTTCCATTTCAGGCCAGGCCTATCTAAGCAGGGAGTCACTTCTATAAAAAAATCACTATATTTGTGGTCACTTTCACTCTTTAATTGTGTCAGTGTACAAAGATGGAATATCGGGCCTATGTCATAGACATTGCAGCTTTAGTCCAGAGACAAGGAGAAAAGGTCTAGCAAAGATTCAAATGTCTGTTCCCACTCTGCATCAGACCAATTGTTGTACTTTTTTGTGTGTTTAGCTTCATAATGTTCATTCAAACTGGAATCCTTAAACACAGCTATCTGCTCTCCATAAACTAAGCAGATGGCTTTACCTGACGTCAGTAAATAAGTACTAAGAAGCTCATGTTTACATTCTTCATAAATGTTTTATTTAATGTGAGCTGATAACTTTGAAGGCCAGCTTCTTTCATAAAACTCTGTTCCAACACATTTAAAGTGAAGCTGCATTCGCTTGCACAGGAAAAACAAACAAACAGTCGCCTTCAAAATAACAATAAAGTTGTATTGTGTGGTGGCTGGAATATGACAAACTATTTGATCTTATGTGGACTGGCCACATGTTGGATGTGCCACAGATGCTGTACAATGTCCAGGTATGTTTCAAATCATTTCATTCTTACACCTTCACTGCTTACTCAAAAAGTAGGTCCATATTATCCAAACATCAGTGACACAGGGTTCAAAACTGGTCTAACGCATTCTAGGACAAGTGGCAGAAACATTATCTGTTCCCACTACAACCTCACAGAAGTGGACATCGGAGCAGCCAACCTTAAACAAAGAAATGTGATGCTTGTCAAGTATTGATGAAAAAGAACCAGCTGGCCTGTTGTCGTTATCACCTACTGTATCCTCCAATAAAGACAGATTGGTGTGGAATGTGCGAGTCACCAGGAAAGAGGGACCAAAGCTATATGTCAGCTGTGGGAATGAGATGGCCTTGCACACTATTCTCCCAATGACTGAAATGTATTTTGACTTAAAACTTGTTATATAACTATGGGAAACCTTTTCTGTTTGTTTATTTTTGTTTATTTATAAGGAACCCCATTAGCTTCCACAACAGTGGTTGCTAATCTTCCTGGGGCCAAAACCATCAAATACAATCAAATATAATATTACACAATAAATTGGATACCAAATATCTGCATAATTTGGCTCTTATATCCACAGTAAGGGTTTACGATTAAGAAAACATAAGCATATAAATATTAATAACACTGAAACAAAATACACACATTTCCATTACAAATGACATTGCCCTCTTACAGTATTTACAATGAATTAAAAGCTGCCTAAATAGGCTTATAAGTGATTTTTAAAATTATGAATAGAAGCCAATTCTCTAAGTGCGTAAGGCAACTTATTCCACTGAAAAGGTGCGCTAAATATAACAGAGTTTTTCAAAAAGTTGTGTTTAACTCGAGGAGTTACTAAATTGCGGTTTGTTGAAAATTGTGTACTATGATTATGTATTTCATCTGGATATTGCAACTGAGCAGAAAAAAAATATGGTGTGTTTAACAGTATTACTTTCTTTAAAAATACAAGTAAGCCATAGTATAATTCAGCTTGTACAGAAAGCCAAGAAAGTTTATCATGCATTTTATCGATATTTGTATAGTATGAACACTTTAACACTAAACTGGCCGCCTTGTTCTGGACTAACTGAAGTCTGTTCAGAGCTGACTCACTGTTACCACTTCATTGTATCCTAGATGAACATGTTCATTTGTTACTTAGACAAAGTTTACTTCTTTGATTCCACCTTCTTGCATGATTTGGGATATGCATGTTTGCAAATTTGTTGCTGTTCAATAATGTCATCAGTAAGTCCACAGTAAGAGTGTTGCTGTTGAGGGAAAGCAAACAATGTTCTTCATGACTGATGCACCTTCTTCAGCTTGAAATTGTCTTTTAAAGCACTGTTGGTATGTAATCTAAAATATGAATTTTGCTTCTGTCAATGAAGAGTAAAAAACATTGGCACAGAGTTTAGTAAAGAAAAAAACGAGCGAGTATTTTCTGTGTCTTGTGATTATTTAATTTAAAAACATGAGAATGGAGGCTAGAGTCTTTTCCAGCTGTCATAGGATGAGAAGGCAGGGTACACCCTTGTCATGACTTTATTCCAAGGCTCTCGTGGCAATATAGACAACAATTCATGCTGATATTTATAGATCTGGCCAATAGGAAGAACATGCCCACACAAGAAACCAGCAGGTGGATATTTCCTCAGTTTTGCCCAAGTTCACGTGGTGTAAGTATAGAGAGGGAACCTGAACCCTCCTGTCATTGTGCTCATTCTGAGGAGAGGAAGAATTTGGTCTGACTGCTGACTTCAGCCAGGTATTGGAAGTAGAGGGCAGTATAAGTAAATACAGTATTTTGGTAATAATGTGTGAGAAGCTTGAATGCTTTGCTTTTCCTGCAGTGAACACAGCTATATACACACACTAGGAAAGTCACAGGATTGGATGCCATAAAAGTAATGTGTCAGCAGAGATGGGCAGTAACGTGTAATCCGATTACTTTTTTCAAGTAACGCGTAAAGTAAGGGATTACTATTGCAAATTAGATTACTGTTACTTTCCCGTAAGCACGCTGTGTTACTGCATTAATAAACCGTGATTTTGTTTGTCTCATGACAATGAAGTACGAGCGTGTGACGTCTGTGGCAGCAACAGACGTGTGTAGATCAACAATGGATAATATGGAGGACGGGAGAGAGTACGACCATGCAGCTTTTAAAGCTTGGAAGTACTCACATTACTTTGAGTTTGATTCCGTAAAAAGGGTAAAATTAAACTTCAAATCTGAGCAAGCACCGAGCACGCTGCCACGGGAATGTGAAATTCACAGAGAAACCCCCGGATCCCCCCACTGACATGACCACTGCGGTGGCAAACCTCCACCAGCCCCACTCCTGCTAAACAGGTGAAAGTAGATTTAAGAGTGGCATGACTTAGTGCTGCTGAATCTTAGATTTGAGTTTTTTCTTTTGCTGTGCATTACCTGCATCTATTTGAAAGAGTGAGTGTAAACGCAACACATTATTTTATATGCTGAATATGCAGAAAACAGGTTTAACTGTTAAAAATTTTCTTCAAGTCAAAGACAGTTACATATAATAAAATGTTTGCTCGATGCAATGTGCATAAAGTTAAAAGATTAAAACTAATAAAACAATTTTTAAAAAGAGGCTTTTCCATTTGATTCAATTTTATATGATGGATTATGCAGAAAAATGGGCTGAAAGGTCTATTGCTTTATTACCTATTCAGATTGTGTATCATGTTTTTAAACTAAGTAATAAAATAATAAAGTATATAATTACTGTTGAAAATAAGTAATCAGTAAAGTAATGGGATTACTTTCTTGGAGAAGTAATTAGTAACTAATTACTATTTTCAAGTAACTTGACCAAACTGTGTGTCAGTAATGGTGAACAGTGTTCTGCCTGCTGTCAGACAGACTTAGTAAAGAAAGGCTAATGAGATTTTTCTTTCTTTTTTTTACAGGCCAAAATGAATGATTTTGTTTTGCTATAATCACACTTTGAAAACAGCAGAAGTAAACACTGGACATTACTTCTAAGCTAGATTTGAGGTCTTACCTCCGATGTGATGCGTAATTGCCAGTAATGTGTCCACTGCCATCACAGCCTGGAGTAGGACACCTAGGGTCAAGAACACATTCACAGATCAGTGTAGTGCTTCTACAGACTTTTCAGAAAACAAAAGCTTTCTTGTGTACATATCCTGTGTCTTGCATTGTCTTTTTCTCCCATGTTTTCATTTCATTTCATTTAAATACTCTCCCTTTCTAAAAGAGAAACTCATAATTACATATGCAATAAAGCAAGCAACAAAAACACCTGTATAAATTGACTGGTACTTAACTATAACACTTTTCTTTATATATATATATATATATATATATATATATATATATATATATATATATATATATATATATATATATAGTTTTTATTAGTTTTTTTTTTCATTTTCACAAATAGTACATAATTACATAATATAATAAAGTGTACAGTTCAGAGCCATAAAAAAACAAAACAAAACAAAAACCAAACAACCCCCCCCCCCCCCACAAAGCAATAAACAACCCCAAAACAAAGCAAAAACAAAAACAAACAAACAGCCTGAGAACTAAACACAAAACAAAACACCAGCTCAGATCCATCTAAAAAATAAATAAAGAATACAATACAGTACAATACCTGTGGTCCCAGTAGTACGTTGCAGTTGCAGTTTGAACACTCAAGAGAATCCTTATAACATAATACTAGAGACATCAGGTTCCACATAATTGGTTCCTACACCTCAAAGAATTGGTCTGTTTTTGAGTGCAGTACACATGTAAGATATTCCAATGGCACTAGATCCAACACTACTCTTTTCCAACCTTTAGTAGTTGGTGCTTTTTCATTAATCCATTGGAGTAGTATATTCTTCCTCGCCGCATAGGTGAGAATACAATACAACCTCCTATTATTCTTGGATATTAACCACCGGCTGGGGAGACTCAGTATGAGAGACAAAGGGTCCATCTCCAATTTACAACCCAAAATCTTCTCCATTTCAGATAACACATTAGACCAATATTCTTGCAATTTCAAACATGAACAGAGGCTGTGAGTTAGGGTACCAATTTCTGTCTTGCATTTGATGCACATAGGTGAAAGGGTAGGATTATATTGATGTCTGCGAAATATGGATATATGCATTCTGTGTATGATTTTTAACTGTATTGCTTTCGTACGATTACAAACTGAGATTGATTTGGCATAACTCCAGACATGTTTCCACTATTCATCATCAATTATTATACCTAACTCCTTTTCCCATGTGCCTTTAAGCCTCTGTGACATCACTGAAGGTACAGAATATAAAGCCGTAGAAAATATCTTCACAGGTACCTCTTTATCTGTTAAAAATAATAATTTCTTAACATGAGAGACTTCATGACTCTCACTGAAGTTAGTACTGTGCAAGATATAATGCCTTATCTGTAAATAACGGAAAAAGTCATGTTTGGGGAGAGAATATTTCTCAACCATTTGGTCAAATGGCATAACCACATTGTCGGAGAATAAGTCCCTCAGTCTGTGAACTCCTTTGTTCTTCCATTCCTTAAAACCTATATCAAACATCCCCGGTTGAAAGTGAAGATTATTCACAATAGGGGTGAACATAGATGTTAACTTCAACCTTCCCTCAATTCGACATACTGACCGTCAGGCCTTAAGTGTATTAAGTGTGACTAGATTATCACAGCCCGATCTAATATCTTTAAAGTTCTTAAAGAACAGTTAGTCCCTTAATGGATACTTTGAAAGAGAGGTTTCAATCCCCAACCAGATAGAGTGTGAATTATTTGTGACCCAGTCATGAATATAGCACATGTGAGTATTCAATTGATATGTTCTAATACAGGTGTGGGCAACTCCAGGCCTCGAGGGCCGGTGTCCCTGCAGGTTTTAGATGTGTCCTTGAACCAACACAGCTGATTTCAATGGCTAAATTAGGTCCTCAACATGTCCTGAAGTTCTCCAGAGGCCTGGTAACGAACTAATCATGTGATTCAGGTGTGTTGACCCAAGGTGAGATCTAAAATCTGCAGGACACCGGCCCTCGGGGCCTGGAATTGCCCACGCCTGTTCTAATATTTGGTAAATCTAAACCCCCTACTGAACCTGGGAGCTGTAATGTAGCCATCTTAAGTTTTGGTCTGAGTTTGCTCCATATAAAAGAGCTTAGCCAGCCATTCAGATCCTTCATCACCCTATTTGAAATTATAACTGGAATAATTTGAACAGGATATAACAGTCGAGGCAAAATATTCATCTTAACCATTGGTATACGTCCTAGCCAGGAAACGGGTAGGGAATTCCATCTCTCCAAATCCTGCTTTACCTTCTCGAGCAGAGGGGCAAAATTTGCTTTATACATTTGTTTAAATTTTGGAGTTATAAATATCCCTAAGTATACAAAACCTGTGGGGGACCTCTTGAAAGGGGAAAGAAAACAGTCCAGTTGGCACTGAATTAGGGCTCCCAGTTGGCACAGCCTCCGACTTAGTCAAATTTACTTTATAACCAGAAAATTGACTAAATGTATCAATAATGTTAAGTAAAGCCGGTACTGATGTCTTGCATCCAGAGAAAGCACCAAACCGCCCATGTTCCTTTGCTGAGCAGCCTGAATTAGACAGAGAAGGCGCCTGACATTGTTATGGGAATTACGGCCTTTTATATAGCCTGTTTGATCTTCTTTAATAATTAGAGCTAGGAGAGTTTCGAGTCGAGTAGCTAATATTTTAGAAATTATCTTCTGGTCCACATTTAGAAGAGCTATCGGTCTATAAGAGGAACAAGACTCTGCACACTTCCCCTTCTTCAAAATAAGAGAGATATTAGGTTCCCTTACAGTCTGAGGTTGTCTGTAAATACTGTGGTCATAAAATCAGACGGATGAGCAGGAGGGTAGTAAACATTCAATATAGAAACAACCATACCCAATAATATTTCCTTGACTATAACATACCTTCCATGCCTGTCCTTGACACACTCTGTATTTGAAAAAGGGAGGCTTTTCCTCACAAGGATTGCACCCCTCTACTTCTTGAGGTAAATGAGGAGAAAAATACCTGTCCAATTCCACCTTGCTGTAATTTAAGGTGTTCTACATCATATAAATGTGTTTCTTGCAAAAGTGCAATATCAATGTGTTCTTTTTTCAGAAAGGTGAGTATTTTTCTCCTTTTAATAGGATTATGGACCACTCTTACATTCCATGTACACAAATGCAACTGATTACTTGCCATATTATTTAAGTCACCTGCTGATAGACAAGTTACTGAGGAGTAGTGTCTTCCTGCCTCTGTTCCAGTGAATGAAGCAGCGAAACGGCCTCCTTCGGGGTGTTAAATCTCCTATGAGTCCCGTTCACCATTACTCTCAAGGTAACTGGGTATAGTAATGCATAGTCCACATTCATCTTCCTCAGCCGCACCTTTACATCATCGAAAGCTTTCCGTCTTCGAACGACCTTCATTATAAGTGGCCTGGGACGTTGATCAACGCCGGGCTTTGGTGCTGAGGATCGGTGTGCTCGGTCAAGTTTCAGCCTCCCTGCCTTTGTGTCCATCTGGAGGTACTCCGGGATCCACTTTTCAAGGAACTTAACTGGATCTGGGCCCTCCGTGCCTTCAGGTAAGCCGACTATACGTACGTTGCACCTGCGACCTCAGTTGTCAAGTTCATCTTTATGTTCTAGCATCTCATGTATTTGTTTCTCGAGTTGTGCCAGCTTAGCCTCTGATAATGTCGCCGTGTCCTCCACATCAGCAATCCATTTCTCCGCCTCATTCATTCTGGTGGCGATCGCCTGCAGCTGTGAGGTCTGTTCTTTAATAGCTTCGAGAACAGTAGAAATCTTGGAGTCAATTACTTTAGTAAGATTATCAGTTATTCTATCCAAAGCGTGAACAATACTTGGCTCCATAGAGCCGGGACTAGCAGACATGCTCAGTATCTCCGGTATGGTGCCTAGCTCCTCTTCGTTTTCAGCATAACTGGGAGTTTTCCTCAATGAATTTTTTGTACTTCTGTCTGAGATTTTTAGGAAGTAACTGTCCAGGTTCATGTCAAAACACTCCCCTTTAGAAATTCTGTACTTGACGCTGTTCAAATATAAAGATATGAGATAAATATTAACAAATACCATTGGAGCTCACTCAGCCACAATGTCTACTCTACGGCGCCATCTTGAATTCCCCCATAACACTTGTCAACTCTGAGTACTCTTTTGTGCTTTTTACTACAAGCTTCATTCACCCAACCACACACATGTTCAAACCTTGGTGCCCGCTCTAACATTCACACACACACTCCAGTTGTGAGTCATGAGCATTGGGAGGAACTTGAGTTCAGTACTTGAGGATACTGACCCACCCACATTCTGCTTGGTAGATGACCTGCTCTATGTCCTCAGCCACAACCATTCATGTGTCACCTTCTGTCACCTTGCTCATTTTTCAGAAAGAAAAATGAGTAAGGTGACAGAAAGTGACAAACAAGAGACAGAAACCTTCTGTCTCTTGTTTCTTGCTCACCCTGGCTAAATAATAGAACTTGTGGTCTTCAACATGCCTGTTGAAAAGCAGAGCAGCTATGAAAGACCACGGGTTTGTTTGTTTATCAAACAATGAGACAGTGAAAGAGGCTATTTTAACAGAGCGTTATCTATTTATCAGTGACTTTGTAGATAAGATGAAATTATCTTTATGTTCCTCCCATTATGAAGATGATCACCAGTGTCCTGAGTCATGTATCTCCTTCTCTCCAATAAAAGTGAATGACTTAGTTACAGTAATGGGAAAGATGAAACCCTCATCATCCTCGTTAGAGATCTTGCCTCCTTCTGTCCTGTTTGGAACTTTCACAATCACTCCATTGCTGTCTATTATTAGCAACTCACTGAGAAAAGTTTGTGGGTTCTCTCAACACATCGCATTCGATCGGGGACCCCAGTTTACATCCTGCATTTGGAGAGAGTTCCATGCCATTGTCGGTGCCAAGGTTAGTCTTTCCTCTGGCGTCTATCTGCACATTAACAGGAAAACCAAACGAGCCAACCAGGAGTTAGAAGCACTGTCCACCTGGAGCAAGTAGCTATCCTGGATCAACAACACAGTACCATGACGTCTTTGGCTATGGTGTCTCTACATTTAACATCTATCAACCTCCTCTGTTTCCACCAACTGAAGCTGAGAGTTCTGTCTCTTCTGTGCAGCAGCATCTGCTTAGCTGTTGGCACCTGGAAGGCCACTTAGGCTGCTCTCCACAGGACAATGAACCAAAATACGTACATTGCTGACTTGCTGACGCCAGGTTTCTGACCAGGCTACTGACCTGGTCAGAAAGTTTGTTTTTCCACAAAAGATGTTCCACCCAGAACAGAACCCAATAAAATATTACAGTTGCTTATTAACCCTTTGAAACGGAGGCCTTGATTAATCCTTTGTCAGTAGTTTAACACTTCTTATTTAATATGAGGATACACAAAGTTTTCCATCTGTCCCAAATGAACCCCCACAACCCAAATTTCATTGCAAGCACTGATTTGCATGACATATTTCATTGATATAATTTCTCACATGCACACGTCTTCCTGCCCTACTGACATAATCCCTCTTAAATGTATTAAACATTTAGCTATAATTTCCTATAAAACCCTCTTGAGATTCCACTGCTTTAGATCATTACAGATCAATTTACAAACTGCCATTCATTTAAAAAAATTCTTTGCAACTGGGTTTGTTTCTCTGCCACAGCTCTTAATTGTACAGCTGGTTTTCATCACACAAGGTTTGTAAAAAATATTAAAGACTTACACAAGAAGCTCTTTTTTGCTGTCTTTGGGCTGAAACTTGACCTTGAAGCTGGTGGTGGTGACCTCACCGGGGTATTTCCTGTCCTCCAAGTTCTCTTGGTCCTCTTCCTCACCTTCAGATGAGGTATATGAGGGAGCTGTGTACTCCACCTAAAGCAAGGTAAGACATAAGGTGCTTGTAGCAAGGACCCAGGCTGCCAGACAGTTTTTCCCAAATGTGAATGTTTTTTTATTTGTGCAAACAATTTAGGAGATAGTCTGCTCCATGCTTTTGCGGCTTCCTGCCAATCAACAACCGAAAGGGAGGAATCCCGTTGAGGCCTGGGGTACCTCCTGCACTGTAAACAACAGAGGGGTTGGTGGGGTGGCTGAAGAAGAATTTAAAATTCATGTTTCGTGCAGTTCTTTTAGTGTACAAGACATGAACAGAGGCCCCTGGCCAGTCAGTATCTCTTTTGGGATGCTGACTGGGGAGATGACCTGAAACAGTGCCCGCCCCACACTTTCTGCAGAAATAGTGGGTGGTGACACTGCTTTGGGATATGGCAGTGCATAATCCAACAGAACTAATACAAATCTGTGTGTACTTCGGTGAAATGGCCTAATGAGGTCCATACCAATACGCTCAACCGGGACCTCCATTAACAGTAACGGATACAAAGGAGCTTTTGGGAGGCCCGGCTGGTTAACCAACTCCGGACACTCCGGGCAGGACATGTGCCATCGATGCACATAATCTGCCTGGAAAATCATTTTCCACGGCTTCTTCTTTCGTGCGAGTGTTATGAATCACTTAATAAATCCATCAATCACTTGGTCAAAGGCTGAGCATAGGATGTCATCGCAAGACTGTTTTAATAGGAAATCGTGTGTGGAGTGAATTACTAGAGGCAGCGGGGCCTCAAGTGAAGTACCTGCCATCTCCTCCTCCCCAGAGTCAGCATCAGATGATCCGCATCACCAGTGAGTGCAGCACAGACACTACACACCGCTAAAGGTCGTAAATGCATCCCCTCATACTGCCCCAAAAGGTTAATAAACCCTGGCCAATCTGTCCCCAGAATTAAGGGATGTGTCTGGTGCGAGCTAACTGCAGCCTTTACACCATGCATTTTTTCACCTGTATTTAATTTGATTGATTGATTGATTGATTGATCATACTTTATTCATCCCGAGGGAAATTGGGTTAAGGCTGCCCGCCATGCCAGCGCCATCTTACCCTTCCGACCATTACACAAACATCACATGGGAAAGACAGGTCAGATAGGTATAACAATGGTAAATACACAACATGAGGAAATACGAGGAGAAAAAAGAACTCCCCCCAGACTGGGCTCCAACAGGGAGATCTGTTTGAGAACAGAAAAAAAAAAACACCTCAGTGCATACAAAAAGCACATGACTATCAATACACCATAGAAACACGAGACAAGCAACAGGGGTGGGTAAAGGGTAATAGAGAGCCGGTGTAGACAGCGCATCCGGTCCTGCAGCATGTCTGCGCTGGTCCAGTCGACCGCCATCTTCCCCGAGAGGGGACAAGCATCGAAGGCGTTTGGAAAGGGAAGGAGGATGAGTGTGTATCAGTGTATGTGTATGTGTGTGTGTGTCCAGAGTTCAGCTGAGACAGTGTCCTTCGCCCTGCCAGGCTAAGTAAACAGTCTTCCAGCCAACCCAGGTGGCCTTGCATAGGGGAAGAACAGTCTAAGCATCGTCTGTTATCAGGGTGTTTTTGTTCAGCTCCAGCCTTGAGATCACAGCTGGCGCCGAAGTGGTAGCCGCATGAAGTGATGGTGGCTTTTACTTTAGTGCGAACAACTTATATGAATTTCAAAGCTGTTCTAACAATCCGACACTGGTCTCTCAATCTCCTGTTGGAGAGCCGTGAGCTTCTCCATGATGTTATCAAACTTACGCTCCGTGATGTTGTCATTCTTGTGCTCAAAGAGCCGATTCTGAGAACTCATGACCGCAGTGAGCTTCTCCAAGATGTGATCCAATTTGCGCTCACAGGTCTTATTCTGAGTGCTTCTCCAAGGTGTAATCCAATTTGCGCTCAGAGGTCTTATTCTGAGTGTTCACGGCAGCTGCAAGCTTCTCCAAGATCTTATCCGTGCTGCGCTCAATGAGCCCATTTTGAGAACTCACGCCTCGTCCCATCATTTCAATCCCAGTGGGCAGCCTTGTGGGGGTTTGAACAGCCGGTTCCGCTTTCTTAATTCTTCGATAAGCCAGGGCCAAGCCAGCTCCAATCAGCAAGAACCCTGTTATCATGGTTCCGAATAGATAGATATCTTCAGCGTCTTCGATTGACAGTCCCGCCAGGCACACAACCCTCGTGTTATGCCACCCGTCCATCGTGTATCCAGCAGGAAAAGTGCCTCCAGGACACTCAGGCTCACCCGGGCCCAGACTTCTCGTTGAGAAAAGGGTGTCAATTGCATTCAGGGACCAGTTGATCAAATCCATAATTCCTCTCTGTGAGAGAGTGTTCCAGGGAAAAGTAATACAAAAACCACGAGACTAGACAAGGACACAAGAGGCCAAGCAGGGAAGCTAAGGGAGAGGAGGAGGAGGAGAGGAGAAAAGTGCGACTGCCTTCGTCAAGAGCAAGAGAGCAGCAGCACTATGGCCTATTCGTGATGTTCAGGTGAAAGTCAGCCCAAGCAACTAGACATTCGACTACACTTGTCCCATGCTTGGAATGATCCCGCAGCTTATCTAGGAGATGGCGATGCACCACTGCCTGCTCCTGGTGCACAGCTACCAGGTCAGCCAGCATCTGGGTTAGCACCTCCACTGGCTGAAAAGAAGTGACTGTAGCAAGGATCCAGCCCGGCAGGAAGTTCTTCCTGCGTGTGAAGGTTTTTTTTAATTTGTGCAAACAGCTTATAAGACAGTCCGCTGCATAATTTCTACAGCCCACTCTCTCTGCAGCTCAGTGATCCTCTCCCCTTAGGTCCTGGGATCCTACTGAAGTAGGGAGCCATGACCAGGTGATGGAGAACAGATATGTGGGGCAGCTTCACCGCTCCCCTGCAGCTGAGCCACAAACCATGCCACAGTGCTTAACCTTATTAGACCACCACCCAATGTAAGGGTAATTGAACAGTACTACTTATTTCCTAAATCATTTTTTATGGTTCTATAATGGTTAATCCACCATGTGCATCACTTTAATCAAACCAACAATTTAAAGCTAAAATATAATTATTTCTGTTATCAATAAACTTTCTAATGTATTATTTTTCAAGAAAGGAGAAAAAGCAGTAAAGCACATTATTGTTTTTTGATTAAGATGTCAAATTGAAAATATTTACTGGCGTTCCAAATTAAATTTTTAATGGTTTAATATGACACTAATAATAATTTACGACTTCAATCTTGACAATTTCTAAAGTATTTGTGTTTTTCTTGTTTTTATTGCAGGTGCTCTAATACATTTATTAAGCACTGTAGGTTCCCAACAAATCAGCTCTGATTCGCTTTCATTTTCTCTAGCTGTCCTCATTTACAGTAGATCTGTAATTACCTCTTCGTGGTCTTCTTCTTTGACACCACCCATTTTGGTGAAGTCAAGTGGGCCTTCCCACTCTTGCTGAGTTTGGCCCTGAGATGCAGTGGCTCCCACATGTTGAGAGGAAGAAGACAAAGAAGATGAAGGCTCTGGAGACTGTACTCCCTCCCGCTTGGTCTTCTTCATGCTAAGGTCCAAGGTGCCATTCTCATCCACCTCAATATCCGCCTCCTAAGTGAAGACACAGTGTGCAAATGAAGTGACTGCAAACTCAAAGAGCACGAGTTTCATACACTGTTAGGCTATTTTAAACTGTAGTTTTAAAAAAGAAGCATGCGTCTAAATGAAATTCACTGTGCATCACCTTGGTGCAGGGCTCCCTGGTCTTGGTGCTGAGTGTCTCTGGTCTCTCCCAGCAGCGGGTGGACAGGTTGAGGATAGCTGTTGCTGCCATGTGGGCTGCCTCTGCATCTTGGCTATAGTCATAACCGCTGGAGGACAAGGTGCTCATAGAAAAGCTTCCTGACATGCTGTGACTGGGGGAGGATGCCTTGGGGAATAATTTAGCTGCGTACAAGTGGAACAAAATGATTTCCTTGAGACATGAAATTGGGAGGAGATTACTGCATATTCTACGACTATATGAGTGCAACATAAGTACTAGTTCAGGTTTCCTTTTAGTTATAGCAGAACCTCATACAATTTTATACAGAGTTGGCAAGTGAAAAAACAAACAAAATTTTATGTATAAATTATTTAAAAAAGTAAAACATTTTGTACAAAAACATACAGTTATTAATACAAATTTATAGACGTTACTGACAAAAATTGTTTTTTGGTATAATGTCATTTATTGATCAGAATAATTGTAGAATGACATATTCCATTTGGATATAACTCAGGTGGACTGCGCCTTAAGTTGTTTCTGATACAGGTGTCACGCATGGCAGCTCTGCCTCTTTAGCATGTAAGTGTGAATGGGAAACATTATAAAAGCCCTTTGCAGAACCTAGCTATGTTTGAAAGGTGGTATAAAAAATGTGAATAAGACCATTTCACATAGAATGGTTAGTACTGTCACCTCACAGCAAAAAGACTCCTGGTCTAAACCAGGAACCAAATGAGTTTGCACGTTTTCCCTGTGCCTGGCATCTTCCAGGTAGTTTGGCTTCCTCCCACAGTTCAACTGATAGGTTACCTTGTGCTTGATGAATGTGAGGAGGGTAAATGTTTGACAGAATTAGAATTTTTCCCCATCTGTCTCTCTTCTCATGTTTGGTGTGTGTCTTCTTGTTTCTGTGTTTGGTTTCTTTTAATTGTTTTAATGTTTTACTTTGTAGCTTAGTTTTATTTTGTATCCTGTGTTACTTTTACTTATTCACTGTCACCTGTATCTAATTTCCCCTGCTGTTTGTCATTTCTCAGGCTCAGTGTATAACTAGTCCTGTGTTCCTCTTTGTTAGAATATCACAATTCTGGATCATGGGGGGGCGGGGGGGGGCGGGGGGGGGGGAGATGGAATTTGTTACGTTAGTTATGTTAGTTTCAGTTGGGTTCTTGTGTGTTTTATCCCTTTTTTGTTTTTGTGGGCTGATCAGCCACTATTTAAGGTTCCACTGTTTAGGTAGGTTAGTTTGTTTCAGTTGTTGTTAGTGTTTGTGTAGTTTTGTTACTTTGACCTCTTTTATGGGCCCAACATTTATATTTTTCTGTATAGTTTAACCGAGTTTGTTTTGGGGTTGAATAAAAAAACTTTTTTGGACTTTAACCTGTACCTGACTTTCCTTCACTGCTCGGTCCATCACATGCATCCTTAGTTTGGCTCATCATTTCCAGCCTTAACTACATAATCTTTTTCTTTTTGTATTATTCTGTGTTTAAATTGTTTGGAGATTGCAGGAGTGCTTGGTTCTAAAATATATTCAAGAGTAAGACAGTGAAAGAAAGTGCTTCATGCTTATCAGATTCACCAAGTTTTTTTCTTTGGTATCTCTAAAGGAGATAAATATTGCCTTTGTCATTTGAAATATCTCATTTAAGCCTTCATCTACTTGTAATATGGATGTATTAGAACACTGCAATTGATCAGAAGATACCAAACAAATAACAATTTGCAAGCACAGAGGGAATGCGGTTCACAAACAGTGCCATAGAGAGTTTATGTTAAAACCATAACGATACCTTGGAGTAAAAATTGACACAGCTCTTAAAATGGACAAACAGGTAAATACAGTGGTGAGAAAAAGCTTTTTTCAGCTGAGGCAGCTCTCTAAAGTAAAACCTTTTATTTCTTTTTGTGACTTGGAGAGAGTTTTACATGCATTTGTGACCACTCGGCTTGATTATTGTAATGGACTTTATATTGGTATTGATCAGGCTTCATTATCACGCTTGCAAATGGTCCAGAATGCTGCACCTCGCCTGTTGACAGGGACATGCAAATGTGAGCACATTACCCCTGTTCTTGTCTCTTTACACTTGGTTGCCTGTCCATTTTAGAATTCATTTAAAATTTTTATTGTTTGCTTTTAAAGTTTTAAATGGCCTGGCTCCTTCTTACCTGTCAGACCTTCTACACCAATACAGTCGACAAAGGTCTCCCAGATCAACTGACCAGTCACTCCTTGCTGTCCCCATGTCGAGACTGAAACACTGGGGGGACCGAGCTTTCGCTGTTGTGGCCCCCAAATTATGGAATAAACTGCCCCTCCATATTAGGCTGGCCCCAACACTTGAAATGTTTAAATCACTTTTAAAAATACACTTTTTTTCAAAGGATTTTTAGGAGTCGTACCAGAGTCAGCTTGTAGTCAGTTTTAGTCAGCTGTTGGTCACTCTTAATCTTTTTATTTTGTTAATCTTATTCATTGTATATCTTATTGTCTATTTTACTCATGTTTTAATATTTAATATATATACTGCTTTATTTTTATCTTCTTTTTCATTTATGTATTTATTTTATTGTTATTTATATTTATTACTTTGTCTGCTTAATGTATGTTTTTTAACTGCTGTCTCTGTTTTATTATTGGAAAGCACTTTGGTCAACTTTGTTGTTTTTAAAGTGCTATATAAATAAAGTTGGATTGGATTGGTTATATTAGCCTGTAAGTTGTTAAAAAATAAAAGCAAAGTGAAATTGTGTCTTACTTTTGAAGGCTTTGGGTGATGTTTCAGCAGTGCTAGGTGTCTTTGGAATGAGCGTACGTTTTCCAAAAACCTGACCATCAAAGCTTGCATAGTCAAAAGACACCTTGGAGTATTTCTCCAGCTCCTTGGCCAGGTTTGCTCGAGGTGTAGTGGTCACCGTGTTGGGCCGGTAGCTGCCATACTGAGGGATCTCCAGCTGTTTGACAAAACACATGGGCCTAAAAAAAGAGCCCTGATTGAGGTACTGATACTTTAACATTGTATGAATCAATTAGTTGAAAATTTTGCTTGCATGTCTCACCTGAGCACTCTGTCAGAATTGGAAGAGGGTTCACTGGCTGAAGCCTGTAAATGAACCTGTTTGTCCTGGTTCTTGTTCAGCTTAGCAGCAGCGGCAATGGGGCAGCCGGACAGACTGATGGGGAGGCATGCCAATGATATTGCATTTAAAGAAATAAAATGCTCATCAATAGAAACTCACTGAATTGCTGGGAAAGCAGTGTAAGCAGGTGTGAGCACAATGAAATGTTATGCAGTATTATTTTGCAAATGTGTGTGTGTGTGTGTGTGTGTGTGTGTGTGTGTGTGTGTGTGTGCACTCAGATCTAGGATCTTTAAACTAAACTATTAAAAAAACCCATCAGAATACAAGCCTCTTTTTACAAGTTGTTTTCTATAAAGTAGTGACAGTCAATTTCTGTTTCATATACTGTTGTAAAAAGTGTTCAGAGTGTATTGAGTGCTTTATTAACCTGCGATGTGTGTTGCGGTTGCTGTTAACATGGCCTTGGCCTGTGCAGCCAGGAGTAGGACACTTCAAGACGTTCTCATGCATGGCCAGGACTACAGACACACAGCAAGTGCAAACTCAGGTCAGTGCATTTATCTTTCATTAGGTGGTTTCACAGCAGTAACAGTAGTACGTATACACCTGTATGAGCTAGAAAAGGACAAGTGGCAAAGAGGCAAAGATACAGAATTTACAGCAGTAGTGGAAGTAAGAGTAATGGTAAAGCTGGTAGAGTTAATAATAATAATTACAACCTGATTTCCAAAAAAGTTAAAAGCCTATGTAAAATAGTTGACTTAATATGCTGAGGATGTGACGTCTAATGCTGTGGAACACCTCACAACTAATAAACAAACATACAGGTCAGGAAAAAAAAAGCACCCCAAAAGTAAAGATAGGGATTCACCCATCTGTGAAAACCTATGATGATATTGTATTCTGAAATAACATTACTAAATATAAATTTGCGGGATGCTACCTAGAATTTGGTGATTTTATTATCTAGTCAATTCAGTGTTGGCCAGTCATATAGCATCAATCACCTTAAGGCACTTTAAATTGCAAGGTAAACACCCTACAATATTAGGAACACTTTTTTAGAAACAGGTTTGTGTGTTAGCATTATTGGTCAGTATTTATTAATCATGGTGATAATTCAAAGTGCACACATTTGAATGTTGGTCGATGAAGTTAATGGTAAGCTATACTTACTCTCTGGAGGGATTCTGTCTTTGTGAGGACATCCAGACAGACTGCGATGATGGGGATACAGCCCAGTCACATGACCCGTCCCATCACACCCTGGCGTTGGACACTTGACTTCCTTTTTTTCTGAAATTTTATTTAGATAGTGAACACCTACTTTCTATGCAAACACGTTCACGTTTGACTTTGCTGTTTCTTACCTTTGCTGTAGTGAGTGGTGCGGCGGGCTACAGCAGCAGCCTCTGAGCTCTTGCTGGATGATGTGTATGGTTGGTAGTCCAGGGAGCTCTGGCTCTCCTGGCCTTCCTTCACTTCCTCCGCCTTCAGAGCAATAGCCTGCTCCAGCAGCCCCAGGTTCCCCCGAGTCATATCCCAGTTCTCTGAGTCGTCTGTTATTCCCGAGCCCTCTGAGACACGATCCTGCTCCTCTCCTTCCTCTTCTTCCTCCTCCTCTTCCTCCTCTTCATCTTCATCTTCATCATCATCATCATCATCCTCCTCAGAGCGGACCTCTATAACCACTGTTGTTGGAGAGGCTTTACTGGAGTCTTGGTCCTCCTCTTCCTCCCCCAGGATCTCACTGTCTTCCTTCTCTTGTCTGTGATCCTCCCCCCCTCTCTCCCCTTCCTGTTCTTCATCCTCTTCTTCCTCAGTCATGGGAGTACAGATCTTTTCTTCCCTGAGCGACACCTCAGTTTCAGATCCCTGAGTGCGTGGACTGAAAGTGTAAGGAGTGTCAACCTCTTGGAGGACCTCCCTGTCTGTCCCATCCTCCTCTTCTTCTTCCTCTTCTTCCTCTTCTTCCTCTTCTTCGACCTCTTCTTCATCAGCTTCCCTCTTATGCTGTTTTGACTCTTTGGCCAGATGGCCGTAATCACCACTTGAATACTGATGATCTGAGTTTTTCTGGCTTATCACTTGTCTTTCTATTACCCTCTCTTCTACAATATTCTCAGGACTTTTTTGCTGTCTATTTTCTTCCTCTTCTTCTGCTTCTTCCACCTCCTTTGTTTCTTTTAGATCAGGAATGCCTGTTAGCTCTGTGGGTTCCGCAGATGGCTGATTCTTTGTCATCAGACAAGCATCCTTCACATCCTTTGTCTCTGTTTCCTCCTGCTGAAGGTCATCAGTGAGTGCCACAGGTTTTACTTCCTCACCAGCTTTCTCACTCACAGTTTTGTTCTCAGCCTTTGCACTGATGTGTTTGTTCATGTCAAGGTCAGCTGAAGGACACACTGCTGTTACTTTTGTCACCTGTGAGGCGTCTGCTGTGGAGTTCAAAGTACAGATAAATGTCATTGCCACAGATTGTTTTGTCTGTGTCATCTCACAAAAACAAGCATTGTGACTGATCTTGCAGTTGACTTGATGTGATTTGTTTAGCGAGAGTGAAGTGAAGAATGCAAACCAAACTGTAGACCAAAGTCAACTGTTCAGGAAGTTGGCTTTGGTCTACACTCATGCCAAACTCTCCGCTATCTTGAAACTGTTCTGTTCGTCACAGTCACTGAAATACTGATTATGTTTTTTAATGTCCTTGTTTTTATACAAAGCTCATTTCTGTGACACTGGATTACATATGCTTTAATGTGTCTATATTTCAACTACAAAATGGAAACTCGGATCAGTTTCAGGTTGAAGTAAGGAATTACAACTACATGTACCTTTATCAATATTTTTCAAAGTCTACAATGTTACTTTTATGTAAGTAGGCATTACATTTTAAGATCTACTTCACCCACATCAGAGTAACATCAGAGTTGACAGTGACAGAAATTGTAATTTTGTCTCTGTACACCACAAACGAGATTGATGTTAACAAAGGTCTTGCGCTATGTGTTTAGGAACTTTTATGCACAGCCCCTCCATTTTCAGAGGCTTTACAGTTTATTATTCCATAACAAATTACAACAATAAAAGATCTGAAAAAACATTCAATGAGAAGGTGTGTCCAAACTTTTGACTAGGAAATAAGTATTTGATCCCCCATCAATCTGCAAGATTTCTGGGTCCCATTTATATTTTATACAGGTAACAAGCTGACATTTGGAGCCTTTTCAACTCGTTACCTGTATAAAAGACAGCTGTCCATAGAAGCAATCAATCGATCCAGATTCCAAACTCTGCACCAGGGCCAAGACCAAAGAGTTTTCCATGGATATCAGGGACAAGATTGTGGACCTACACAAGGCTGGAATGGGCTACAAGACCATTGCCAAGCAGCTGGGTGTGAATGTGACAACAGTTGGTGCGATTATTCGCATATGGAAGAATCACAAAATAACTGCCAGTCTCCCTTGGTCTGGAGCTCCACACAAGATCTCACCTCGTGGAGTTTATGAGAATAAGAACGGTGAGGAATCAGGCCAGAACTACTCAAACTTTGAAGTTTGTCACCAAAAATCTCAATGTTTCAAAAGAAGACTTGGTGAAGGTGTTGTGGTCAAATGAGACCAAAACCGAGCTATTTGGCATCAACTCAACTTGCCATGTTTGGAGGAGGAAGAATGCTGTCAATGACTCCAAGAACATCATCCCCACCGTCAAAGATGGAGGTAGAAACATGCTTTGAGGGTGTTTTTCTGCCAAGGGGACAGAACAACTGCATCACATCAAAGGGAGGATGGATGGGGCCATGTACCATCAAATCTTGGGTGAGAACCACCTTCCTTTAGCCAGGGTATTGAAAATGGGTCGTGGGTGGGTATTCCAGCATGACAATGATCCAAAACACATGACCAAGGCAACAAAGGATGGGCTCAGGAAGAAGCATATTAAGGTCTTGGAGTGGCCTAGTCAGTCTCCAATCCCACAGAAAATCTGTGGAGGGAGCTGAAGGTTAGAGTTGCCAAACATTAGCCATGAAACATTAATGACTTGGAGAGGATCTGCAAAGACGAGTGGGACAAAATCCCCCCTGAGATGTGTGCAAAATTTGTGGCCAGCTACAAGACACGTCTGACTTCTCCAGTTACCAAAAAAGGTTTTGCTATGAAGTACTAAACCACGTTTTGCAAAGGGATCAAATATTTATTTCCTTCATGAAGATGCAAATTAACTTGTAACTTTTTTCAAATCCATTTTTCTGGATTTTTGGGTTATTGTTCTGTCTCTTACTTTACTTTACTTTACTTTACTTTATTGATTTCAAAAGCTGTTGGTAGTCCCCCGAACACGTTTTAAAACCAGAGCGGTGGCCCCAAGGTTGTGGAATTCTCTCCCTCCATCTTTACGTTGCCTGGATTGTATTTATTCTTTTAAACATCATCTTAAGACTTATTTATTTAGACTAGTTTTTAATTAGATTTGTGCTGTATATTTGATTGTACTGTTTTATGTTTATCTGTTTTATATTATTGTGAAGCACTTTGTGGTTTTTATCCTGTGAAGAGTACTATATAAATCAATAAGTAAAGTCTCTCATTGTTCAAATAAACCTGGAATTGAAATTATAGACTGACCATTTCTTTGGTAGTGGGAAAACTTACAAAATCAGCAGGGGTTCAAATAATTGTTTTCCCTGACTGTACATACTTAAAATAAGTATGTATACAGGAGCCAGTTTAGCTTGGCGGGTAAGGAGGCAACTGCTCTAGTTTGGATTTACTCACTTTTTATTGACTCTGGCCTGCTTGTTGTTTTGGCCTTCTTGTCCTTGTTTTCTTCATCCCCTTCATTCTCTTTCTGCTCCTCCTCTTCCTCTTCTGCTGTGTCACTGTCTGCAGTCAACCCTCCATCTGCTGCCTGTTTAGCAGACTGATTCTTTCTCTTGGGAGCGGACTGGTTCTCCCCGGCCTCAGCCTCCTCCAGCTTCCTTTTCTTCACAATTGGGCAACCAAGTATGCTGAAAAGAGAAACATGGTTACTGATGTGTATAATGTCTAACAGGTTAACAGAAGAAAAAGAAACCTAACAAGTAGTTAGTGTTCTGTCACATACTATATTGAGGTGTGTGAGCAACACTGGAGAGTCTAGATACTACTAGCAACAAAGTTTTTAGTGGCTTTCCTTCAGGTACTCTGGCTTTCTCTCGCAGTCCAAAGTCATGCTTGCTAGATTAATTCATAATTCTAACTCGGTTTTAATTCTGAATACAAGTTAGAGAAGGTGCTTAATCCCTAGCGCTTTATATTTGATGGTGTGATAGTTTTGAGCTAATGTTTGTTTATGCCATAGTTCCCAGGTCATTGACCCAGCGTTTTGTGTTTAGTGAACTTATTTGGGGATTTGTTCTGTGAAGACTTTCTAATTTTGTTTATCATAATATTTCTAGTAATTCTGTCATAGTCCTGTTTTTTTTTTTTTGTTTTTTTTTGTCTAAACTCTTAATTAAAAATGTTAGTTTTAGTTTTAGGTCAAGTATATTCAGTTTATGTTTTGAGTCCCTTGTATTTTTGCCTCCCTTTTCTCCTGTGCCCTTGTCCTGTCTGTGTTTAGTCCTCAGTCAGTCAGTCTTGTTTCAGTGTTTACCTTTCTGTTTCTATGTCAAATCTGTGTTTCTGTTGCCATGTCTAGTTTATATATGAATCTGTTGCCTGCTCAGTTATTTCCTGTTTTATTTTGATAGTTCCTTGTCTCTTGTTGTGTTGGTATAGTGGTAAGGCTACACACACCTTTGGAGCGATGTCTGCAGCCTGTCCGCAGCTCAGACACAAGCATTTCGCTGCATGTTATACTGTGTATGTGACAAAAAAAAAAATGAATTGAAAGTACACTATGTTCAGTTTTGCTTCTCCTGTCTATTTAGTCAGATTCAGTTCAGCTGTGCTCTTCAGGTGTCTCCACTTTGCCCATTTGCTTTTGTGTATTTAAACCCTCTGTATTGCTTGTTGCATCATCCCTCATGCTTCTCCTGTGTAGTCCTCTGCTTTACGTGTCCTAGTTCAGTTCTCACCTGGCTCTCTGTTTATCTCTCTTCCTTGTAGGTTACAAATAATAAAAGTTAAAGGCTTTCACGTCCTGTCTCCTGTATCTTGCACGTTGATGCCAAAACCTGGCTTCAGCACAGCAACACATGACAGAATATTTGGCTAGACAGAGCTCTGGCTTTTTGTCACCCTGGCTACATTGCAAAAAATACAAATAATGGTCACAGGTAGGGATGGGTATTGATAAGAGTTTCACGATTCGGATTCCATTTTCGACTCTGTTTAACGATTCGATTCTTTATCGATTCTCTTATCGATTCTTTTTAAAAAAGGAGAACACTAAGGTCGATTAGCTTAGAACTTTGTTTTATATCTTCGCTTCTTTGTTTTATATCTTCTCTATATCTTCAGGAGTAACATGGCCTTACAAACCCAACAGTGAGATCTTAAGAGATCCACAGCCTACGGCTCTTCAATGGGGTGTCACAGGGTCCCCAGGAAAAAAAATTGTAAATGTAAAATAATAAAATAAATATTCTTCTGTAGCAATAACAAAGTATAACATAAATTATTCAGTAGCAATTACACAAGAATATCCAGTAATGTCCCTGCCTACAATTAAACACATTCACTTACTAAAAAATCGGGGGCATCTGCTATGGCAAATGGGTGCAAGCCTTTGACCACAAACTTAGTCACTGCTCGGTGACATTCGTCTATCCTGGCCTGAAAGGAGACGCTACCGGTAGACTGCAGTGAGAACTGCCAGCATCTGAGCCAGACTCGGTCTGTCTCTCTCATCATGGTCACCTAAATGCAGCGCACAGTAATGGCAGGTTTTGTAATAAGGCAGATCACGTATTTGTAGTGTTTCCTCCCTTAAATTAAATATCTACTTTTCAAGTATTGCAAGTTGCCCTGTTGTCATCTGTTCTCATAAAGTATAATCAAACTTTTGAGCGTTAGGCGCCGTGTTTCCTGCCAGGTAAATGACGCTCCGCAACGTGGTGACGTCATTCGGGGAGACTGAAATCAATAAGGGAATCATTTGCAAAACTGGCAAACAATTCCAAGGAATTGAAACAGTGGGAACCGGTTCTCAACAAGAACTGGTTTTCGATACCCATCCCTAGTCACGGGGCCTCAGACCCAGGGTTTGAGTTTCTCTGTGGGTGTATGATTCTCTGTCTAAGTAAAACAAGTAAAACATGGGGCTTTTTAAAATCGTTCCTCATCTTGTGAAGGCTAGTCTTCACAGATCTGATGAGCCTCCACTTTGCCCACTTTGGCGTTATTCTAAGATTTTTCCACAATTTGCATTTTTTTCCCTGAATGATGAACTTTGCTTATTTTTACTTCTGAGAAACACTGCCTCGCTAAGATGCTGTTTTCACAGTAAGTAATGTTACTGACCTGTTGCCAAGTAACCTAATTGGTTGCAAAATGTTCCTCTAGATGTTTCTTTTTTAGTACCACTTACTTTTCCAGCCTTTTGTTGTCCTCTTCCAATGTTTTTAAGATGCGTTGCTGACATCGAAATTCAAAATGAGGTTATATTTTTCATGAAATAGTAACGTTTAAACATTTGTTTTCTGTATTGTATTATGAATAAAATATGAATATATGAGCTCTACAAATCATTGCCTTCTTTTATTTTCCTCTTACACAGTGTGCCAATTTTTTTTTTAAATTGGGATTTTACTTGCACTTTTTCACCTTGCTCTCTGTCATTTTGTGGAAAATGCACATGAACCTGCTGACATCAGCTCTGCAACAGTTTGTAATACAGTTAGTGAAAAACAATAGTTTGTCAGTGCAGCAATATCATCAAATATGCTTGGCAAGTTGAATCAAAACAGTGGAGCTCAAAATAAGGACAGAATACTACAGCACGAGTTCCAAGACTTGGTGACATGTAGTTTGTGTTTTTGTAAAGAACTAAATCATTGTTACCATTTATGTATTGAATGTATGCATTCATACTGTAATATGTGTGTGTAACATACCTAGAAGGGCTTTCTAAAATGCATGTGCTTGTTTGGTATGATAACCTTGTCTAGCCAGTCTATGAGGACCTGTGGTCAGTGTGTTTTCCTCATTTCTTCCATTGTTATACATATTAGGGTACAGTTACGTCAGCATGGCTAAACCTGGTTTAGGTTTACGGTTGTCTAGTTGAAGAAGATGGCATGAGTTTATAGCATAAGCTTAAATAAATATGCCTGTTCCCCCCAACCTCTGACTATGGTTGCTGTCCATGGTGCTGATGAGAAGCCGGAATGACGCTACTGATGCTTTGTATTATAACTATATGATTCTATTTAATCACTGTATTCATTGTGTGTGTGCGTGTGTGTGTGTGTGTGTGTGTGTGTGTGTGTGTGTGTGTGTGTGTGTGTGTGTAAGAGAGAGAGAGAGAGAGAGAGAGAGGGAGAGCGTGCAAGACTGAGAGAGAGGGGTTTTTTGCTCGGTATGTCCTAGGGGTAAGGACCCAAAAAATGGCACCAGAGCCTGTCACTGATTTGTTACACCTAAGCTTTCATATACACACTATGTACTAGGCAGCATACAGTCTTTTATGATGACTGACTGATTTCTTATATATATTTAACAATCTTACCTCCTGTGTCGTGAGTACCTTCCACTGACATGGCCTTTACCATCACATCCAGGAGTGGGACAACTGCTACTGACACACATCAAGTCAAAAGAAATACAATTTTTTTACACACTATGTATATATATATATATATATATATATATATATATATATATATATATATATATATATATATATGTATATATATATATATAAAGTATAACTTTTTATGCTGAGTTATAAACTCATTTACCTTAAGTCTTGCTTCATTTCTTGTGCCACCAGTTCTGATGAAACAGGACGACATGTTAGATACGGATATAACAATAATTTGGCTTTAACTGAAGTGAAAACTCTGGGCCTATTATCTTGTGAGCTCTGCTTATAGTCGACATGATTTGCTTACTGTAAGAGATAGATGACATCTTCTCCATTACAATGTAAGTTGGAGAATTAGAGGACATCTTGTCCCACAGAGTGACAAGATGTACTATTATTTTTTTACACATAGCATGCCATTTTTTTGTTTCGGTGTCAATATTTAAGATTATATGCAGGTTAATGACACATGATAATTTAAAATACTAATGCATAACAAGCATTTGTCACAAATGATAATGGTTTGGAGAGAGTTCTATCCTTCAGCATGCATGGCACAGGAAAAATTGTTAAAATGTGTGTTTGGTAAGTTCTGAGAACTGCTCTGAGGATTGTGCCAAGGCAAATGAGAAAAACAAGATAATGATAAAAGAAGAAGAGATAAAAGTGACCATCTGCTTATTATCAGCACACAGTTCAATGCCAGCATCCATAGGAAGCTTGCACCCTGTGAGTAGACCACAGTCTATGCGGTGGCTGTAGCTCGGGTGGTAGAGCAGGTCACCGCTGATTGGAAGGTTTTTGGTTTGATCCCTGGCTCCCCCAGTCTGCATGCACGATACTAACCCCAAGTTGCTCTCTGATGCATTCACTTGAGAATGTATGTGCTAGTTAGCTTCTTCTTTTTTTCTAAAAAGCATAGAAGAAGGTGCTTCTGTGAATGGGCATGAATGGGTGAATGTGACATGTTGTATAAAGCGCTTTGAGTGCTCCGGGAGAGTAGAAAAGTGCTATGTAAGAATCAGTCCATTTACAACAGTAAAGATACATCCAAGCAACACTCCAAAAACGAATTTCATCTACAACAGCTACAACTGTCTTGACTACTGCTGTAAGTAGCAAGGTCTGGTAAGCAAGTGTGTTAGTGTTTTCTCAGTACTCCACCCTCTTTGTCATGGTGAAAATGATAAGAGCTTTATGCAAACTATAGCTTTCATTTCAACATTTTTTTAATGTATTAGAATTTTTATTTGTGTGTGTGGGTGTGTATATACTGACCCCGGATGCCTTTGGAGCGGGTTCGTGTTCGTGTCTCTGTAGTGTCTTGACTCATCTAAGTAACAGAGGGACATGAGTAACATTCACAAGTAAGGAAGTGTAGCACAGACAGTCAGACAGACAGACAGGCAGGCAGACAGATAGGTACATTGTCACTGAGGCTTGTCCTCTCTGGTTGACTGGTTCTGTACTGGTCCACCGTGGACTCAGAGTCTGAACTTTGAACTCATTTTTGCTGGATAAAACACACAAAACACACAACACCACCTTACAGTCAGCTAGTGTTGTAGGACAATTATGTTATACACTATATTAAGCTGCTGCTTATATTCTAACTAAAGATCTTTAATCTTTCTCTTGTGAATCCCACAATTTTATGGAGGTAGAAATGTGAAAACTCTACTTTTCTAAAAGAAAATCTTTCCAAAGGTACCAGAAAATGTGTATTTCGGAGAAATATGTGGGTGCACATGGGTCTAGTATACTGTACATGCTCAGACAGCAATGTAGCATGTCACTGGGAACACCAAACATTAGCTGTTGCTGTTGTGTGTTGTATGTTTATATAGTGAGCGAATTCCACATCCAAACAGATTTGACCAAAATCTGTAATTTGATTCTCATATCAGAAAACATCAAAATCAAATGTAGACAAATATATTTCTTACGTAATGATTTACTGCTATCTATTTAGCTTTGGAAAGATGAGCTTGAATTATTTCAACGGTCTTGTTGCAGATTGAGCCACTTTTCTTGGCTAAAGTTAAAAATCATTGGACGGCAAGAACAATACAAATATCCATTAGTTCAAAAGTATGACTAAATTATTTCGTGAGGGGGAGCCCCGTTTTGACACTGACAGTATCCAACGCAGACATGCTGTGTGAGCGTACAGTCTAACTATTCAAATATTCCATCAGTAAACAGATGGACTTTTCTGATCAATGCCCGTGATTTTGGAGCTCAAAGTAAAGCAGGCTACGTCCTAGAAGGCAGTCGACAGCAGTCAGCTGTAGACGTGACAGATCGGGATTTCAGGATGACTAAAGTTTCAGGTGACCTCATCCTGCTGAAAGCTTTGTTTCACGTTGACAGCATTTGACAAAAAGAGAAATGAGAACACAGAGTGAGCTACAGGCCGATCGGCTGAGCACCACCAGGCCTGCGGCCGGCGGAGGACGAGCTGTTCCCGTTTCGGGCTCTCACTTCTGGGGCCGCCAAAGAACCGCCGGAAACGCCGAGCGGCCCATAATAATAATCGGATGAAAAGGCAGATCTCCAATGATTCTCCGTGGAAGGAAACGAGTTAAAAACATGGAAACCTAAATACGGCCTCGCTTCATTCGCACCGCTCGGCACCAAATCCAGCGTCACAGTCTGCAGCCGAGGCCTCACAACATCCACGCATACGCTGCTCTTTGTCACGCAGACACAGCTCGGCCTTACCTTACGCTCAGACTACTGCCCTCCCCTCCCCCCTCGCAGACACATATCCGGGCAGACGGACGTTCCGGTAACGCTCCAATGACTACGAGCCCGAAAGAGGTGCGGAGCCAAGCCGGACACAGGGGCCGAGTCTGCGAGGCGGCAGCAGCAAACCGAGCCGTTCAGCACCCCGGACAGAGACGGCCGACTCTCCAGCACCACGGACAGAAACCCCGCTGCACTGCCTCCTGCAGGAGCCCAGGAGAGCTGCAACCGGCCCACCGGGGCTGGGCTCCCCCCTCGGCCGGCCGCGAAGTGCCGGAGGCAGCCAGTATTTAAAGAGCCAGAGCCAGCAGAGAGGCCGGGGGGGGGGGAGACGACACGCTCCTCTCAGTCCCCGCGCAGCTTAGGCTGCAGCACTCCTCTGACAGAACTGCATTCTGCTGGACATTGTCAGCTGCAGAGCTCAGCTCACAGACATCAGAGACAAAGATTTTGTTCTCCCTTAGTCTTGAAACAGACCTCATTGCTTCATTCATTGCTGATGGTGCAAAGATCTATCAAGACCTGGGAAAATAAAATAAGACAAACAAGCAAAACCCAGTTTCCACAGTCCCAACGAGCTTGAAATTCAGTGTTTGACCACCTTTAATCTTTACACAGGCTGAACTCTCTTTTAGGAACACTTTCCTGTAACTTCTGTAAGTGTCTTCACAAATAGTTCTCAAGGGTTCTTGAACAACATTCAAAGCTCATCTCTGGGCCATATCTTTACATAATGGCAACATGTTAAATAAAAATATTAAACTTTGATTCATCTCTACATAAGTCCTGTTGCCTCTGGTTTTTAGTTCATCTGCCATTTCTCTCAGTTTCCTTCTTATTAATGGCTTCTTGATACGGTACACTATACTTTATTGTCCCCTAAGGCAAATTTTACAGAAATGTGTAAAGTGCTGTCACAGAAACTGCTTTTTAAAAGAGCCAATAAACATTAAAAGAAAGACTAAAGAAATACCAAACAGAAGTGGATCTATAATGACAAACCAAGCAGCTTAAAAGCAACCAATACTCCACAGAAAACCCCTGTATTACACAAAGCTCTGATGTAAAAGCTTGATTGGTGTAGGGACAAATGAAACGTTAATGCTATTCAGCCACATTTTAGGACTCTACTTTCTGCCAGAAGCCAAGAGCTCATACTTAGGATGTGGAATAGAGCCCTGTGTGCCTGAATGAGTACAGACTGCTCATAAATGACTGAAGGGAGAAGTCTTCGGCCCTTGGCACTGTGAAATTCAATTTTGCCTGCACAGAGAAACTTCCATGATACTCGATGGTATCCCATGCCTTGAAAGCCACTTTTCCTCTGAGACAACTTCTAATGAGTCTTCAGTGAACAGCAGATTGGATGCATCTCTCAGGTCCTGTGTCAGGTCTTTGCTGGATCTTTTCCAGTTTTTGACTTTCAGATACTGTTTATCTGCTGTAGAGTTTTTAAAAACTCTAGCTTTCTCAGATGTTTTAGAGACTCCCTGCACACCGTTCTGAGATATGCCAAGTGTTCAACAAAAATAAAATGGTCAAGCTAAGCCTGTTGATACAATTATTAATTAGTGCCTGTCAAATTGTATTATCTTTGGCATTTTTCATAGATTTAACTCAAGAAATGGCGACAAATTCCTTGTTTTCATTACAGGCTGCCCAAAACAAAGTGTCTAAAGATATCACTGAAGATTGGTTCTTTGCTATGTTTTCTGTTATGTGTAGACAACACTTATTTATTCCTTTCCTGAATTTCCCATAATTTTCTGCCATAGTTTACGTCAATGTGTGTATACGAGTGTGTATGTTGGGTAGGAGTGGGTGTAGGTGTGTCTTTTGATGCTGGAATGATTGATAGGTCAGAATTAATGATTGAACAAACAAATAAAAAAAGCATAGGTGTGAAAATGTTGATTTTTTGATTTTTGAATATCTGGCTCCTGAAAAGCAAAATGGAAAGAAATGAGAGGTGACTCAAAACCTTTGCACAGTATTGTAATTGTGCATATTACAGACAGATGAGCTAGTAACAGCTGCTGTTCACAGTGAAGCAGACTGAAAGTACGGCGGTTTTATACTTGAATGTGGAATGGCAGGGTTACTTTATAGTATGATCTCATACATCATATGAGATTAAAAACCCAAAAAGAAATATTTGGAACTATTTCAGCTGAAATGAAATAAAATAATGTTGCAAACAGGGCAGCAGTTCAAAAAAAATGAAGAAAGAACAAATGTGTTGGCTTTGTGCTCCATTTTCACACATTTGTATTTCACTTGAACATTTACACAGACGTATGACTGTAGCTCTTATTTCTCTAGTTGTTTGCGTGGTCTGGAGAGACTGCTTCCTAGCTTGGTTAAATGCCTGCTGCCTCCTCTGGTCACGTGTCTTCGACTGGAAGAGCCGCTGAGAGGAACGGAGGATACGCATTGAAGAAGCTGCCGTAAAACCAGCAGGGGGCAGTGAAGGAACGGTTTGGAAGACGGGAATGAGTAGAAAAGTGTGGAAGACGAAGAAGAGTAGCGGCGCTGTTTCCGTGCGCCAGCTGGTTGGACCTGGATCTGGGGTCTTTGGCTGTGCTTCAACAGTTCAGGTGAGCCCGCTCTCTGACCTTCCGAACCGGATTGCTGGAATTGATTTAGCAGAGCTAGCGCCACCTGCAGGCCACCTCAAATTGTTATTACGTGTGGGAAAGGTTGGTGCAGCAGAGCTAACGGAGGTAAGTGAACATGAAAGCTAGTCGTTGCTGGATGACGTGTGCGGCTAGCTCCTGTAGGCCAGTTTCTTAGTGTAGTCTCCGTGGACCTTCGGATGATCCAGTAATGAAACGGTCGCTTTGGAGTAACTTTCGGCGAGGCTGCAGTGCGTGCGGCCGATTGTCATCACTGTCACATAAAGCACAGTAGTCAGTAACCTTCGTGGATGATAAAGTCAGAACCATCGTGTCATTCTTAACCATCAAGCTCACTCACTTCTTTTTTCTCACTCCAAGATGGTCTTAAATACTTTTCCATGTGCAGATGGGCTCACGGCTCATTTTGATCGATTTCTTTGGAAAGATCTAAGAAGCTTAATGTGTGGAGACATTTCTTTTTGCAGAGAGAAAGAAGCTCCCAACGAAACCAGGACTGATTACTTTAATTCATAAACCTGGAGAAGTTCCTAAACCTGGCCTTTTAAATAATTAAAGGCCAATTACACTGTTAAACGCAGATTATCAAATTCTTGCCGTATCGATTGCTGCCAGATTAAAAAGAGCTTAAAAAGAGACATAGACAATACATAATAGCATACGACTCGTTTAGGATCTGATTGTCTGGAGTGATTTATTAAAGGAAAGAAGAGTTATTTTATTTTTTAGATGTTATGTTTTTTCATTGCAAACAGCGAAGTAGACGGGATTAATGTAACGGGAAGTCAGTTGGCTGATGATACTATTTTAAAAAAGAAAACAAATCAAATTTCAGCATCATTAAGAACTATAAACACTGTTTTAAAGCTTTAGGGTTACAGTTAAATATAGATAAATGCAGGAGTGAATGTGAGTGAGAATGGTTGTCTGTCTCTGTGTTTTAGCCCTGCGACAGACTGGCGACCTGTCCGGGGTGTACCCCGCCTATCGCTCTATGACAGCTGGGATAGGTTCCAGCGCCCCCCGCGACCCTGAAAAGGATAAGCGGAAGCGAATGGATGGATGGATGAAATCTTAACTCTGCAGCCATTGTATAACGTAAAGGTTAAAAATGTAAGTGAAATATTTGGGGATATTTCTAAAGATAAAGCAGTGTCCAAGGAGAAGAATATTATGAATAATATAGAAAAATGCCAACAGTTGCAAAGAGATATCACTGTTTTTGGTCGAATCCTACAAACTAAAATAGAAAGTCTGTCTAGGCTTATCAAGCCAATATTTTCTTTGCCCATGTCACCTGATGTTGTTAAAGCTTGGTTAGGGAAGATTTGCTGCAGTCAAACATTCTCCTGGTCTGAGGTGGCTCCACATTAAAAATATCGAATTTAGTGACAGAAAAATCTCCAACAAATTTATTAGACTAATCTTACAGAAAGAATGTTTTCCTAATCAGATTAAAAGTCATCATGTTAAAAAAAAAAAACAACCAAACAAAAAAAACCTACTTTTTCCTCCATCCATCCATTTTGTTAATGCGCATGTGCAGTTTTTGTGTAAAGCCTACAGAAACATTACAGCCAAGCACTGAAAACAGCACTCGGACTCTTTGACCTTTGTGAACATATTGTGATATTGCAGTGTTGTGTCTGTCTGTGTGTGCAGGATGGACATTCCCAGCAGGTTGGAGGTGTGGCAGGAGCTGGTTGAGAGTTGCGGTCTCATTACAGTCCAGCAAGGCCTCCAGCAGGTGTGGAGGCTGTTGCTACTCTGCCTGCTCTGCAGACTCTGTTTCACACTGGGTGAGCTTCACTTGCTGCACAGGAGCACACGTCCCAGCTGCTGATTACAGTTATCGCTGGACGCAAATGGGTAGTCAGAGCTGCAGAACATCTTCTGCTCAGCCACCTGTGATTTGGCTGAAAATGTTATGGTTTAAAGTTTGGACATGTATGTTTCACATGTTCTCTGTAAAATGTCATCATCATATGACAAGTAGTTTTCTAAATATTCCAGACTTTTTGACACACTGAGAGGAACAAAAACACAAGTGCCAATGTAAACATCTTCATCCATACAAGTAAATACAGTAAACCAGTTAAGGGTAATGACAGGGGAATAGTCACTTATTTCACACGAGTGTGTGTCTGTGTGTCTCTGTGTGTGCATATAAAAGTTTGACACACCTTCCTTTTTAATGTTTTTTTCTTTATTTTCATGACTATTTACATTTTAGATTCTCACTGATGGAATCAAAACTATGAATGAACACGTGTAAATAACTTAAAACATGTTTTATATTTTAGATTCCTCAATATTTTCCACCCTTTGCTTTGATTACTGCTTTAAACACTCTTGGCGTTCTCTCCATGAGCTTCATGAGGTCATCTCCTGAAATGGTTTAACAACAGTCTTAAAGGATTTCCCAGAGATGCTGAGCACTTGTTGGTCCTTTTGCCTTCACTCTGCGGCCCATCTTATCCCAAATCATCTCCACTGGGTTTAGGTCGGGGCATCTGGTGCACTCCATCACTCTCCTTATTTTATCTGGGCTCTAATCTGAGCTGCCGTTAACTTGTGGTTTCTGAGACTGGTGACTCAGATGAATTTATCCTCAGCGGCAGAGGGGACCCTGGGTCTTCCTTTCATGGGACAGTCCTCATTTGAGCCAGTTTTGGTGGTTTTTGCAACTGCACTTGGGGACACAATCAACATTTTTGCAATTTTCCAGACTGACTGACCTTCAGTTCTTAACCTCTTAAGCCCCAACGCCCCCTGATACGGGGGCAAAAAGCAGGAGATCAGGTAGGCTTGGGGCTTAAGAGGTTAAAGTAATGATGGACTGTTGTTTCTCTTTACTTAGCTGATTGGTTCTTGCCATAATATGAATTCTAACAGCTGTCAACCTGACTGCTGTACAACACAACTGATGGTCCCAACCCCATTAAGAAGGCAACAAATGAACCCTGACAGGCACACCTGTGAAGTGAAACCATGTCAGGTGACGACATCATGAAGCTCACTGAGAGAAGGCTGAGGGTTTGCAGCACTGTCAACACAGCAAAGGGCGGCTACATTGAGGAATCTGTGATATAAAACATATCTAGAATTATTTATCAGGGTTTTTTTTTGCTACATAATTCCATATATCTTGCTTCATATATATGATGTCTTCAGTTTGTATCTACAATGTCAAAAGTAATAAAAATAAAGAAAAAACATTGAGTGAGATGATACATATATATATATTCAGCATTAGTCAGAAATAAGCTTATTGCTGTTTTGATTTGTTTAGAGCCTCAGACTAGCTATTAAAAATTATTTTAAAACATTAAAAATTAAAACCTTGTGGACGAGGACCATGTTTAACTTTATTATGCTCTGCAGTCTAAGTGTCTGCAACAACAACAGGCTACTTGTGATTACGTTTCTAAGTGCGTCCTGCTTTGCTTCCTCAGGTGTGGTGTCTACTGTGAAACATGTAGTGTCAGCGCTGGCTGGGATGTTTGGCCTCTTCCTGTTCTTTGAGCAGCACATGCAGTGGATTCTGCTGCTCACTGCGCTCTGTTACTTCATTCTGCTGCTCTGCCGACACTCGAGCAGCCACGGCCTCTTCGTCTCAGGTGTCGTCCTTATCTATATCCTAACAGGGTGAGAAATGCAGACAAAAACACTTTTGTACCAGGAAAATTGCTCCTCAGTGTTTTCTAAACATTTGCACAGAGAAAAGGCTGGCAGTAGACAGTAGGGCACTCCTCTGGAGGCTAACGCTCGGTAACCTGTTGGCTGCTCCTTATTTTGAAAGCTTTTTTATAACAAAGAGTTTTGCTTACCTTCCAAATCAGTGTCAGATACAATACCAGTCAAGTTTTAGAACACACTAATGTTTTCCAGTTTTTTTAAATGAAATATTACGCTGTTTAATGTCTCATTGCACTCTGTAATGAAAGCATAGTACAAAAAAGCAATTACAGCTGGAAACTCTTCTGTCCAGTTCATCCCAAACCAGCTCGGTAGGGTTTAATTCTGGAGACTGTGCTGGACACTCCATGTTTTCAAGCTCACCATCTTGTTCTTTGTTCCTGAGGTAGTTCTGGCACAGCTTGGACTTGTGTTTTGGGTCATTATCTTGCTGTAGGATGAACCCCTGACCAACTAGGTGCATACAAGAGGGTCATGAATGGTGCTGCACAGTGCCGTGGTTTTGGTTCAGGGAGCCTCTCACTCTTTACAAGTCACTGGCCCTGGATCCAGTAAAACAGCCCCAGACCATCACACTTCCTCCTCCATGTTTGACCGTTGATGCCACACACAAAGATCCTGTGTGATGAACCGAGGATTTCAAATGTTGTTCCATCAGTCCATAATACCTTCTTCCAGTCTTCAGTAGTCCAATGGTGGTGTTTCACGGCCCAGCCAAGCCTCTTTGTCTTATTCTGACGTCTGGCTTTCTTGCTGCAACTCGTCCTGTCAAACCTGCAGCTCAAAGTCTTCTCTTCACAGTTGAAACTGAGACTTGCTTACTATGATTACAATTAGCTGTGCTTGAAGCTGTTGTCCTGTCAGCCGCCTATCACACAGCTGGTAACTTGGCCTCTGATTCAGTCGTGTCTTTGGGTCTGCAGACCTCTTCCTGTCACAGTTTCTGAGCCTTTCGATGCTGAAGGAAACTGTACTCACTGACACCTTGACTTTCTTTGCAGTTTCTCTGTAGGACAGACCGACATCTATAAGTGTTATGATGGTCTGTCTCTCTTCCATTGTTAATCACCTTTTTCTTCTCCATTCTTGCACCATCACACTACCTTCTGCAGTACAACACTGTTCAACTGAGGCTCATGAGGGTATGGTAACACAGTGTGTTCCAGCACTGCTTTTATGCAGACAGAGGGGGTTGGAAGTAATCAACAGAGTTCTCATAATTAGTATGAAAGCAGTAAGGGTTAGAACTTCCATACAAATTGATAAATAAGATAGTAATTAAATTAAGTTGTCGTCAGTTGTTGCCAATCAAGTGCTTTTAACAAGTGTCACAGTCTTTCCAGGAGTGGACGGTCCTAGCAAAATTCAGTTAGGCTCAGGCCTGAAGTGCTCAGGAAGTGCAGACGACTCTGCTGCTCTACAGGCTGCATGTTCAGGACTGCAGGATTTCACAGGGGTTTTTTTTCATCACACTTGGTGTGCAAACACCTTAACTGTTAAAGTTCTCGACAGTACAATTAGAGAAATACTGAACAAGTGTGGCTTGTTGGGAAGGTTTGCCAGGAAAAAATCCTCTTCTCTCTAAAAAGAACATTGCAGCATGGATTAGGATTGTACAATTGCATCTGAACAAATCACAAGACTTCGACGACATCTTTTGGGCCGATGAGACCAAAGTGCAGACGTCTGGCCACAATGCACAGTGTCACATTTGGAGAAAACCAAACATAATACATGAGCACACAATACTCAAGTATTCTAGAGTCATATATTAGGCTGTCTGTCAGACAGCTCAAGTTGGACAATGATCTCAAAGTGATGCAGACCTTAACCTGACTGAACCTTCAACTTTGTAATGGGGCCCAAAGTTCTGTAACAAAATAAATAGCATCAGTAAGATGTCACTAATGAAGAAGATTATGTAATAATAGAAGAAATATGTGGTACAGCATGAAATTAAACATTTTTTAGAAGGCAAGAAGATTGTAGCTGTTATCTCACAGTGCTGGCTGAGCCTGCAATTACATTTACATGGAGCCTAATACAGCCATTTCAATCCAAATAAACAGGCCCAAGCTGTACAGAATTTCAGTCAGTTGAAGATGTTTTTTTTTCTCAACTTTTCCATGTAATAGTCTGAAAATAATCCAGGTGATTGTTTTCTTGCTGTGTTCTTCTTGCGTGTCCTCTGACTTCACATACCAATAAGGGGACATATGTTATCAAGATGAACTGCTTTTAATCCATACTCTTAAACACTGATAGAATATGTACAAAATAATGGCTACCCCCTGCTATAAGATGGCTTTATCAGAGACCCAGACAGAGTTAGATTTAGTTAGATTTTTTTTTTAAAAGCCTGACTCTAATGCAAAAAGTCAAAAAACAATTTTGCTGTCATCTATGGTCCTCCTGGCCTGTACTCAGATTTCTTATAATTATTGTGGGCAATTTTTAGCATCCATGTAGATGCTGAAAATGAAAGTCAATGCAACATGTTACTTTTTTCATTAGAGTTGATTGGCCTCTCTCAAAGTGTACATGATCCCACTGATTGTTTTAATCACACTCTGAATCTCATCCTGACCAGGGATGTACAGTATCCCAATACTGATACTAGGTTGTGTTATCATGCTAACACAACCTAGCCAAGAAGCCCAATACTGAGCCTGTCCTGGGCTAAGAAATAAAAATGTCTGATAATCTGATGCATTAAAAATTGCAAAAATGCTTCACAAAACTTAACGGAGCTGCGCTATGTGCTGCCAAAGCAGCATTTCATCAGCAAAATGCCTGTCCCAGATACGTACAAGCAAGTACAGTGGCTTGCAAAAGTATTCGGCCCCCTTGAACTTTTCCACATTTTGTCACATTACAGCCACAAACATTAATCAATTTGATTGGAATTCCACGTGAAAGGCCAATACAAAGTGGTGTACACGTGAGAAGTGGAACGAAAATCATACATGATTCCAAACATTTTTTACAAATAAATAACTGCAAAGTGGGGTGTTTGTAATTATTCAGCCCCCTGAGTCAATACTTTGTAGAACCACCTTTTGCTGTAATTCCAGCTGCCAGTCTTTTAGGGTCTGTCTCTACCAGCTTTGCACATCTAGAGACTGAAATCCTTGCCCATTCTTCTTTGCAAAACAGCTCCAGCTCAGTCAGATTAGATGGACAGCGTTTGTGAACAGCAGTTTTCAGATCTTGCCACAGATTCTTGATTGGATTTAGATCTGGACTTTGACTGGGCCATTCTAACACATGGATATGTTTTGTTTTAAACCACTCCATTGTTGCCCTGGCTTTATGTTTAGGGTCGTTGTCCTGCTGGAAGTTGAACCTCCGCCCCAGTCTCAAGTCTTTTGCAGATTCCAAGAGGTTTTCTTCCAAGATTGCCCTGTATTTGGCTCCATCCATCTTCCCATCAACTCTGACCAGCTTCCCTGTCCCTGCTGAAGAGAAGCACCCCCAGAGCATGATGCTGCCACCACCATATTTGACAGTGGGGATGGTGTGTTCAGAGTGATGTGCAGTGTTAGTTTTCCGCCACACATAGTGTTTTGCATTTTGGCCAAAAAGTTCCATTTTGGTCTTATCTGACCAGAGCACCTTCTTCACATGTTTGCTGTGTCCCCCACATGGCTTGTGGCAAACTGCAAACAGGACTTCTTATGGTTTTCAGTTAACAATAGCTTTCTTCTTGCCACTCTTCCATAAAGGCCAACTTTGTGCAGTGCATGACTAATAGTTGTCCTATGGACAGATTCCCCCTGGACAGATGCTCGTCCAGAGTCACCATGGGCCTCTTGGCTGAATTTCTGATCAGCGCTCTCCTTGTTCGGCCTGTGAGTTTAGGTGGACGGCCTTGTCTTGGTAGGTTTACAGTTGTGCCATACTCCTTCCATTTCTGAATGATTGCTTGAACAGTGCTCCGTGGGATGTTCAAGGCTTGGGAAATCTTTTTGTAGCCTAAGACTGCTTTAAATTTCTCAATAACTTTATCCCTGACCTGTCTGGTGTCTAAATCCAATCAAGAATCTGTGGCAAGATCTGAAAACTGCTGTTCACAAACGCTGTCCATCTAATCTGACTGAGCTGGAGCTGTTTTGCAAAGAAGAATGGGCAAGGATTTCAGTCTCTAGGTGTGCAAAGCTGGTAGAGACATACCCTAAAAGACTGGCAGCTGGAATTGCAGCAAAAGGTGGTTCAACAAAGTATTGACTCAGGGGGCTGAATAATTTCGCACACCCCACTTTGCAGTTATTTATTTGTAAAAAATGTTTGGAATCATGTATGATTTTCGTTCCACTTCTCACGTGTACTCCACTTTGTATTGGTCTTTCACGTGGAATTCCAATCAAATTGATTCATATTTGTGGCTATAATGTGACAAAATGTGGAAAAGTTCAAGGGGGCCGAATACTTTTGCAAGCCACTGTATGCAAGTTCAGGTCCTTGAGGTGTTGTGATTTGACGCTGTATGAATAGAATAGCCCTTTATTGACATTTTAAATAGAATTGAATTACATTGAATTGAACTGAATTACTCTGAATGGTTGGAGAGCGTTCCCACTTTAAATGTAAGAACTGATATGTGTAGCTCAGTGTGTTCTTAAAAGTAATACAGTATGTTACTTAATTACTTGTCGGAGAAAGTGATTTGCTACACTACTTGTTACTAGAGATGGCACGATACCACTTTTTTATGTCCGATACCGATACCGATATCATAAATTTGGATATCTGCCGATACCGATATGAATCCGATATAGTGTGTTTTTTAATCAATAAAACGTTTTTTTAATATCTTGCTGCATTTTGTATAAGTTTATACTCAAGTTTAAATAAATAACAACACTAAAGCTATTCTGTTATACCTGTATGTAAAAAATACACTGCGCCCAAAATATTTCATAGTTCAGCAATACTGATCAATCTAATAAACGTAAACCTGCTCCATCCTCCCTATTCTGGTATTTTAAAGAGTACTTAGCAGAAATATCAAGCAACCTAACTAATAGGGTTGCAAACTCCCAGCAAAAAAAAAAAAAAATAGGGAACCACCCTCCAGCTCATGATGCTTAATCGATGTAATCAAATTTAATTTGATGCAGGGGGGAAAATGCACTGAAAGAAATTATTTTTCAAGAATAATTAAATAGATTCAACATCTTTCTTCAACAGAATTGCAGACTGCACATATGGTATCTTCCCAAAGGAAAAAGTACTATAGCTTACTAGGGTATATTAGACTTAACAGTTACTATATACAGTAATGGACTTCTATATATTTTACATCAGATTAAAACTTTGGGTGTAAGAGTCAGATAATTATTTATTAAAAGCTAGACATTTTAAATGAGAACAAGAAAGAAAAGTATGTCTTTGTGCCCCCTTTTCCCTGTTCATGCCCTATCGGCCCCCCTGGCTAAACTTTGCTAGATCCGCCCCTGCACAGTTACCAGCCGTCAGCTACGTAGAAAACGATCCTGGTGTAGAAAGTAATATTAAATAAATTCTAACAACAGCTTATCAAGCTTAATAGTGCTGCTGTTGTTCAGCCGCTGGTTTCCTCTTTCTGGTGAGAAGTGGGCCAAAAACTAAGAAGAGAGACGGACTCTCGACAGAAAAGCCGATCAGCTGATCATTAAGCTGTTTCACATTGAAGTAGCAGCAGGAGAGAGAGAGAGAGAGAGAGAGGCAGTCGCTCCATATATCTGTTGTTAAGCTTAAGGTGGGAATGCTTTACAAACATTCAGAGATGAACTTACACACTTGCTTTACTTCTCTCTGGGAAAACTTCCTCGGAGATGAAATGCTGGTTTGCTAGCGGCTCTATCAAGTGACGCATACTGCTGCTACGGGCAACGGTTATGAGCCGAGTTACGCCTTGTAGCAAGCTTTGTGAGGTGCTTTTTTGATATTTAACGGATCGGATTACATTTTTTTTAATTCTCGCCGATATCCGATCCAGTAATTTGGGTCAGTATCGGACCGATACCGATACGTAATATCGGATCGGTCCATCTCTACTTGTTACATTGATTTCTCAATTCTCTTTAGAATGACCTGAAACGCATGTCACACCCATATGGAAAAGAAATAGAAAAAACTTATAAAAGACTTGCATAAGATGTGGCTTACTTCATATAGTGAATCATATAAGGCTTATATGATTTACTCATGAAAGTGGCCGCTTTCTCATTACTTTCATATATTGTTTTAGTAAGTATCCAAAACATACAAGTTTCATTTATATAATTTTTCAAGGGATCTTATATCTGTTTTCACTCTTGTATGCTTTTCATACAAATTTCACACAAGACAGATACAAACTTTATAAGATTTATATATATCTTTTCCATATGGGCATAATTACCATGTAACTGTATACACCTTGGGCTACAGACCCACACAAACACAAATCCCTATCCTAATGAGGATACAGTATTTGGGTATGAACAGGTGGCCAACAGCACCGAAAGATTTTAAAGTGATCGGCACGGTGATGCTACTTTAGAAAAATGAGCCAGTAGAAACAGAGATTGCAACCTGACTGATCATCAGTTTGTTACCTGGTGAAGTTCATGGCTGGCTGGGCTGGGGTTGGCATTCACTCAGCTTGAACATCACTCTGGGTTCTTGGCTAGGTTGTGTTAGCATGATAAATGGACTGCTTTTCTACTCTACCTCTACACTTTATACAAGATTTTTCTACGCGTAAGTGCATTGGAGAGGGTTAGTGTCTTATCTTTTGGCATGCAGACTGGAGCAGGGATGGAACCACCAACCTTCCAATTAGTAGATCACCTGCTCTATTCCTCAGCTACCCATGCTGTTTGTGCAGATGCTTGCAAAGAGCTGAAGGTGTTTTAGCAGCATAATGTGTTGCTTCTGTCCTGGGTGCACTTTGATTACAAAAAATTCTCGAAACAAATTCTTTCCTTTGTGTAATGCACGGCTCTGTAGCGCCGATGTCTTTAACAATGTAAACACGAGTGTTTCACCCACATTAGCAACTAAAAATAGACCTGCAATGGAAATGTATTTAGGAGCAGCGTGTGAACAAAACGTCTGACAACATTGAGCCCACGCAGCCCGCAGTTTTCGGCAAACAGACTGATAACACAACAGTAGCAGTGATGACGTTCCTGGCACAGTTAAACGTGGAGCCGGAGTCTGTTTACACACCACAAAGAGCAAAGAGACGGAGCCGTTACTGAGCTCAGGTTGAGTGAAACAAAACGTGTTTCTAATCCAAAACAGCAGTGCTGTTCCTGTGATCTCCATTAAAACCTTTACTGGGAAACACTATTGGGAGTCCTTCATCCAAGCACCTGATTAACAAACTCTGACGTGAAGAAAAACAAACTTTGTAGCTGCTCCATCCACCGCCGATTGTTCTGCAGTAAAGCTTTTAATAAAAGTGTTCTATTTAATATGTGAAATAATTACTTTTTTGACAGACCTTTTTTTTTTTTGACCTACAGCTGTGCAATTAGTTTGCACAAATGTCTTTTTATTGATGCTTCGTAATGGTAGTTACTCTCAAAACAGAGTCAGTGAGAATCGATAAGTGATTATGGAACTGGAATTGCTAATTTTTTTAAAATCTATTTCCATCCCTATGCATTACTGAAAAATGGGATTACGTCCAACACTATTTACAAGACACCGCCAGCAATTATAACAAGTCAGTAGGAAACGCTGTGAGACTTGTGAAAATACAGTTAACATTCAAAAATATCTGCTTGTTTGTGGTGAGCAGCAGATCAATCAAGTTAAGAATTTTAATGGCATCATGCACATATTCATTTAGACACTTAGACACTGAGCCATGGCTCTGTGCTACATATTTCTGCAGACACTTTTATATAGTTTATTTTATGTAATATTCAATACTGAACTGTGAATTTAGTCTTTTTCAAGGTAGCAAGTTTTTCATTCTGTTTTCATAAAACCTTACTTTTATACACTATATTTACGCATTTTATAAATTTACTACTACTACTGGGTTTACACGAGGTTTAAGTCCTTTACAAGTTTGAAACTTTTTGTCCTTCATAATGGAAAATTGCTGAAAATAAAAGTGGGTATCACTTCAGCTAGGACCTAATTTTATAAATTCTACACTCAGGTTTGAGGTTATCACTGAAATGCATCCAGATGCTACAGATTTCACGTTTTCACTTGTTTTTTCATTTTTTCTCAACATGCTTGCATTTAAATCTCTCTGTGTACCTGGCCTGTACCAACACACTTATTGTCTTTTGAACATCTGCCCCCTTCCTTCTTTCACATAATGTCTTTGAATGTGATTGGCTGCATGGTCTGTCCATCAAAGTAAAGTCCCACCCCTGCCTGTATATAATAAGTGTGCACTCAGACAGTGCACTCCTGTACAGGCAAGTCAACCAACCTAGATCTGGTTTCTGCAGCAGCCATATTTCTGTGTGCACCTACAACAAGTGTGCAAACCGGGAGACTCACTATCGATAAAAGGAGAACCAAGCAGACAGCTCAGAAGGCTCAAGTGCTGCTTTTTGTAAAGAAGAACCTGCAGCTAATGTTAACATGAACGTCACTCTTACAGTAGAGTTGTGAAAAGAAAGAGTCTTGCAGTCTTAGGCCGTGTCTTATCTTAGGGTCCAGCTAAAACCAAACATTTGAGGTCAGTGTGTTTGGAAATGTTTTCATGTTAACCTTCCCTTTAGCTAAAAACATTGTTGAAAGGTTAGTTGTCAAACAGGTAAGAGAGCATCTGCAGAGGAATGATTTATATGAAGACTTTAATTCAGCATTTTGATGCACCACAGCACAGAAACAGCTTTAGTGAAGGTTGCAAATGATCTTCTCATGGCCCGTGACAGTGGACTCATCTCTGTGCTTGTCCTTTTAGACCTCAGTGCAGTGTTCAGTACTGTTCACCATAATATTCGATTACAGAGATCACAACACTACACAGGTAATAATTGATCTATCTGTTGAAACATTGTAGAGCAGATAAAGTTTGCCTTGTGGTGAGATTTTATTTCATTTTAATAAGTATATCCTTGTAAACTGGATGTGTTCCAGCTAAATATAGTCTTAATATAGTCTTGGTTTTTAATACACCATCATTATTTAAAGCAGTTGTCAATGATGAAAAAGTACAGTTGCAGTCTGAGTTCTCATGCCTAAACTTAGAGACAAATAGAGCAGTTGTACATGTCTATCTAGGAGCTGCAATTCCTATAATAATTTAGTAATTCATTTCCTTTAGTGCTGCACTGTCCAGCGTCTAGAGCAGCATTGATAGCTTATCATGTTACCTTTCTGCCCCTTCTTTTTAGAGAGTTGCATTTAATTGACACGGTGACCTGGCACAAAATAAGAGGTAAATATTACATCAATTTTTTTTTTGTTCCTAGTTAATCTTCTGTAATTTTTTTTTGCAATTTTCATTTCGTGTCTTGGAGAAACATTTAAAGGTTTATTTTAGCCTTTGTACTGTTTATCTTTTGTTCCCTGTACGGCAACCTTGTATGGCAACAAATTAAATATATTCTTCTTCTTATTATTATTATTATATTTACACCCAGTCATCATGGGCATGAGTATCATTGTAATTTATGTCTTTAAATTATTTCTTTAAACTCCCTTTTCCAGGTTGGAAGCTGTATAGCATAGATCTTTAATAACATAAAAAACAAGAATTTGGGGAATAAGTATGACTTCCTCTAGTCCACACAGGGTTTAAAATGGATACAGGCTAAATGCTGTGAAAACATTTTTCCCTAGGTTTCATATCATCAAACACATTTTTAATATTAGACAAAGCCTGAGTAAATGCAGAATGTCTGATTACAGCCACATCTGCTAAGTCAAGACGTCACTTAATAATAGGACTTGTCTTAAAACGTGAAGGAGAATAAAAGATCTCAAAAAGCAATATTTCCTGCTACGATGTAATGAAACAGCTGAGAAACAAAGTCAGTATGGAAAGGGTTACATGTCTAAAGCTTTAGGACTCCAGTGAGCCACAGAGAAATTGGTGTGGTGCCTACCAAAATTACTCCAAGACTGTATCGATGACTCTTCCAGGAGGCTCTTGCAGGACCTCACTTAAGGTTGGTGTTTCTGATTTAGCAATTTGAACAAAAATGGGAAAAAAACATAGCATCCATGGTAACAACCACTGCTGACCAAATTGGGTGGCTATGCTTAAAATCAGGGTCCATTCCAGGAAATCAACCAGTTAACCAGAAGCTTGTTAATGAGAAAAAGCATCTGGTTGAGGTCCAAGTATTAGTGCAGATGTATGTATACTTTCAACCTGGTGTAGATTAGAGAAAATCCTGATTAATTTATAATAAAACTTGTGCACCCAGTTGTTGTTTTTAAAGTAATTAAAGTTGTATGCTTTAGACTCTACCTTGGAAAAAGAACAGTTTGATAAATTACCATGGCATTCATGCCCCTAATACCTATACAGCAAATGAAAGCTCAGATCCAACATGTTAGAAAGACTTGACAGCACATATATGATGCAGCTCATAGACTGAAAAAACGACCATTGTGAACTATAGTACATTGGTCATATATATACATATATAATGTATAAAAGTTGGGTCAAGCCTCACA